>NC_083568.1:21337837-21956517 GCF_019925205.1 Metopolophium dirhodum
GTGATTATCGACTTACAGTAATTGAAGATAATTTTAAGGTAAATGTATTTTACCCAGTAATTGATACAACATTGATGCAACTTAGAGAAAGGTTTAAACTTTAAAGGAATGCAAATGGTTTGTGAAGATTTTAGTATACTTATTCCTCAAACATTAGTAGAAATGTCTGAAGAACTTTTAATAAAATCAGCGTATGACTTTACCATTAAATACAAAGATGATATAAGTTCAGATTTTACAAGACAAATTATCTCTTTAAAAGCATATTTATCATCAACTTATCAAGAAAACTCACTTCAATAAATGACTGTTCAAAATTTAGGAGATATCATTATCAAAGATGACTTAACTTCCATACTTCCAGATGTTTTTACTGGTATAATCATTTTTATGACTATACCAGTAACATCTGCTTCAGCAGAAAGGTCATTCTCAAAGTTAAAACTTATTAAAAACTATTTGCGCAACTCTATAGGTCAAGACCGGTTATCTAACATCGCTATTCTGAACATTGAAAGACTTCAAGCAGAAAATATTAATGTAGACAAAATCATTGAAGACTTTGCAAATTTAAAAGCAAGAAAAAAGAATTTTCTTCGATAGCTTATAATTTAGTTTTGAAAATTTTATACTTTTAACATTTTTAATTAATATTATTATTTTATTCAATTACATTTATGATGTTCAAATTTCAAAATATTTTTTATGACTTACCTACCTAAGAGTTATAATTATATTATTTATTTACCCACATTTATATGTAAAATTATTTAATTTTTATGTTGTTTCTAAACTACAAGTTATACTTATTGTTAAAAAAAAATGTCTTATTAGGAAAATAAATATGGAGATTTTCAAATAAGTAAATTTTTTAGGAAAAGGGGCCCAACAGAGTTTTCACACACGGGCCCAATCAAATCTAGTTACGGCACTGACCACAGTTAATGTTAAATGTCAAATTGTCAACAATCAACTGCTTCTTCAACTTGATAACACTAAGAGGATGTCAGATTTTTAGCGCACCATTTATTTCTCTCTCTGACCCAATCATTTTAGTGTTTTCTTAATCGTACATTTTGTATGCTACGGGTGGGTCAAAGATGGAAAACAAATAGTGCGCTGACATCCCAACCGGCAACAAGTTTACACGAGTGAGCTGGGTATGGCTCCATCATATCATGGTCTTATCAGCGGTCTTCGAGGGGAACAATAAATTGAGGCCAAATAAAGTATACTTATATCGAGTATCGACCATCGACTATCAATATAAAGGAGCCTCAATTGCTTTCCCCTGTGGACTATATGATCCATATCTTTATTATCTATGGGCTTCATCCATAGCATGGATTAAGGTGTCAACAATCAAAGGATCAACTTGATAATCAAACACTTAAGTTCGGCAACCTGCAACTCAGGATCTTTTTATTCAAAGTGTCCTAATGAGTCATAAGAAGGTTAGTTAGGTAAACCTATGGTTAGTTGAAGCCAAAGAGTCAATAGGGCCTTTGCAATTCAAGATCTTTTCCTACGTATTCGGCATTGTTAACATAACTATTCTACCTTTACACTTTTTCTTCCCCCGTTTCTCACAGCTATATACAGGTTCAGCCACTCTCATTCCACACCTCCATATGATCGGTATTCTGTCTATCCATCTCTTCTTCAGTCTTCTCGCCCATCATTTCTCCGTTAAATTAACTTCTATAGCCACTCTCACTATCTCTTATCATACAGTGACCGAACCACCTAAACCTATTCTCTCTTGTTTTCACTACAATATGTACACTACCCTACACTACCCTTAATTAATTAATTTCTTATTCTATCCTCTTTTGTACCTTAACACCTTACTTATTATTCTCATATCTGCTACTATGACTCCACTTACCTACCCTAACCTTACATTTCTATTTCATCTTTCCCTTTCATACACCAAACATTCTGAAATCCTGTTGACCCATTTCCTTATCTTCGCACATATCACACACTTCCTAATTCCTATTCACTCAGTCTCTAGTTACCTACAAGTCATCGTACTTGATTCTCGGTGAAAATATTTAAATATCATTGAGCGAATTCCCTACTCGAAAGAATTGCTTAAAAAAATATCATACCTCACCAATTTTCTAATTTTGAACACGACATTATTGATAGTCCGAATAGTGTTATACCAGTATAGTTAAAATACAAATATTGAAAATTTTCGGGAAATACATCCCCTGATCAATTAACTATAATAAAAAAAAACCTACTGAGTAATAAGAAAATACATACCCCGTGACGGAATCAAAATCTGCTACGAAACTTAGTCTTCGAAACACTGAAACGTTCACACATTTCAATCTGCTTATGATATATTATTCCCAGTTTGAAAATGTTCACTGACGAATACCATTTCTGAAATAACACGCATCTTATGCAGTAAAATGTTCTACAATATTCTAATGACCTATGCGTTACAGTCTACAGATATTATATAAACCTACCAATAAATACCTAATATTAATTTTTATTACACAGAGTTTGTATTTTTAAATGTTGTATTTAAGGATTTATTAGTTTTATTTGTATACCTAACAAAAATTACATTTATTCACAAGTCAGTTATCAACTAGAACTCGACTACGAGTAAGACAGCGTTTGGATTGTTCGGACTGGCGTATAATTTATTATTATTATACATTGCGCTTTTGGTAGGTAGTAGTAAACGTATATGCTTCTACGTTACTTAGTTAACAGGTTTTCCGCGACAATAAATATTTAATTCAAGTCTAAAAAGTAAATGTAAGACCAAAATAATATAAAAACAAACTTACGCATAAACAGCGACTCTTCCAGTGAAACCTAGGTGTACTGCAGCACACGTTGTCGTCGAAGAAACAGCTATCTTCATCCGTCTACATCTCGTTCCATCTCCATCTCTCTCTACATCTCGCTAATTGAAACTTATCTAGTATACAATACTAGTATCTTTATGATCTGTAATATATAATGGTGTTCGATGAAAAAGATTGAAATAAGATAAAAATACATATTTTTTTGGTTTTGAATATGAAAGCTGTGAGATGATCGATATGAATTTTGTGAGAAATCTAGAGGTATTAGAAAACTGAGACGAGTGTGTTGAATGAAATAAATTAAAAAATTGATTAACACAACAATCGCTTAAAAATTAATTTAATTCAAATAATGAGATGAACCTTATTAGATCATTTAAATTTTCCAGAACAAGCCCCCAGTTGTTGGTCGCATGCCAATTTTAACCATATACTAGACCACAAGTTTATAGACATTCTATAATGCATTCTGCTGCCGGTGGCCCTAGACACTGTTGGGGAAATTATAATATTTCTTTAGTTATTAAATTACGATACGAATTATAAGTTACGTAGGTACTTGTCCAATACTCGACTACCCGAATTTAAATTAAAGAATGTGATGTATACCTAGGTAACATATCGATCGATTCTAAAACAGAAACTTAACCTAGGTACAAATAATATCACAATATCAAATAGTGAAATGTGAAAATTTGAAGAAAATTTCCTATAGGTATATCCCGTAAAACCCCCCAAAAAAAACGTTCGTTCGAGGTGTTCTCTTAAAACCCAAATGTTTTATGCCCGTATCCCGTATGCATAGAAAATGTATGTTTCACATTTAACGAAAACTAAAACTATCGTGACGGAACTGAATTATTACGAAGAACGTATAAAACAAAAATAATCGTCACCAAGTGATAGGTATAATCTGCTATGTACTTACAAATCATATTAAATAACATTAATCATTATGTATTTTCTTATTTTGTTAGGTAGGTATAAAAACCTACCTTCCTACTTATAAAAGCATTACCTAATCATTGATTTAAAATTTTAAAAATTATTCTACTATAACAATAAATTAACAGTTGTAGGCAAAGTATTATAATTTAAGGTATTTTTCATAATATCCTAATTTTTGTACACCTATAACAACTGGATTTTAAAAACTACTCTACGCCTAGCGAGTATATAAGTTTGTCTGACAATAAATATTTACATTAAGTCTACCGCGTCAACAGAGTAGAAAAACAAAACTTACGTAATTATTTATTATTCCGGCGAAACGCGTTCCCTTCGAGTGTATAATATTGTCTAGTGTCAGAGCTGTGCATCTCCGCCAAAGAAAATGCAGCGCGCGTCTTCATATCTCCGATCCAAAAGTTCAGTCTGGAAGTATTGAGATTAATGACATTTATAAAAATAGGCACCTAGCTTAATATGCTTAATAGCACCTAACGAAATATGTGAGTACGTATTGGAATCGCTGTTCGTCTCAAACGATTGTCATTTTCCATAGATTATTTATAATTATAACCTAACCGTCCCAATCATAGAAAATATATATATGGTCCTAACCGATGGATGATGAATATTTTTACATTATCTTCAAAAAAACATTTATTTGTTTCTACTAGACGCAAATGCGGTAAATTGAATTCAAATTTATAATATAGATAACGGTTTTTTTACTTGGTAACAATTTATTTATTACTTGGTTTATAAACAAATTCTAATTGATATAAAATAGTAATTATATAAAAATAGTTTTATTGATCCCAATATTTAAAAATAGTGTTTCAAATAAAATAATAAAAAAAATTTAAGAAATACCTATTAATTAATATGTATTACCTAAATAACAAAATAACTAAATAAATTCGTGTTTTTTTTTAAACATTTTCACGTCTCCCCCTCCCCCTTACGAAATTGTGTCACTCCTCCTTAGAGTGGTGCGCCCCTTAGGTCAAGAGCCCTTGAAATAGTGCATGTTAAAAAATCAGCTATATCCTCCCCCCCACCCTTTGACAAAATCATTTGACTCATTTAGCTACTTTATGAATTAAGAACGATACATTGAACGTACAAAACTGTACCTACCTACATAATAGTTATCAACCTATTAACCCATCAATAATATTATATTTTTTATTGTGTACACTAATCGATTGGTATATACAAAATAACGTTAAGTTATAAATAGGACGTGGATTTAAATGCATTAAAAATAAGAAAAATGTCTTAAAAATACGATTTAATGCACTTATATTACAAAGCTTAATAAAATGGCCAGAAAAATTAAAAGTCCAATTTAAACGAATATAAAATAGAATTTAGATAAGTGTATAGGTAGTGTATTCGTTATATTTTGAGTTTCATTATAGCACATCAGTCGATCAGATGCTATTTAATATTTTAAAATAAAAAAATTCGACAGTAATTCCATATTGGCAAGTGTTGTTTTCTATAACTGAAGACTGAAGTTATAGTATCGAACATAATGGGTACGTAAAAAAATAGAAATATAAGAAAAAAAATTACCTTTATTTAATTGTATTTAATTTTTTTCTAATAAGTTTTTATAAAATTGACTTTATCCCATATAAATGTTCTAATTTCATTTTTCAATTCGTTGATAATATATAAAACGAATTCTTTGCTTGGAAAGCAATGTTTTAGAAAATTCAGAAAATGCAGTTTATATTTAAATATTATAAATAATAATTTCTGATGCATTAATGCGGAAGAGTGAGGGGGTTGTCCACCCCCTATGAAAATAAAAAAATATTTATAATTCATGTTTATACCGATTTTCTACCGAAAAAATAAATTACTTTAATCTCAATATTATTTATTAGTCAACAATATCTTTGATCAGAATCGTTTTTCGTTTGTTCGTTTTGTATTTTAATAATTTATACGTGGATAGGTATATTATTATTACTAATAATTATAGTAGTTGTGTTTGTTTTATTTCATTAATTTATTGAGTACTATACCAATAAATTATATATTAATTAATAATTTTTAAAACATTGTGTTCAAAAAAATTTAAAAAAAAATGTGATTGTAATTAGAGTCTTGTAATGTACCTACCTATATTTAAAAAATAAATAAATATAATAATAACTATTGAACTTTTAGGGACATAATAGGTAACCCATTCGTGTATGTAGTATTACACTATTTATATAGGTATATTTATATACCTATACGAGTATATGAGTAGGTATATTATTCATAAGTGCGCACACGTCAGGATAGGCAGTTGACCATTAAACCAAAATATTTATATATTTATATTAAGTACCCTGTATAGAGGTATTCACCTATTAATTATAATTATTCTACAAACAGGGACTGGAAAAACGACGACGGCGTTTATATCTCGCGTAGGTATTTTATACATTTCTAGTCCGGAACTAAAATATGCGCCTACAACACTTGGATAGCACATTTTTCGTGACATTAAATATTTGTTTTAAGTCTTAAAAGTAAATTTAAGCCCCAAAAGAATATAAAAACAAACTTACTTTAATTATCGACTCTTTCGGCGGAATCCGTGACGTGTGTGAACTGCGACGCCCATGAGGAAACGCTCCAGAATACAGCCAGAACTTAGAATATTGTGATTTATGAAAAATAAAATTATACGAAACGCAGTAAGTTTTTTGCTCATATCTTCTTTGCTTATTGAAATTTTAGAATTTTTAATCGACTGTGTCTTCTGCAACGACTTTGAGATTTGCCATAGATTAAATAAATAAATGATAGATATTATACTAGGTACGTCAATATGATGAATCCACGGATATAATATTATAATGCAACTTTTTATATCAAAGAGTTCCGTGTTAAGGACCAATTTGTTCATTGAAATTTGATATGACAATAAACCAAAATAGTTTATAATTTTGAATTTGAATTATAATAATATGATATAGGTATTATTTAAATTATTATTTTCGTTTATCAATTTAATTATTGATTAAGGTGGTGAATAGATATCAGAAGCACAAGAATATTTTTATAAGAGCATATTGTATTTTATGAATTATTAAATAAAAATGTTTATTGTTTGTATTAATACCTACACCATAATAGGGAACTAAAATTTTGTAAATGATGTACAAATGTATTTTTGGTGTTTTAAGGCTGCAGTAAGATCAATTTATGAGAATCCTTGCATTAAATTGTTAGGATTATTTGATATGAATAATTATTTTATTACATATAGGTTTATTACATATTGGTAAGTCGATCAGAAACTATATTTACACTGAATGTTAATAGTAAAAAGCTATTAAAAAATCTATTATTTGTATTTATTTGTTAATAATTAAGACTTAAATATTAGCAGTAGCAGTAATCTTGTTCCTTTCACAAAATGTTTTTTTAATTATTTTTAATTTAATTTACATTTATCCCAAAGTGATCTCTGAATAATCATTCAATGATGAATTTAAAAGTTACATTCTTGGTTATATTAATTGGATTATAAATTAAAATAAACTACAGTTTACAGCTTCTACTACAACATTATTTTATATTTTATTTTATGTTTTTAATTTTTTAAACGCAGTCTGCACCTCGTGTTGGTGATTTTACACGTAATATAATAAAATTGATACTACTGATGAGTAGGTAAGTACCGTATTGTTTAATCAAATTATTTACACGATTATTAACTAAAAAAATATCTATGATGTATAAACATCCGCATTTCTATTAACTATAAATTCATAATTGTATGAGCTATACATGTTACATATATTTTTCGAAAAAACTATTTAAAAAAACAAGAATAATTCCTATTTTATGTCACACGGGTTGAACTAGCAACTGACTGCTACGACAACTGTGCAATTTTTTTTAAGCATAATACGTTTTGAAAACGTCCAGAAAAGAGTTTGTTTTAAGACTGTCTGTCTTGATAACAACTAATTTAATTTAGAGTGTATTGTTATATTATATTATAATGAAATTAATAATTATAGTAAAATATATAATTGCAAGACATTTAATACCTATATCTATAGCCATCTAGGGTATAAACTACACTAAAAAAGGTGTAAGTATGCTAATAAAATATATGAGGTGTATAATATATTTATGTATATAAAAATATAAAATAGAAAGAATAATAAAATTATATTGCTTTAAATTACTTCGCGCAAACCTAAGGTGATACCCGGCGTATAGTATAACATGCAAAAAGGTGCGTATTAAACTTGGCGTGGTGAAACGAAGACGGTCTCGCGTATTTTATACATTGCGCTATTGGGATTAAACTTATAAATGCTTCTACGTCACCTAGTTAACAGATTGTCCGTGGCAATGAATATTTAATTTAAGTCTAAAAAGTAATTAATGTAAAATAGTAGGTAATAATATGAAAACAAACTTACTCGTAAACATCTACTCTTCCGGTGAAACGTAGCTAGAGTGCCGCCATCGCCGAAGAAACAGCTATCTTCATCCATCTTCATCTAATCACCTCACTCCGATGAACTGAAACTTGAAAGTATCGAAATATTTTATGAAAATAACCTGATTAAACGAAATTTGCGAGTTTGTGTTACAACTTATCCGGTTTAACGAACTGTCCGTTTATATTTGTAGCCTATTATTTTTTTGTTCACTGAAATCAAAATATACAATATATTATATTTATAATACAATAGTATTTCTGAAACTATTAGAATTGTTAACCGTCGCCAACGAATTTCGACAATTGACGACTGCCATAGATATTATAAAATATATTATGCCATAGATATTATAAAATATATTATTTATTATGATAAATCCAAAGAACTTATATATTATTATATAAGTACTCAGTATACCTATACGGTATATTTATAATTCGTATGTTCTTTTACAGAAATCTTTGTGATCTGCAGTGCACCTATTCTGGTTTTCTATTTCAATTATAGTTCGCATGCCAAATTTAACTATACAAACTGGTCCGCAAGTTTATAGACATTCTAATACATTCAGTGCCAATAGACAAAGTGTTTGAGAAGTTATATTTTTTTGGTACCTAATTAATTTACAATATGAATTATTATAAGTTACCTATGTAGGTACTTGTCCAAAACTCGACTACCTGCAAATCATTGGTTTTTATGGTATAGCCTTACGAAGTTCACGATTTTCGGTGTTTTACGCACACGTACAACGCTTAAAGTTTACCGAGCTTAAGTATTACAAATTAATTTTTTTTTTAATCTAGGTAAATCAACGTTTTAAAATTGATGATGCAAAAATAATTCTGACACCCACCCATGGTGGTTTTACATAACAAGTCGAGGGATGTTTTTGATTTTAATTGTTCGAGCAAGCGCAGTGTGGTACACCGGGTACAAATGAAAATACCAAAAATTTCAATTAGTTATAATACATATAACTTAAAAATAAGACTGACCGCCAAGTTCAGACTTCCCTGACGTATTCAGTTAAAAACTAATGATTTCCGGCAATTATTTTTTGCAATATCGTTCTTAATTCGTTGTTACTTGTAATATATACATATGCCTATTTTAAAAATATTATTCGTGGGTAATTGAAACGTCTAAAATATATTATCATATACAAATACGATAATAAACAAATAATAATAATTCAACTTAAACGGCTACGGTATTAATGATATTTAATAATATCAATATAAATATAGTATACAATATCCTAGGCTGACAAATCGTCTCCACTTAAAATCGTTTTTCGTATACTATGATATTATATCATTGAATTCAAATTTATCACTATCCATAACAGTCACCCACTTGTAACCTACTGTTCAGCAGAGTCACTTCCAATTTTTTTTTTAGATTCTGAGGTAAGCGATGAATGTATTGATTTTACAATGATGTGTGTTTTTTTTATTTTTTTTTGTGTCTGTCATCACCTTTTAGGACAGTAAAAGTGCTTGAATTTTCTTTAACAGTAACTTTTCAGATAGGAAAGTGAATCTAGTTGGTACTATGGGGGGTCAAAAGTAAAATTTTCCCAGTAGTTTTCAAAAGCGACGTGAAAAACAAAGGAAAAACGGGAATTTTTTACGCAAAGTCCGTTTTCGAGAAAATCGATTTTGGTTTTTGGTGCAACTCTAAAACAAATGACTGAATGCTTATATTAGCATTTTCTATACATCATAACATTTTCCAAATATTTTGACTTATTTTGAGCTGTTTACGGACATTTTCAGTTTCCATTTTATTTTAGTTTTTTTTTCTATAAATATCAATAAAATGTTATTTGTTGGTTAAAAAAGCTTGAAAATTTAATAGAAGGTTCCTAGGTTATTGTTTCAAAGGCAGATGAAAAAAATTAAAAATCCTTAGTCACGGTTTTTATTTATAAGCATTTAAAGTTCAAATATTGACAAAATACGGAAAAATCACGAAAATTATCAAATTATTTTGAGTTGAGAATTCATAAAAATTTTTCTTTTTCAATCTAAGATTCAAAATTGTAATACAAGATCATCCATAAGTTTACCTACCTATATCAAAAAAAAAATGTCTACAAGAAAGTCAAATTAAATTTTTATGAACGTTTGAAATTCATATTTTTACAACATATGATATTCACTCGATTTCTCATGTAACGATTTTCTTATTTTGTTGTAATTAAAAAACGTATGACTGTAGATACTTGAAAATTTCACTGAATGTTTATATTAGCATTTTCTATACATGATAAAATGTTGAAAATAATTTGATTCTTTTTGAGCTGTTTACGGACATAGACAGTTTTCAATTATTTTAGTTTTTTTTTCTATAAATATCAATAAAATTTTATTTGTTGGGTAAAAAAAGCGTGAAAATTTAATATAAGGCTGCTGATATATCGTTCTAATAGAAGTTGAAAAATATTAAAAATACATAGACACAATTTTTTTTTATAAGCATTTAAAGTTCAAATGTTGACAACATTTATCAATTTTATAATTTATTAATTATTTTGTAGTTAAAAATGTATAAAATGTTTAACTTTTATGGCTAAGGATTAAAAATTCAAAACAAGGTTCCACGTAAATAGGTTATATATAAATTACTTTATTCACTATAATATCATCAAATATACTTGGTAATATCATAGGCTGACGGACCGTTTTCGCTCAGAATCGTTTTTCTTATACAATGGTATTATAATATTATATCATTGAATTCAAAATTAACACCATCCATTACAGTGACCCACTTGTAACCTACTGTACAGCAGAGCGACATCCACTTACCCACCTTTTTTCAATTGACCTCCCTTTTTATTTAATTCCTGATAAACGAGGTTTGGATAAGTACCTACCTACATAATAGGTACCTGTCCTACCTATATTAATTAAAAACTATTTTTAACACGACGTATTTACTTATTATTTTTGTCTTTTAGTTTATCTAATTTTGTATGATTAAAATATGTTTCCTTTATACCCAAATGATTTTTAAGTACCTACAAATAATATAGAAATCAATTTTATTTTAACAATAAATACTTTTATTAATACAGTGTTGACTTTGTAGATGGGTAGTAATAAATTAACTGTACATTCAGGATTACATGCATTCAGGTGAATAATTATAAGATTGCAATGATCGATGTAAGATGTAAGATGTTAGATGTAAGATGTAAGATGTATGGTTGATTCATCAATACGATGCTGGGTGGACTTGAGGACTTCCCATGTTCAGCGACCGGCGTCGACCCGCCTTGTGGCACAGCGGAAACTTCGTACAGCTGACTGTTCGACAAAGACACTGTAATATTATTTGAAAAATATTATTTCTACTTAATCGTAATAACTGAGTATAATGAGTTTAATATTATATTATATTACAATAAATATTAAGTACCTATATTATTAGCTTCTAATAATTGGGACCAGTGCCGCAATACTTGGTACATATTGGTGGGTGTGCGACCAAATATATAGGGCCCATGTATAGAGGCAAAACTACAGGGGAGGGGAGAGGGGGGCTATAGCCCCCACCCCCCAACTACGATTCAGACCCCTCCAAAAAATATTCCTTATTTATTTAGATATAAGGCGTTTATAGGTTATTTTAAATTAATAGTTTTGTTAGGTGTGCTGTAGCCCCCCAGAATTTTTAAGAATAGTTGCGACTATGGTCATGTACCAATAGGTCATTAAATACATATTGCTTGTTGTTTTTAGCTATTTATACGTTATATTATGTAGTTAATATAATATACAGTGCTTACAGGTAGGTTAAGAGCATTGAACACATTGCACATTGTATTGATTGTACACAGATAGGTGAGGACTGAGGAGCAAAGTAGCATGCGGCCCTTAAAACCATTTATTTTTTTTCTTGTCCCAATTTAAATGTAATAAATCATCAGCCGTCACAACATAGAAAAATTAGGAAATTCGAGAATATGACATTGGAGGTATAATTCAGCCCCCGGCCATTCGAAATTATTATTTTTATTATTTTGTTATAATTATAGTTAGGACTTTGTTTTATATTATAATAAATATTAAATAATAATAATTATGATTCTAATGTATTCATTTTTTTTTTTAATTTTCATATACATATGAAATACTGGGCCCCACTGAGAAAACTCGTGTGGGGGCCCAAATTCATTAGTTTATATTTTTTGATAAAATAATAAGATAGTAAGATACCACTTTGTAAAACACATTAAAATAATAAAAAGTTCCAAATAGTTCGGCCACTGGCCCTGGGGTCCATTGTTATGATTTAACGGGGGCCCGGGGGTTCTTTGCACCCCTAGCACCCCCAATTGTTGCGGCACTGCTTACATGACGGCGTGACCCGGCCATCGCACATTGTCCGCTATCCGAGGAAGTCGGATTGCCTACCCGGAACACTGAGGTGACTGACCTGCTAGACACCTTAAAAAGACCGCGGCTATATGATTTGCATCGACGCCCGAAATATTTTGAATTTTTTTTGGTTGTTCGAACAACAAATTTTTTTTGGCTGAGGTGACTGACCTGCTAGACACCAAAAAAATGCTAGACACCAGCCGTCGCACATTGTCCGCTATCCAACGAAGTCGGATAGCCTACCCTTATTACTACGGCGAACGTCATTCGAGGTGACTGACCTGCTAGACATTAAAAAAATCGCGGCGGCTATATGATTTTTTACGGAATTTCGAATTTCCAGCGGCATAACCCCGGCTACCACGTCGAACCGCAGTGGTCCTATCCTTATCACCAGACCTCCTTATCACACACCAACCGGCTCCAGACCGTCGACCAGATCAAAAGACCACTGCAGCTTCCGACATCGGTTAAAACTCTTCGCCAACCCCGGGGGGTTTGGGGGTCTCCCCCAGCGACGCTCGGAGAGCTAGTAAACATAATAAAATACAAACTAAAAAACCCAAGAATCTTAAACAGAAAAACTATTCAAAATGATAAGCTTACAAAAGAATGATAATACAGAGGGTATCAGGTTATCAATGTTTAAAAAATTCGGTTAGGGTTAAGATCATAAAAAAAATTTGAAGGGAGGTGCTGTCACCGGCAGGCAAATGCATTTCAGAAAACATAAAGAAATGTAGAAAAAATTAAATAGTAGGAACACAGATTAAAGAGTTCAAACTTAAATACCCAGAATCTTAGACAGATAAAATTATTCAAACTTATAGGTGGTTTATTAAAGAAGGATTATTCATAGGGCACCAAGTTATCAATGTTCAAGTCTATACAAAAAATTCAAAAAAAGTTACATTCCTAAAAAAAAAATTGAAGGAGGGTGTTGGCGCCCGCGGGCAAATACATTTTAGAAAACATAAAAAAATGTGGAAAATATTTTACTGTAGGAATACAAATTACAAAGTACAAATAAAAAAATTTCGAAAAAAATTGAAGCGATGTGTTGGCACCCGCAGGCAAATGCTTTTTAGAAATCCAAAAAAAAATGTGGAAAAAATTTTATTGTAATAATACACATTACAAAGTACAAACTAAAATGCCAAGAATCTTAAACAGAAAAAACTATTAAAATACTTATTTCTTGAAAGAAGCATTATTAATAGGGCAACAGGTTATCAATATTCAAGTCAATACAAAAAACTAAACTAGAGTTACATTACCTAAAAAAAATTTGAAGGGGGGTGTTGGCGCCCGCAGGCAAATGATTTTAGAAAAAAAAAAAAATTTAGAAAAAAATCTAATTTAGGAATACACATCACAAAGTACAAACTAAAATGCCCAGAATCTTAAACAGACAAAACTACTAAAAAAAATGTATTTCTTTAAAGAAGCATTATTAATAGGGCAACAGGTTATAAATATTCAAGTCAATACAAAAAAATTGACTAGAGTTACATTACTAAAAAAAAATTTGAAGGAGGGTGTTGGCGCCCGCAGGCAAATGCTTTTTAGATAAACAAAAAAAAATTTAGAAAAAAATCTATCTTCACGATCTACATCACAAAGTACAAACTAAAATGCCCAGAGTCTTAAACAGAAAAAACTATTCAAAATATTTATTTCTTTAAAGAAGCATTAATAAATGAGCAACAGCTTATCAATATTCAAGTCAATACAAAAAACTAAAGTAGAGTTACATTACCTAAAAAAAATTTGAAGGAGGGTGTTGGCGCCCGCAGGCAAATGCTTTTTAGAAAACCAAAAAAAAATTTAGAAAAAATTTTACTGTAAGAATACACATTACTAAGTACAAACTAAAATGCCAAGAATCTTAATCAGAAAAAACTATTCAAAATATTTAGTTCATTAAAGAAGGATTATTCGTATGGCACCAAGGTATGAATATTCAAGTCAATACAAAAAACTAAACTAGAGTTACATTACTTAAAAAAATTTGAAGGAGGGTGTTGGCGCCCGCAAGCAAATGCTTTTTAGAAAAACAAAAAAAATTTAGAAAAAAAATCTAATTTAGGAATACACATCACAAAGTACAAACTAAAATAACCAGAATCTTAAACAGAAAAACTATTCAAAATGATAAGCTCACAAAAGAATGAAAATACAGAGGGTATCAGATTATCAATGATTAAAAAATTCAGTTAGGGTTAAAATCATAAAAAAAATTTGAAGGGAGTTGTTGGCGCCCGCAGGCAAATACTTTTTAGAAAAACAAAAAAAATGTGGAAAATATTTTACTGTTGCAATACACTTTACAAAGTACAAATAAAAAAATTTCGAAAAAAATTGAAGCGATGTGTTGGCACACGCAGACAAATGTATTTTAGAAAACCAAAAAAAAATGTGGAAAAAATTTTATTGTAAGAATACACATTACTAAGTACAAACTAAAATGCCAAGAATCTTAAACAGAAAAAACTATTCGAAATATTTAGTTCATTAAAGAATGACTATTCATAGGGCACCAAGTTATCAATTTCCAAGTCAATACAAAATATTCAACTAGTAGCATTACTAAAAAAGAATCAAAAAAGTTAAATATATAAAAAAATAAATTGAATGAGGAACGTGAGAGAACCTAGCCAGTCTCTTTTCAAATTATATATTATGTACACAGGTACTCAGCGTACTCCCAGGTATAGCCAGTTAATCTTGAAAAATGTTTGTGTAAAAAGTGTAAAAAAAATTGTTTGAGAAATCTGGGTGAAATAACACTAAACAAAAGAATACGCTGGAAGCTAAATACTGCAATACATATTAACTACAATTCAAAAACTAGGTGTTGTTTACATTATAATAATGCGAACAGTTATTATGATCAGAGGTGTATCACCGTACTATATGTATTAGAAAATGTATAAAAATGAATGTAATTTATAAAGGATGCAAATAAATTAAATGAGAAAAAGGTCCTGCATGGACTCTACTATGTGATTGTAATTTATGAAGGACATAAAATAATGTTTAAATTAAAATAATATTGTGTTTGGCTGGGTCTACAGTCAATATTAAATTACAAACTATAAAGTCGAAATGTAAATAACAACATAGTCAGATAATATCTGTTTTTAGTCTTTGTAAATTTGTGCGGAAAAAAATTAGATTTAGTACAGTGTAAAAAAATGTGGGAAGGAAACCTTGAGAATTCTTTGACAATAGGATATTAAAACACAAAACCATATTTTAAAGTAAAACTATTGATTTTATATATTTAATATTTACAAAAACTCATGAGTATTGAAAACCTTACAAAATCCTAATAAAATAATATTTTGTTATATTTTAAAATACATTTTATAATTTGTTGTGGTAAAAAAATCATTGATTAATATTGGCTGTATTTAAGTTTTTAATAACTATACTGGTACAACTCTAGCTGACAGTCTTTAAGACCGTGTTAAAAACTATGATAATTAGTTAACGTCTAATTCCTGCCCTATCATAACCTAACCAAATTAATAATATTTAAATATTTTCTTTCATTGTTATGTTTACAATATCGAATACCTTGATAGTTATTAGGAAAAGATCATCGCAAAGCTCACGACCAGTGATGATAGTCGTCTATCATCACCATAGCTTCAACTAACCATAGGTTTACCTAACTAACCTTCTTATGACTTATTAGGACACTTTGAATAAAAATATCCTGAGTTGCAGGTTGCTGAACTTAAGTGTTTGATTATCAAGTTGATCCTTTGATCGTTGACACACTTGGAGACAACATAATATTATGCACATGAAAGGTTTTTTTAAAGCAAAATCTATAATGATTTTTTTTTCATTCTTCATGTTTTTTTAAAAATACCAGGATAATGTCGAGCATTATAACGTATTCGATTAATTTTATTTTGGACTTATTGAAACATGTTATGGAGGATGGTCCTTTTGGTCGTCCAGGGTCTACAAATATTTCAATTCATAATATGAAATTCCAGCCTTGTCCCCCATACTCTGATATTAAAATCCCAGCCCACCTTCATATTCTCTATGTAAAAAGTAAATTTAAGACAAATTTGTGAATCAATGCACAGTCTCTCTATTGTATTAATATTAGTGATTTCATTAATTTTCAGTATTTTGTATAGTAAGATTGGGAAAACATAAGACAATGTCATTTACACAAGACTGTGACTAACACAATCATACTTTGATAAAAGTATATGATATAAGTACCTTCAATATTTGAATTAATCGTTTTTTTTCTGGTACTTTATTGGTGGACGGCACTTAAACTACGGTCCCTCAACCTACTGAGGCATTTCCTATCATAATATAATATGAGTATAGACAGTATAGTACATTTCGTAATATTTTTTTATAATATTTACTGTTAGTGAAATATTAAGTTTGTACATCTAATATAATATTTGTTATGATATTTATGGACGACGCTTGCACCATGGCCCCTCGATATAGTAATGTGGCGACCCGGCACATCTCTTTTAGATAAATGATTAAATACTTAATCAAGTCTTCCAATTTACTAAACATTTATATTTTGTAGATAATTTGGGATAATTTGGGATAATTTGGGATAATTTGAAGAAAAATTTGAAATTGAAGAGAGACTGTGTGAATTAACAAAATATGTGGTGTGAAATGTACAATTGAACATTTTGTATTATATTGAACTTAAATTAATTTTTTTTTTCTTTATTTATCATTAAGCCTGGCAACTATGGCCATTAGCTGTTTTGTTTTTTTTATTTGTAGGGGAGGATACGGTTGGTTGGTAAACACGTGTGTGTAATTTTTGGCAGTAATATATTATACATAGATTTCAAGTATGATTTTTTTTAGTTTTTTTTTTATATTTACCTACCTACTACAATACAAGACACTTTATTTTGATGTTTTGAAGCAATATATGTTTTGGATTATTTAGAACTATATAAACTAAATTTCAGACCCGTAGTTTAGTATTTAAAGTTTTAAGTTTGTATGATCAGAGTCGTGGAACCACATTTTCTCAGACTCTACTAGAATTTTGTAGTTAAATTAAACTATAATAGGTATGTGGAATAATAGTACCTAACCTTCTATGATAATTTGTTATGAATATAATATTATAAGTAATAGCTCAAATTTAGCACTTTTACGGTACATTTACCTAATATTTTAACAGAAATTATGGAGCTAAAAATATAGAAATACATATATTATGTTACGGTCCATAGTTCATAGTTTAGTTTCATTTATAATAATAATGCTTTTTAATATACTTTTTCATAAATTAATATTTATTACAGTTGGCTTTTATGATTTGTTTGAACTATTAGTACGTATTTTTTTGAGGAGATCCCTATTATTATAACACCGTTACCAATATGCGTCTCACTGTACCCTACCACAGTTAATGATAAATGTCAAATTGTCAACAATCAACTGCTTCGTCAACTTGATAACACTTAAGAGGATGTCAGATTTTTAGCGCACCATTTATTTCTCTCTCTGACCCACGCACAATTATTTTAGTGTTTTCTTAATCGTACATTTGGTATGCTTCGCATGGGTCAAAGATGGAAAACAAATAGTGCGCTGACATCCCAACCAGCATCAGATCTTTTTACTCTATCCTATAAGTCAAGGTTGTAAACCTATATCAACTGATAACGGCAGTTTCAGCCAAAGATTCAAGTGTCCTTTGCATTTCAAGATCCATTCCCTACGTATTCGGCATTGTTGACATAACTATTCTACCTTTACACTTTTTCTTCCCCTGTCTCTCACAGCTACACTACCCTACACTACCCTTAATTAATTAATTTCTTATTCTATCCTCTTTTGTACCTTAACACCTAACTTATTATTCTCATATCTGCTACTCTCACTCCAGGTAGATAACCCTAACCTTACATTTATTTTTCATCTTTCCCTTTCATACACCAAACATTCTGAAATCCTGTTGACCCATTTCCTTATCTTCGCACATATCACACACTTCCTAATTCCTATTCACTCAGTCTCTAGTTACCTACAAGTCATCGTACTTGATTATCGGTGAAAATATTTAAATATCATTGAGCAAATTCCCTACTAGAAAGAATTACTTAAAAAAATATCATACCTGACCAATTTTCTAATTTTGAACACGACTTTATTGTTAGCCCGAATAGTGCTATACCAGTATAATTACAATACAAATATTGAAAAATTTCAGGCAATACATCCCCTGTTCAATTAACAATAATAAAAAGAAACCTACTGAGAAATAAGAAATACCCCGTGACGGAATCAAAATCTGCTACGAAACTTAGGCTTCGAACGTTCACACATTTCAATCTGTTTATGATATATTATTCCCAGTTTGAAAATTTTCACTGACGAATACCATTTCTGAAATAACACGCATCTTATGCAGTAAAATGTTCTACAATATTCTATCGACATATGCGTTACAGATATTATATAAACCTACCAATAAATACCTAATATTAATTTTTATTACACAGAGTTTGTATTTTTAAATGTTGTATTCAAGGATTTATAATTTTTATTTTTATACCTAACAAAAATTACATTTATTCACAAGTCAGTTATCAACTAGAACTCGACTACGAGTAAGACAGCGTTTGGATTGTTCGGACTGGCGAATAATTTATTATTATTATACATTACGCCTTTGGTAGGTAGTAGTAAACGTATATGCTACGTCACCGATTTAACAGATTATCCGTGACAATAAATATTTAATTCAAGTCTAAAAAGTAAATGTAAGCCCCAAAATAACAAACTTACGCATAAACATCGACACTTCCAGTGAAACCTATCTGGAGGTACTAGAAAACTGAGACGAGTGTGTTGAATGAAATAAATTAAAAAATTGATTAACACAACAATCGCTTAAAAATTAATTTAATTCAAATAATGAGATGAACCTTATTAGATCATTTAATATTTCCAGAACAAGCACCCAGTTGTTGGTCGCATGCCAATTTTAACCATATTTTAACCACAAGTTTATAAACATTCTGTAATGCATTCTCCTGCCGGTGGCCCTAGACATTGTTGGGGAAATTATATTTCTTTAGTAATTAAATTACGATACGAATTATAAGTTACGTAGGTACTTGTCCAATACTCGACTACCAGAATTTAAATTAAAGAATGTGATATTCCATATTGGCATGTGTTGTTTTCTATAACTGAAGACTGAAGTTATAGACTATAGTATCGAACATAATAGGTAGATAAGTAATAAAATAGAAATATAAGTAAAAAAAATTACCTTTATTTAATTGTATTTAATTTTTTTTTTTTGAAAGAAATATAAATGTTCTAATTTCATTTTTAAATTCGTTGATAATAATGAAACGAATTCTTTGCTTGGAAAGCAATGTTTTAGAAAATTCAGAAAATGCAGTTTACATTTTAATCCGCGGCCTAAATATAAATAATAATTTCTGATGCATTGATGCTGCAGAGTGAGGGGGTGGACAATCAGCTGAACCGAAATCTAACATCTTAAACACTTAATATAAACAATTTTTCACACACGCGTCATGGTATGAAAATAAAAAATATTTATAATTCATATATTTATACCGATTTTCTACCGATTTATACCGATCTTCTATATTAATAATAATTATAAATATATAGCAATAACAAATCATTTTTGAGTAGCGGCCCACCGGGAAAGTTCCCTGTATCCCGCCGGCCCAGTCCGCCCCTGGTTCATATTGTAACCAAAAAATCCAAAAAATCTATTTTAAACACAGTTACTTTTTACAGATATTATAAGTTAAAATTTGGACTATGTAATATATTAAAACCAAGAATAACGATTTTAGTTATTTTGTTGTAATTTAAAAATAGTATAGGTATTCGCGGATGTATGAAACTTTTAGAGTATATTTTTATAATTTATATACACGAAGACACTTTCAAATGTAATTTTCTAGGCAAAAATTACTTTAACTTACTATTGTGGGTACTAATGCCTAAAAGTAAAATAAATTACTTTAATCTCAATATTATTTATACGTTAACAATGTCTTTACTCAGAATCATTTTTCGTTTGTTCGTTTTGTATTTTAATAATTTTTACATGGATATATTATTATTAATAATAATTATAGTAGGTGTGTTTGTTTTATTTCATACATTTTTTAATACTATACCAATAAATTATATATTAGTTAATAATTTTTGAAACATTATGTGTTCGAAAAAATAAAAATAAATGTTATTTTAATTAGAGTCTAGTAATGTACCTACCTATATGTAAAAAATAAATAAATATAATAATAACTGTTGAACTTTTAGGGACATAATAGGTAACACATTCGTGGTAACACATTCTAGGTACACTGAATGTTAATAGTAAAAAGCTATTAAAATATCTATTATTTCTATTTATTTGTTAATAATAATTAAGACTTAAATATTATCAGTAATCTTGTTCCTTTCACAAAATGTTTTTTAATTATTCTTAATTTAATCAAAATTTATGCGTTTGGAATTTATCCCAATGTGATCTCTGAATAATCATTCAATAATGAATTTAATAGTTACATTCCCGATTACATTAATTATTGGATTATAAATTAGAATAAACTAATTTCCAGCTTCTACTACAACATTATTTTATGTTTTTAATTTTTAAAATGCAATCTCACCTAGTGCTGGTGATTTTACACGTAATATAATAAAATTGATACTAGTGATGCGGGTACCCGATTGTTTAATTAAATTATCTACACGATTTCAATAAAAAAATATCCATGAAGTACTTCTATTAACTATAAATTCTTAATTGTATGAGCAATATATATATTACATATTATATTTTTCGAAAAAATTATTTAAAAAAACAAGAATAATTCCTATTTTATGTCACACGGGTTGATCTAGTAACCGACTGCTACGACAACTGTGCAATTTTTTTAAGCATAATCCGTTTTGAAAACGTCCAGAAAAGAGTTTGTTTTAAGACTGTGTGTCTTGATAACAACTAATTTAATTTAAAGTGTATTGTTATATTATATTATAATGACAAATAATAATTAGAGTAAAATATAATATAATTGCAGGACATTTAATACCTATATCTAGCCATCTAGGGTAAAAACCACGCTAAAAAAGGTGTAAGTATGCTAATAAAATACATTGAGGCGTATAATGTATTTATGTATATAAAATATAAAGATTGATAACATTATATATTTTTTTTCAAAACTTCGCGCAAACCTAAGGCAACCTATGGTTTATGCAAAAAGGTACGTATTTAACTTGGCGTGGTGAAACGAAGACGGCCTTTGGACTGTTCGGTGTCGCGTACCTTATACATTGCGCTTTTAGGATTAAACTTATAAACGCTTCTACGTCACCCAGTTAACAGATTGTCCGTGGCAATAGACATTTGAGTAAATGTCTTAAAGTAAATATAAAATAGTAATAATATGAAAACAAACTTACGCGTAAACATCGACTCTTCATCCATCTTCATCTCGCTCCGAACTGAAACTTGAAAGTATTGAAATATTTTATGAAAATAACCTGATCATAACGAAATGTGCGTGTTTGTGTCAAAACTTACATTATAATAATATACGCGGCTTAACGAACTGTCCGTTTATATATTGATGGCTTATTATTTTTTTGTTCACTGAAATTATTAGAGTTATTAACCGTCGCCGACGAATGTCGACATTTGACGATTGCCATAGATATTATTATAAAATATATTATTTACTATGATAAATCCATAGAACTTATATATTATACTCAGTACCTATACGGTCTGTTGATAAACCGTATGCACTTTTACAGAAATCTTTGTGATCAGCAATGTACCTATTCTGGTTTTCTATTTCAGTTGTAGTTCGCATGCCAAAACTGGTCCGCAAGTTTATAGACATTCTATTATTCGAATGCATTATCCGGCCAGTTCCTCTAGACACAGTGTTTGAGAAGTTATATTTTTTTGGTACCTAATTAAATTACAATATGCATTTTTATAAGTAACCGCTATGTAGGTAGGTAGGTACTTGGGACTTGTCCAAAACTCGACTACCGGGTTTTAAATTAAAAAATGTAATTTAGGTAACCTATTGGCTATCTATAATTGATCTATCATAAAATAGAAACTTAACCTACCAATAATATCACTATATAAAATAATTAAATGTGATAATTTGAAGACAATTTCTTAAAACCGCTAAAATATTTTTTAAATTTAGTGTTATAATCTAGTTTAGCGCTCGCCCAAATTTTTCAATTTTTTTTTCGGAAACCTATGTGTTGGTCCAGTTAAGAACTAAAATTAATTGCCGGAAATCGTTAGGTTGTATAGTATAGCCTTACGAAGTTCACGGTTTTCGGTGTTATATACGCACCCGCACAACGCTTAAAGTTTACCGAGCTTAAGTATAACAAATTAAAATTTTTTTTTAACCTAGGTAAATCAACAGTTTTGAAATGATGATGCAATAATAATTATGACACCCACCCACGGTGGTTTTACTTAACAAGTCGAGGGATGTTTTTGATTTCAATTGTCCGTGCGAGTAACTACGCCAGGTATATTGTATACAGAAAATACCAAAAATTTCAATTATCTACATGTATAACTTTAAAATAAGGCTGACCGCCAAATTCAGACTTCCCCGTCGTTTTCAATCAAAAACTAATGATTTCCGGCAATTGATTAGCGGCCTTCTACAGGGGCATTGCCCCGGCGGTTGTTATGTAAATCATACCATAATATTTTTAACATTCTTCCAACGGTGTTATTCACAATAATATATTATATAACAATTAGCTTATATTCCGAAGCTGTTATGCAGGACCAGTATAAATAGTAGGTACGATGAGGTACCTATCATAATATTTAAACATTGTACAATACATTATTCAAATCTATAATATTAATACCTTATTTATTAATTATTTTAAATAAAGCTTATAAAAATAATGTACCTTATATAATATAATATTATAAAAATATATAATTTTAATATAAAATTGGTTAGAGGTAGAAATTATGACTTAGGAGTTACGGGTGGCAAGACGATTTACATAAATAGGTAGAACAAACTATTGCCCCAATTAGGACATTCCAGTATCTTTCAGGAATCAACAAAGACTTATTTGTAAACTAAATCAATTGATCACACATTTTTTACTAATTCTTATACTAAGGAACCTATACCTACCAAAAAATGAACCAAAATAATAAATAAAAAAAAACTAATTTTGTATTTTAAAAACAGTATCAATTAAACGGCTTTTCAAATCATTATGAAACGGAGACATAGGTCTTTATAAGTGTATATAAACATGATGTATTCGATTCCACTTACATAACCTCCATATACATTTGAAGACGTTAATGTTAAATTTTGTTGCTCCCAAAACATTGGACCAGCCATTTATCAGTAGATCACACATTGGACCGGTCCCCCAGTATAATATTATAATATAGTCTATTCTATACCTACTTAATATTAGATAATACTAGAGAATTACTATTATATATAGTGTCATGCACGATATTAAGGCATACTGCATTGAACCTTGAATATTTCAAGATGATACCATCAATATTGAAACAGTTATCTAAATCTCAAAAACTCAATTTGTTAATGAAATGTACAATTTACATATTTATATGAGTGTACATAATGATTGAGACACCCACACGGACCAACTATTGCAATAATATTTGAAGCTAGGTGTTATATTAGAGTGACCATTAGGTGAATATAGGTAGCAGGTTGGATTAAGTACATATTTCTGGAAAGGCAATATATTAGATATTTAGATCCACAATTTTGCTGCAAGTGTCATATTAACAGAACAGCAAAATAAAATTATTTATATTTTCTTCTTCTTATAATTACTAAAAAACCAAATTGGAAAAAAATAATAGACATTGATAATATATTTATTCTACTTTATGAGATCTTTTGTGATATCTTACAAAGTTACAAATTCAATTAAAAATAAACTGTCATTATAAAAAAAAAAAAATAAGAATAATTCACAATATTATTGTATAAAAGATTGCAGTTTAAACATAGTTGATACATATCTTCTTTATACATGTTCAAGTTTATAATAAAGATAAACAATACAAAAATTAAACCATTTTAAAAAATGTATAAATTAATAATGATCTATAATTGTTGAGTTTTCTAAATTCTTTTCGTAGTTTTGATTTTTTCTTGAATACTAGTAGGAAAATTTGAAATATATTTTCTTGCACATATAGAGCAAAAAAACTTTGAATAAAATATACTGCATTCAGGTTTAATGCAAACGTCTTTATCACACATAGAACATACCGATCCTAAAATTAAAAATTGTCTTTTGCTGCGTGGAGAAAATGGATCTCTCGCTAAATAGTAATCAACTTTTGTTCCCACCTTACGATTAAATGATACGTGGTCGTTAAAACAATCATATCGTTCAGTCAGATTACAGTTTTTGCACACAAAAATAGGCCTCTCTTCAACAACTGGTTCTGTTCTATAAAAAAAAGTTAAAAATATATTTAAAATGAGGTAACTTATTTATACATCATACAAAAATATATTAGTAGTGTAATAAAAACAATGCGCTAAAAAGATGCAGATTAACCAAAGAAAAAATCATAAGTAATTTGATTTTCATTCATATTTTTTAAAGTTATGTTTTATTTGTTTAAATATTAAAATGTTTAATTTGTTGAACTAAACAAACACACGCACACATCACAACAACGACTGAATTAGAAGATCAAGAAGTTAAGACTATTTCATATAACATGTTTTCACTAACTATTGCTTAATTCGGGCACAAAATACTGACTTTTAGCGTTTAATTTCTATTGTTTAATAATTTTACGCCGTGAAAATTCCCATATATTTTATACAATGCAATAATATAAATTATCATCAAATGTTGGCCAAAAATACACAAATATGCCCAATAAAATAGATAAAACACATAACTATGAAAAATAGGCTGAAAAACCTCTAAATATGCAAAATATAACTTCACATACTTAACCATGGTACCTTGAAATGGATTTCTATGTCATCTAGCATTAAATACAACTTAGCAAGATTGATATACAAATGCATGAACTTATGAGCTCTGTTGATTAGTAATAATCTTGACAACAAATTATTATATAATTTACACAAATTTACTCAGGTGTACCATGGCATAGTTAAAAAAAAGTATTTTTAATATATAATATTTACTCAGTGTTAACTATCTTTGTTTCTTCAGCTTTATTATCTGGAGTTTCAGTCCTTTCAGAATCTTCATCATTTTTACTTTTCTTAATGTTTATTTTTGTTTCTGGTTTTATCATTAAAGGATGCTCTTGTTTGACAGACATATTGAATTTCTAGAAATAAATTATAACTAATTATCTTATTCACTCATCAACAATAATACAATTTTTCTTTATTGTTATCATAATTCATAGATGCTATTTGGGGGGCTTGGGTGTGCCTTATTACCAATGTAAATTTTAATACTAATTTTGCGGATATCAATAACCATAAGATAATATCAAAAAAAACTAAAGGTGCTTCAGCAGTCAGCACCCCCAGTTTTTTCATTGAAACTGCACCCTGACTGTAATTCAACAATGTAATTACCTACCAATGTAAATAATTCTATGTTAGCTAGAATTGTATATTTGTCATGAACTATGATAGTTAGTTATATCACAGAATATATGAAATTTCATATATTCTGTGGTTATATCTTAGTTCATGATATTTGTGTATCATAGAAAATCTGATTAATACCCGATTTAAAATCTATAATATGCGTGTTGGATGCATAATTCAAAGACAATAATTATAAAATATTTTGCTATAGTCATAAATATTATTACATACATGACAAATTGAACAGTTTGAAACCCCAATTATTAGTATTTTATTAATCATTGCAATGTTTTTCAACTTGTTGATTTCATATTATTAAAAAATAAAAATACCACAAATGACACAAAAATGGACAACTTAAGTAATGTTTTTCAATCCTTGACATGATTTATTAATTTGAGCCACAGTCCACTGGTAAAGTATAAAATTGTATTAAGAGGTTGTCAGCGGACTATTTGTTTTCTCTGTCTGCCCCCATGCATTATAGCAAACTTGCCAACCCTGTGTTACTTATTTTAATATTAGAGCGAATTCACCTATTAACAAAATTTAAGTTAAGAGCATTACCCTTGTCTCTACGTTGGATATCCCATAATATTTTATTTTGTATGTAAGTTAATAAATATGAGAGTGTTAATTATTACAGTTTAAAAATGTTTGTGAATTGTATAAAAATTAAAATATCATAAAAAACCAACTTAGGGGCACAGGTAATGTTCTTAGGTTAAAGTTTGGTGATGGGTGAATTGAACTCTAATATTATAAGGAACAACACAGGGTTGGTTCTACTAAATATAAATTTGGTATGTTGCGCATATGTCAGAAAGAGAAAACAAATGGTGCGCTGACATCCTAATAACGAAATATCAAGATATATGAACTTGCAAAGTAGGTTATTAATAAATTCTGTGCCTATGCAGTGTGTGGTCAGTAGTGATTCAACAGGAACCGTAGTACCGGTATTCTGTAATCTATACTTCTGTGATTTTTTTGATGTTGACTTTCTGTGATGTTAAGATAATTATTAATTTTTATGTTCATAGAAATCATAGACATCATTAATTACATTGTGGTAGAAACATTGAAATATACATAATATCATGAAGTCCAAAAATCTGTCAATCTGTGATGGTTGAATTGGAAGACAGCTCTTCTGCAGCAGTCCGTATTGGCCGGGCGTCCACTTCAAAATTCAAATCTCAATGGCCTCAATGTAAATTGTAAACATTGAATCATGCATGAAATATTGAACACAGAATTCTGTGACCGATGTTTAAAAACTTAAAATAGATAAGGCCTATAATCTTATCTATAATCGTGATGTAAATAACGACATGCCTAAAACGGTTCCGAAAACGCGAATACTACGCAAATACTACGACTACGAAAACCTCGAAAACCAAGACGGATATACTCAATATTTATCATGATATTATTTATGATGTTCACCTACCACTGAGCGTAGATAAAGAAATAATGTTTCTGAGCACCGACTGCATACAACCAGACTACCCCATTCGTGAGTCGTGACTAAATGTATAGTAAAAACATAAAATGAAACGCGTAAGGCCGTAGAGCCCCTTAGACTCGCCACCACCTATTGACCACATATATATTTGGAAAATGATTTCGAAAAATGGTATCGTAAGTGTTTACGGTTTTCTGTTGGGCTTGTCCATCTTTTTCGTGTGGTTGCTGCTTCGGAATAGCGACATGCTGGACACCTATGTCGACCCTGCAGTTGTGAACCCGTTGCACTTGTTTATCGTCTACGCAGCTATCGCCAACGTCCTAGTACGCGTCGTCAACCGAGGAACCACGTATAAAGTGAGTATTGTGATCGCCATATGGGCCACAGTGTGTAGTTAAGTGTACCTATTTTAACATGTCGTCTACAAATCTCGCAGGTATGTGCCCAGGCCTTGTTCTTGGGTTTGGCCATGGCTGCAGGATTGCTGATCTCGATCCAAGCACCGGCCTCCTGGAAGCCTTTTGGATGGTAATAAATGTCTATCTTTAAACATCTTAATGTATCTACCTATTAATTATCAATTTGTAACAAAATACAACAATATTGTATTTATAATAATATATTGTACTTAGTTTTAAAAAGCATACACTTCCACATCACTTTTCAAATAGCTAGGGAATTTTCTGAGACGTAATTAGTTATTGTTTGTCAATTGACACTAAGACAAAAATAATGAAATTAAACTTTTGAGGAACATTATAAGGGATTACATTAATTCAAAATATTACTGTTTACTTATCTTGAAATTAATTCGATTTGACACTAATTTCGTGTATAATAATTAAAATGCACTCTCTGAAAGTTAAGTCTGTGTATCAAATGTTGCACATATAGTTAAAAGAAAACTACCCCCATATGTTGTATATTCTATAAATACACGACATAGAAAATTTGCATTCAGTATAACCAATATTGTATTGTTAGCTTTAAAATTAAAATGCATTGATTAACTATTAAAATTAAGAATATTATTTGCAAAATTGAATTTTTCTGATATATGAGCATTTTGAAATTGCATTGTAATTTAAGTTACATACTCATAAAGTCATAATACATTAAATTGAAATATCATAAATATAAGCCAGTTTAAAACAGAAAAATACAATATTTTCAAGAAGAAAAAGTTGATGTATCAATGTGTGGTAGTTACATACAGACTCAGGCAGAGCAACATTTTCAAGGAAGAAATTCTTGATGGTTTGACATGAATTTAATAACAGATGTGGTTTTTTTACCTATCATACTATTCGGTTTCTACAAGACTACAAATGTTTTGAATATCATTACATGCCAACTATTTTATAATGAAAACTCTTATTATCTAATTAATAATCAGGGTTTAGATATGTATAATAAATAGTTAAAACTATTTGATGCTTCATTTAATAAAGAATAACCAAGTTTATTTAATTTGTTTTACATACAGGTACATATGTGTGATGGCCATATTTCATTACTCAGAGTTCCTCAGCATAGCTGTGTGTAATCCTAAGACTCTAACGTCCTCATCGTTCATGTTGGATCACAGTATCGCATACGGTGTAGCTGCTGCAACTAGTTGGCTCGAATATTTATTGTGGCATTACTTCTTACGTGGTAATGAAGCCTTAAAAATACATTAGATTCTCTACATAATTTACATTTGTTGTTTCCATTTTACAAGTGCATAACATAGCAACTTGAAGATTCAGGAAAACACGTTTAACTCTGTTAGCTTAAAAATTAGAGTGAATCGACTTGACCTCTTATAAAATTTAAAGGCAATATTATTATCTGGCAATCTCATTGGCTTTTTATTATATTTTAATTTTAAAGCGAGTTATGAGTATTTTAAAATTGTGAATTGTTTGTATATCATAAAATACTTATAACTCGCTTCAAAATTAAAATATAATATAAAATCCATGATATTGCCTAGATAATAATCTTACCTTTAAATTTTATAAGAGGTCAATTCACTCTAGTTTTTAAGCTAACGGAGTTAAACGTGATCTGCTGAGCGTACAATGAGCGTGCTATGTTACGCACTTGTAAGACGGAGACAACAAATGTCGGTGTAACGTACTCTTAATATATTTAAGAGTAAGGAAATTCTTTAATAATTTTATTTTAGCTATGTATCTTTTGTAGTAATATTATTTAAAATTATTATCGACAACAAAATTTAAAAGTTCAGGGTAAATTATAGTTTACAACATCCAACCACTTTGGCTATAGGATGTTTTATACACAATGCAAAAACCAAATTGAATTATAATACTCATAACTATACCACAAATCGATGCACTATAATTATATTCTTCTCTTTCTCAGATATGAAAACTATTCATGAAATCAGTTACTTCGGTCTTCTGCTATGTGCTTTTGGCGAGGCTTTGAGAAAAGGTGCCATATGGACAGCTAGAGATAACTTCACACATTTAGTGCAGCAAGAAAAAGCGCAGACTCATACACTGGTCACACACGGAGTGTACTCGTGGTTCAGGCATCCTAGTTATGTTGGATGGTTTTACTGGTCCATAGGCACACAGGTAATGTGTACAAAATTAATATCATAGTTAATAACACACATAATATACGGTTTTATTACTTATTTAGATTGTCATGATCAATCCTGTGTGCGTGGTGGCGTATGCACTGGCCAGCTGGAAATTCTTCAAGGATCGAATCTACTACGAGGAAATCACGCTCTTGAATTTTTTTGGAGAAGACTACATTTTATATCAGGAAAAAGTCGGAATCGGCTTACCGTTTATCAGGGGATTTGTGGTGACACGTGACAAACAATAAGAAACAAATGTTTATCCAACTCATATTATCAGATTGGAAATAAACAGTAAAAACATTTTAGGCAACCATATTGTTAAGTTGTTTCAATTTTGTTTCGCACATGATAAATTAACCAAGTGCATACAAATATGTATATAATATATTTAAAGTATAAAAATACAAAGTAATACAAAAATTTATTGTTAAATTACTTTTTGTGTAAAATAAGCGATTAAAAAATAGCACTTATATTTATACTTATATATATATATATTTTTTTATAACATGTATTTTGATATTAATAATAATCATAATAATAATAAAGGCTTAATCTTATTTTATAATTTGATTTTCATTCACATAAAGTAAGATTTAAGTAGGAACAGGAACTTATACAGGATAATAATGATTAAAAAAAAAAAAAAAACGAAGTAAAAAAAAATTTGGTCTGAAAATAAGAGAAGTCTTACAATGTACATAATTGGCAAGTTTTTTATATCCCATGTTAAATAAAACTAATAAACGTATAAATTATACGTTTCTATAAAAAAAAAAAAACGTTATTCAAAATATATTATAAATATTGCGTTAGGATAAGTATTTTGGCACATTGTATTAATATTGCTGAACTTATACTAAAATACCCCTTTTATTGATAGTTGCCTCCATGTTATCAATAATACCACTGGCCGCTTTTACTATGTCCCAATTAGTATTTTCCAAAGCGCTTAAGCACACACTGTGCTTGATATTGATATAGCCTCCAGCCTCTAGAGCTGCTTCTAGTTTGGCCAACTTTATCGCATGGTGCACATCCCAACCAGTAGCTCTTAACTTGTCCAAACACTGTTCACCAGACGCCTGGTATAAGAAAAAAAAATATCACACAAATCAACAATATGGATATCATTATGTATTTATGAACGAAATAAATACATACTTTGGTCCCGAGAACTTTGATCATAATTCTGACTTCATCGCAGTCCAGACCCCGGCTATGCTCTGGCCGATCCACAACATCGACACCTCTGTCAAACGTTTTTCGCTGCTCAAAGTTTTCCTCTTCGTCGCAGCTGGGTTCAAGCATCACAGGGAAGGTGTGCGTTTGCCGTTCAGCTACCGGCGATTCAACGGCACCCAACTGGTCCAGAGCATCTAGTTCTAAGGCGATTCTCTCGTCAAAACTCACTTCGGTGGTACTAAAAACCATGTGAAAAACAATGTGATATACTCATATCATACTACATTGATCTAAATAAAAACATGAACATTATGTGTATTTTCTCATTTTCTCTCTCTCTCTCTCTCTCTCTCTCTCTTGCCGACGCAAGGTTTCCATACATTTATCGGGGCCTAGAAGACGGGTCTCGTCCACGGTACAATAGCTCTGTCGATAGATAAGGGGTTACCTTATATCGTTATATAGTATATATTTATATTTTATACGATTTATACTGTGACCACTGACAAGTAGAGCATTTAGGGAGGGGGAAAAAGGGACAAATGCCCCAAGTGGCAAATTTTTGGGGACGGCATATATTTACTTGTCATATATAGACTTTGTTAGTATATACTGTAATACTATATCATTATACTCGTAACTATAGTTAAAACTTAAAATACGTAGAATTTAAAAAATAAAGCAAAATTCGTTAAAGGCGTGGTGTGGGTAAGAACGATTTACTAGTTTCGGGTTCATTAATATTGAAAAAGACGTTAATATTGACACGTTACCAGTATTAAATGATTTTGCTAATCAATTTGATGATGTTACCTATTAATTAATAATTTATATATAAATATATATATATATATATTAATATTAAGTAATATTTTTATTTTAAGTTGGAGGGGGTGTAGGGGATTTTTTTTCGTTAAAATACCTTAGGGCTTGAGCCGCTGTCGATATAATTCGCTATTTGCGCCTATGGATTTTAGCGATGTCCCATTATAAGAATGTTAACAGTACTTCAACCACCTATGATTAGAACTTCCTCAAATGCAATATCGTCATTATTTAAATCTTATTATACATTATTCATCTTCATATTCGCAAACTATTTCAGAAATAATATTCATTAATGTATTTCAAGTTTCTACCTTTATGTTCACTTTAGCAGTTACTAGTTAGGCACTTTTCTGTTTTACCGGACATACTTTTTTTAGTTTTAGTTATGTCGGTAGTTAAGCATACTAAAAACGATGGTGAAGTTAGAATTTGGCAATCGGACTTAGTTTCAAAGTTATAGCTATACCTAATTGAAATTTATAGTATTTTAAATAAATTCTGATTTCACCATCGTCTTGAGCATGTTTAACTAGATACGCTAAAACAAAATAAAAATGGAAAAAAGGGTGTCCGGTAAGACAGATACTTGCAGTATTTCCATAAGCGGAAATCCATTAAAATTCCAGGAGGGAGGGGGGCTAAACATTTTAACATTAATGTGAGCGAGCGGCTTCGATCCCACATTTTTTAGAGTTAAGCCTCTCAAGTCCACCCCACGATTTCCGCCAGTGAGTAGTTCAGTATTATTTGAGTTTGGAATTCTATTATAGTGTTATAGGACATAGGTCTAAATATTTGAATGACATTTTGCTTACACTTTATAACTGTCAATAAACCTGGTGATAACTGTCAATAGGTATTTAGGTATCCAACTAAATCCCACAATAAGCAATCTCAGTTTCATAACAACAATAGCCACTAGTCCCCACTTGCATACATTTTTAATAAAAATATTATTCATTTCAAAAATAAAAATTAGAAACCGATCAGCAAAAAATTAATGACAATACAAATAGATCGCGTCACGTCATGCGATTTTGCTTCCAGCTGCAAATCGAACCAGGTCTAAGACTCGAGGTAGTAGGCAAAATGAATCATATAAAATATTCGTTTGCAATAGACACGGTATCAGCTGTATTTATAATTAATGCTGACAATTCACTAATACAAATCACACCAAAAGTGACGGATTGCACAAATTACGGAAAATAGTTCAAGCTAAAAAATAACTTGACATTTATTGATGGCTCATGCAATTAATGTTTTTGTCTTTTGATAATATTGAATTTCCTTGTAAACGCATGGTATATGAGAAGTTGGTGGGAAACCTATAGTCTATTGGGTACGGACTTGTCAAAGTTATATAAGGTAAAATTACATTTTCTTGAGAAACAAATAATTTTATTAAGTGATAGTCTATAGTTGTTTATAAGTTCGACAAAGACACACTAAATTACGCAAAAATGTCTAATTGAATTATCACAGTTACCTAATATTAATGACAATGAAGATGTAAGAAACAATTTTAAATTATTATTGATCCACCTCATTGCTATAGGCGTAGTCAAAAGTTTAAGGAGGTCCCCCAGAGATGGATTATGTGGTATTTATGCTTAAACTGTCTAACGGCAATGCACCCATGCGATTATATTTATAATGAGCGAAGCGATGAATGTATTGATTTTACAATGTGTTTTTTTTTAAATTTTTTTTTGTGTCTGTCATCATCTTTTAGGACAGTAAAAGTGCTTGGATTTTCTTCAACAGTACCTTTTCTGATAGGAAAGTGAATCTAGTTGGCACTTTGGGGGGTCAAAAGTATAAATATCCTAGTAGTTTTCAAAAGTGACATGAAAAACAAAAGAAAAATTAAGGAAAAACGGGAATTTTTACGCAAAATCTGTTTTTGAGAAAATCGATTTTGGTTTTTGGTGTAACTCTAAGACAAATGACCGTAGATACATAACATTTTAACTGAATGTTTATATTATCATTTTCTATACACCATAACATTTTCCAAATATTTTGACTTATTTTGAGCTATTTACGGACATTTTCAATTTCCATTTTTTTTAGTTTTTTTTTTCTACAAATATCAATAAAATTTTATTTGTTGGGTAAAAAAGCTTGAAAATGTAATACAAGGCTCCTACTATATTGTTACAATGAAATTTGAAAAATATTAAAAATCCTTAGTCACAGTTTTTATTTATAAGCATTTAAAGTTCAAATATTGACAAAATACGAAAAAGTCACTAAATTTATAATTTAATAATTATTTTATAGTTAAAAATTTATAAAATGTTCAACTTTTATAGCTATGGATTGAAAATTGAAAACAAGGCTTCACGTAAATAGGTTATTTATAAATTACTTTATTCACAATAATATCATCAAATATACTTGGTTGTTTTCTTATACAATGATATTTTATCATTGAATTCAAATTTAACACCATCCATTACAGTGACCCATTTGTAACCTACTGTACAGCAGAGCGACATCGACTTACCCACCTTTTTGTTTTTTGAAGTCATTAGAAAACACCATCTTTTTGAGACAAAAATAAACCAAACATTATATATATATACAAAAATGTTAAACGAATTACTTTCACTCAAGATTTTCGTCCCCTTCACCACATTTCACGTCCCATACTAATAGGATAAATTGCTAATGTCAAAGGAGCTAAAACGAGTTAATTTTTCATTGATCTAAGTTAAATACATTGTATAAGATTTAAATAATCTATAAAAAATTTAGAATCTGAAAAAATATATTCTAATAGTATTTGAATACGTGTACCGAATACAAAATAAAAGTATTCTTTACAAGACTGGAATTTTAAACTACTACCAACAATATAATAATTACCTCTTTAAAACTTTAAAGTATAACCCATGTTACCCCCTTTTTTAATCTATAGATCTTAGATGCATACAAGTTGCACCCCTACAGGCTACAGCCCATTTATACTGCAGGTGCAGTGCATGATCGCGTGCGACTTTTAGATCGTTTTGGCGGGTCAATGTAAAATATAGATCGAAACAATCGATCAAATAACGACAGGGGTGTCCATACACTTACATTTGTTCATGGAAATGATTCCTTTCTGCAATAGTGTCGTTTTGTTTTTCCAAATCTGAAACCGCCGTCATGGCCATTTGACACGACGAACCACCACCGCTGGAGTTTGGCATGACCAACGGATACTTTCTCTGGTGTCTTGGTTTCGACGCTGTCATTTGCTGTACGGCCCTCGGGTCTTTGGGCGGTAACGGTATGATGTTACAGTCTGTAAATTAAAATGAATAACGTGTTAGGTATAACAATAATCTAAAATTGTTACTGCGCAGTAATATTGTCGAGACTCACTCGAATCGTTTTCGAAGTCTTCGGACAGTACGATGCCGCTGGACTGCAAAGACCTATATAATACAATCATATATTATAATTTATAAATTATGTATAATCATATTATGGTATAATACACTTCCACTGAATTGATAAATAGTAACAACTAATAAGTAATAACTAATACTTCATAGTGAACAATTTCAATTTTCGTTAATAATAATAAACATTTTCTAGGCGTAGAAAAGCGATTACTCACACAGCCCGTTGGAGTAAAGTATAAAGACTAAACCTCCCTTGAAATATTATATAGGTGCCTAAACTCAAGACCAATTAAAACATATACAGAAGTGTAACACGCGTATCCAACACAATTTTTCCTACTTCTTAGATAGTACCTTAGAATTTAGATTATAATATATCCTTCCTACCACTTAGAATCTTCATCCTTGTACTCGGGCCTGTGTACAGTGTTGGTTAGTATAGACTATAGAATATAGATTATCAACGATAACTTCCAAATAACACCGTTTTTAAATTATAGTTCGAAGCATGTATATAAATATTAATAAAAACTAATTGTTTTATACCTAGTCTAGAACGGTATAAAATATAAGCAAAGGTTTTGAGAGTTCATTCTCTCCCCAAATTGGTTTCTGTAGAAGTGCCTGATAGAGACATACTGAAACATGCTGTACACACTATTGCCTAAACGGAACGTTTCAAGTAATAACTATGTATGATTATATAAAATGTATTACAATACATCGTAATATAATTATTACATTTAACAAGTTTGTTTAACGAGATAGAAATCTGACCAGTTCAACCGATCACAACCAAATATTCCATACACGTTTTTCGTTCTTTGGGACAGGTTATATAGTAAAACATTTTGAAAAAATACGTCATTGAAAAAGGAAGTAATAATATTCAGTGAAAAAAACTTTAATAAATTTAAGTAAGTAACATTCACGAAAGAAACATCACATAATATAAATTAAAAATGTCTTCCAAAAACCTTAGAAGTTATACTTTTGGTTATGGATTTACATATACTTATACGTCGTACTGTTCATGAAAATTGCGTTACCTACTTCAAAAAAAGAAAAAACTAAATAATTGCAGAAAAAGACAACAATAAATTTAATTAGAAATGTTATTTTCTGTACTAAAGTATAGTTTTAAAATTGAGAGACGTCGAATATAGTAAAGAATAAAATTAAGACCTAAATGGATATAGGCATAGGTAGTGTTTACAGATGTTGCTGCGTATACTTAATAATATAAGCATATTAATTATAATTATACTGTAACATATTTAATGAAAATTCTTTTTCGAGACTATTTTGGAACATTTTAGGCTTCAGTAACACCTGCTATAAGAATCTGGCCACGTATTTATTTTCATGTTTATGAGTTATGGCAGATACGCTTTTAAATATAAAAAAGTGGGAGCCTCATTGCAGATTTTGTTCTGGGTCCTATATAATATGTCTACACACACTTATGGAGCTGACATTCTTATATTACTACAATAAACTTATTATATATTTACCCGTTGTCGTTCTTGTTTAGTCTGAATTTCGGTTTGGCCAAAGGAGTTGTGGTTTTTTTCAGTATTCTCAGCGAGTTGGTAACGCCACCATCCATCGCGGTCGTAGGTTTTTCGATAAGACCATTGTAAGCTTGTTTAGCTTCTTCGGTTAAACATCCCTATACAAGCGCGAGCGTAGGAAACCGATGGAAGGTGATAGAAGGACAAAAGGAAAGCAACAAAAATAAAAATAAAAAATAAAAACACAAAAATAAAACTAAATAACTGAAAAACAGCGTTAAAAAAATATCTACTTTTCAAAAATGTTACTACTTTTGGTCAGAGTTTTTTTACCAACTAAAATCTATTTAATACGTATGAAAAAATGTTGAGCATTTTATTATAATAAAAGATAATAATGGTTATTGCCTTATTGGTATAGAAGCCAACAGAAAAGTTATAGTTTCAGATTGTAAAAAGTTTCGTTACATAAAGGCACTGTATAATGTTATATATTTATATACACTGTAAAAATCGCATGCAATCTTAATACATTAGGTTGAGATTTGTGCTACTAATCTTAAGAGTTACGATTGTTAAGAAAATATTTTGTTTTAACCATATTTAGTGCTAGTTTTATTTGACATACGAATGTGCATGACGCATAATGTATATAAGGCATGTGCACACATTTGGGCAGTTATTTTTCATATATCCATAAAACGAAAACAATATTATTATCTAATTTATTATAGCTTTCACAAATTATTGGAACAGGACATTTTTGTAAACAAATTATTTAAATATGTATTATTTTTTAATTATATATTTTATCAAACCAATAAATAAATTATATAAAATTAAAATTAGTAATGCTTACGCCTTGCGGCATATTATGTGTGTTTAATACGTCTGAAACAAACTTATTTAATACGAAACTATTAAATTCGGTGAATTTGTTTTTCATTTCCATATTGGTTAATTTTTAACATTTAACAATCATTCTACAAGCAACTACCTGTTTACTTTAATTTTTCCTTAATGTAAAAAGACATTAAAGTATAAACTAAAAACGTATTAATTTCGATTATAGTGTATAATATATAAGCCCTATTATTATTCATGACCTGTAAACAAAAATAACCAGCTAGAAACTGTATATCCAAAACCCCAAAGATATTTGTATACATCAAAAAACACGAAAGGAGTATATTAGCATGCAATTTAAGTTTCACTTTACAAGTAGAAACAACATTTCTGGTAAAATACAAAACTTTATTACTGCACCATCTGTGTACAGTGTGCAACAAGCATCATATTAATTGAAATATTACCAAATGAACAAAGTGTTCAAGCCCACATGTGTATTTAGTTAACAATTTCAGAGTTATTCCACAGAAAAAGGCGCAGCGGCGAATGCTAAGGCAGAGAAATAACTATAATCATTATCGACAAGTCTGGCGATGCATATCATAATATTATTATGATTTACAGCTGGCTGAATATTAATAAACCGTATACAGCGAACACACTGTTAAACATATGCATATCTATTTATTTTTTTCAATACCAATCAAAAAAGGTAGGTAGGTACACGAGTAAAATCGAAAAATCGTTATTTTAAGTTATAAAAAATATTGATGTATTTCGTTAGTTTCAATAAAATATAAATTATTATTCGATTAAGAATTAAGAGAAAATTTAATTAAAATAATAAGTAGAATTTTTTTAACAGAAAGTCATACGTCATTAATTTTTGCAATAAAAATATAAAACAATAATCTCAAGATAACATCACTAAAGTTTAACTGCCTGCACGGCTGCACAGAAACTATATACAATAACTACTACCTACTACAAAATATTATAAGCGATTATAAATACTACTACTTAGAGTTCAGCAGTCTCGTCATCGATCAAACAGATATTTATAGGAACTTTATTTAGAACATCGTTGGAATTGTACAACACGCTACTCTCGGAATCCGACAAACTCCGTCTCAGTTTGTCACATTTTTTGCTATTGGGGAGCGTATTTGCTCGAAACGTATCGACGTTTTTTGTTTTATTCCTTAGTTTAGGTGAACTGGGGCACGAATACTGTTCACCAACTAACGTTTCGGTAGAATCAACATTGGACCGCTCAATAGTCTTCAATGAGTTACAAGAAATGTAGTCAAGTGAACCTATACTGGGAGAGGCCTTGGTCAATAGCTCTCTAGAGCGCGCAAAATAGAATTCCGTGGATGCCTTATCCCACAGGGGCAGACGAAACGGTGCAGTGTCCAATAAAGACTCAGCGCTGATAAATGACGAAAATGAATGCAAACTACTGCAAGACTACAAGCGATGAATATAAACGCATCGGAAGGAATAAAACGAGGGAGGTATATTTTAGAGATTAGTATTATAAACGCAGTTAGGAGCACATGTATAAAATAATTCCAATTATTTCTTACCTGAATGTCTGGAATGGAAGCAGCTTCGTCAGTGAAAGTCTTTGTTTCGTGTTTTGGGGTTTTCGTGAGGGATCCAATTGGAGGAGGAAACTTGAACATAAACTTCCGTTTACTTGGCGACGATGGAGATTCGGGTACCTGGTGATGTGGTTGTTCTATATCAGATCCCATTGAACGACTGGCCATCTCATTGGCCATTGCAATAGCAGAATCGAGACTCTTTTCGTCAGAAGCAGATATCGGTTTGACCTTTTGAAATATTAGTTTATTGTGTCATATTTTCGTTAGAAAATTACAAAACCTTATTTATTGTCTTAAATAAAACTGGGTGTACACTTTGGTCTTTAAATTATTTGATATTGTATTTTACCGTAGCTTGTTTCTTTTTTGTCTTTGAATTCACAGCAGCAGCAATAGTAGCAGCAATTTCTCGTAATTCATTTCTGTGATTTGTATCCAATGGATCAAGCGGAGACCTTGGTGGAGACACGGCATAGTTACTGACTCCATTAGTACTTATAGTTCTAAACATAGTTTCCATTTCTTCAACAAGGCTAGGTCCAAAGTCAAAAGTTTTCTAAAATAAAAAATATTAATACTATTGTTTTAAAATAATAACTATTGATGATAAATTTGAACATCTTTTTATTTAATACATTTTGTAAGTATTTAAACTATAGGTAACTGTAATCATTAATATTGCTCATCATAACATTATTTTGTTAGTTTTGAAAACATAATTAATATTTAAAGAATTAAACTTAAAACTTTTGCAAAAGACTTACTTCAAATCTAGGACTCTCAGCAACAGCATCTTCATCACTAATTTCATGGTATTCGTGGTCAGTCAAAATTTTTGACAACTTGTTTTTATCTAACCAGGTTGTTAAATCTACTAATAATAATAAACAAAAATAATAATAACTTAACTGCAAGCTTTACAATCATTAATAAATACCATTTTTTTTGCTTTCTGATTTATCACCATTAAGTAATGGCGCGCGATCTGAACAAGCCTTAATTGAAGTTGGTGAATCACTAACACTAGCACAGTCTTCTTGTGGTTTGTATGGAGCTACAACTTGATGTGGTAAATGATTATACTAAATGAGATATGAAAAAAACACAAGAATAAATAATTATACGTTACAAAAAGAAACATTATTGCTTATTAGTTATTAACTATTAATTACTTTTGGTGCATTTGTACTCATGAATTCAATATCTCCAAAATATGCACCATCTAAACCTACATGCCCCATATGTTTAACATCGCCTTGAGGACAAGATATCATATCGATCCTTAGACGACTACGCCGGGATGCATACTTTGAGTCTGCGACATAATTTAAATGTATATAAATAAATGCAAATGAAAACTAGTAATTTATATTACCATTTCTAGTGAATTCAGAATTTCTGTTGGATGGTAAATTTAAACCCAAATACGCCACAGTATTGGAAGGATTGAAAAAACCAGTTTTTCCATTGCACAATACTCCTTTCCATAAGGTGGGGACACCAGGTCTACATAAAATAAAAATTATATTATTGATATATTTATACAATATTTTTTGATTTAAATTTATAGTATACTTACGATTTATCAAGTACTGTTATAACTTCCCCAATAGTATAGTGGAGCATGTCTCTTTTTTTGTCTTCAAAGTTTACAACAGTTTGCACTTGCTCTGGTTTACACTATTAGTATAAGCATATCATAAAAATTGAAAATTAATATCAAAAAATGTTTACACCAACAAACAATAATAATTACATCAAGTAAAATTGATACTAAATCAGCAAATTTAGGTCTTTTAAGATGTTCATGTTGCCAACATTTAGTCATGACATTGAAATATTCTTTTGGGCAGCAATCAGGCTGCTCTAATCTCTGAAATGTACAAGTGTATAATATAAAAAAATAAAAATATTAATGTTTAAAGCTGAAACTACCTGAAAATTTGGTTCATCAATAGCCTCAAGTATTTGTTGTCCTGTGAGCGCTGCCCAAGGCTGAAACCCATAACTGAACATTTCCCATAAAGTGACACCATATGCCCATACATCAGAAGATGAAGTAAAACGTAAATAACTTATACACTCTGGTGCACACCTAAATCAAACGTAAAAATTGAATGTGCTCAAGACATAATTTAAATATATACATTGAATATTGACAATTCTTACCAGGCAATTGGCAATTTCAGATTTACATTGAAGTTGGTTTGATAATAGTCTTTACCGACACCAAGTGCCCGTGATAATCCAAAATCTGAAATCTTCACCTTGTTCTTTGTAAACACTAATATGTTTCTAGCAGCTAAATCTCTAAAAAAAAAAGTAATAAGACATTTTATTGAAACACCCAATTTTAAATAAAATACCTGTGTATAAGTCTTTTGTTTTCCAAATAATGCATTCCATTACATATTTGTATGGCAAAATCACATAACGACATAACTGGAAAACTTGCACGGAGTGATGGTTCTTTTAAACACTCCAAAAGAGATCTCAAAGGTGCTAACTCTGTTACCTAAAAATAAAATTACCAAATTTTAACACTAATTAATCACCAAATTCTTCAATACTTTGTAAAAAAAAACATTAGTCATTACTAGCATTAGGGCATCAGTGTCCAAAACTACTCCATACAATCGTACAATATGTTCATTGTCAATACTATGCATAATAGCTGCTTCCTTCAAAAACTCTATGGGATTATTTTGCATACGTTCTCGGCTCAAACATTTTATGGCAACTTGAATCTAATAAAAAATCTTCAAAACTAATAAATATGAAAAAAAAAAATCACTCATTTAAAACTGACCCTGTCTCCTTCATTGGTCCAAACACCTTGCTGGACTACACCAAACTCGCCTACACCTAATTCTTTGTTAATAGTTATGGAATCGGCTGGAATAATATGTTTGTTGGGAACACGAGCTGGTGGTCGTTTTTCATAAATAGGCTTCAGTGTATCTTGTGAACCAGAACTATCGCTCCACTGCTCTTTATTGTCTTTTGAAGAAATCAACTAAAATATAAATATAACAATGTATAGTATTATCACAAAACAAAATTATTGTAACTGTTTACTTTTTTAAACTTTGTGAAATAATTTTGTGGATAATACTTTTGGAAATACTTTTTTAAACGTCTTATTTCTGGCTTTGTCATTCCTATCTGGTACAGATCGTACTCGTTGACAAACTTTACTTGAGGCACAGTTGTCACCTAAAACCAAATGATGTGCCACCGATTAGTATACAAATTTGTAACTAGTACTGCAGTTAAATAGTACTAGCTAGTACTTACCTTCAAGTCGTTCTTGATCTCTGAATAGTACTGATGAAGTTCTGCTTCCAGCAGGAACTCGTACAGATCGATGACTTTCGACATTGTACCTACCGCTGATGAACCCAAAACACCTGAATCAAGTCGATAAAACACTTATTTTAAAACGGCATGCCAATCACACACAGGTGACAGGTACTGCTGGGGCGACTTAATATTTTCCAGCCTATTTCCCTACCACAACTATCTAGTTATTCCTACATCTAGTCTCCTAGGAGCTCCAAATCTATAGTTTGTTAATAAAAATGACATGGACATAGTGGGTAGGTGGTGCCAAGTGACATGTATAAAAATGGTAGGCATTAAATTGCAAATATTATACTGTTAATAGCTATTTAAGGTCCTATGTTAGGGGTTAGGTTAGGTTAATATATATTATGTAAAATAAGACAAATTATAATATATTATAATATGGTCTAAAATATTAAATATTCAACAGATGATAGTATTTTAACAAAGTTTTAGTTCCTAAGTCTTACACAACTTTTTTCTACATTGGGGCCGGCCTATTTGGCCAAGCCTTCTATACATATTGCTGTACCCTAGAACCCCTAAGTACCTACCCAGACGGGGAATTTGTGAAGAACGGGTATAGTATATGGTGCAATCAGTGGCACGGTGAGTGGTAATAATTTCAGAGGTAGTTGCCTCAGAGATTTTTCTAAAATAGAGGGGTGGGTGGTAGCCGGTGGGTCCCCTAGTAAATGTAATATGATATACTCAGTAGGTATTCAATAATGATCTGATATATAATTAGTTGTATTATAATAATACACTATTATGCATTAATACTCGGGATATTTGTAACTTGCCTCTGGAAAATGTTCAGTTCACGTCACTGGGTGCAATGACAACGTCAACAAACGGATATGGTCAAACGGGAGGGTAGGTAGTCGGTGTTACGACAAGCTGGTCATCGTGCAGCGGCGTCAAGATCCGATGAGAATATTCGAAATATTATTAAAAAATTATCCGGTAATACGTAGTTATTATATCTAAATAAAAATGAAACGCCGGCACATCTTCCGTCGGTCACAACCTCACGTCCGCCAGCCGTTCTCCGATGGCCACGGACGATTACTGCAGAGTGCAGACCTCTCTATTAATTCTTAAGATTATTTTTTAAACAGTGTAAAAAAATTTTGTAAATACCCACAGTGGACTATAGACAATCGGGTATGTATATTTATAATGGCTTCCTACTACGAAGGAATCTACGAACTACACGCGTCTACCGACTACCTACAACGACTGCAGTTAGCAGCGCACTAATGACCATAGAATACTGAGTACTGACGTCTGACTTCGAAATTGTAAATACTACGGCACTACGTCGTTGGTACGGTTCCACTGTTTACCACTTCAAGTACTGTCCGCTCGGCGCTCAGAGTCGGCGCATTCGACAATCCAGAGTCTACAATAATAATAATAATAACAACAACAATAATGAATATAATAGAAATTGCGAGAATAAAACAAAAACTTATCAGAAGTAATACCAACACTCATGCATGAATCTAACATAGGGTGATAACACGATTAAACCGCTGATAATGAAGTACGTCCTCACCATCATAAATATTATACCAGACTTGTACTGAGTACGAAGACGTATTATGATCTAAGCGTGCGTCGTACACGTCCGGCCTAGAGAGCTGCTGCTGCTGCAGCCAATACGAATTACCTTATAAGTCTTTACTCTTTAGTACTATCGCAGAACAATTCGGTACACGGTACACCCGCGACATAAGCCATAGGGGTTTCAGTTAGGCAATTTTAACGCATGTTTTTAAATGAATAATAATTAACAATTTATTGAATTATAATATTTCGAATTTAACTTACAATGCATGTCACATTGGCAGGTTCGTCGTCGATTCGTTTATCGCTATAACCGTGAAATTATTCATACCTATAGCTATTAAATTGGTGACACAGTCATATATTACACTAAAACGGGTAACATTGAGAAATCTCAGATGAGATGTATAATTTAGAATAATATTAAAAAGGTATATAAATATAAATGAAGAAACTGACATATCAATAATCACCACACAGCCTAAATTGCTGGCCGTAGAAAGTAGAAACTTGAAATCTTTACAGAAGTGTCTAATATTTTAATGTAGGCAAATTCTCAGAAGACTAGGAAATTTAACTCCAACAAGAGATTAAAATATATGTGTCCCAATGTTAGTATGTAAAATTAATTAATCTCCATAGACCATAATATCTATTTATTATAAGTGTTAAGGACTATACAATTGTACAATGTCGTGTATCGTGGCCTCGTGGGTAAAGTTAAATCCTTAAATTTCATACGTTATGTAAACTAGGTATGTAATATTAGGTATACCTAACATTAGTGACACCATCATCGAATTACGTTAGTAAGAATACTTATATAACAATACTATCAAATAATAATCAGTTTTAGCCTATTTAATCAATGTAAGTTTTTTCCGGTAAACGTGAGAGTGACGTTAAGTATTAAAGTATTACCTATGTACCTACCTTTTTTCCCCGTGGTATCGATAACCGAAGAGGGTCTACGTTACATTGGCGCAAATAGGGGGGGGGGGGGGCTTGGGGGACTTAGTCCCCCCAAATGTCGGTCAAGTCCCCCCAATTCAAAATCTAGTAATTAGTACTAATTTTTATATTCTGTGGTACTAAGCAATATGGCCTATGGGGAGGGGGACTTGAGTCCCCCCAAAAATTTTTGTCAATTTGCGCCTATGCTGCGTTAGCATTATGTCCCCTTGGGGCAGGGATTGCATTCGCATTACGTCCCCTAAAGTATTATTTACCTAAAATATATTTAATAAAATACAACTAATTTAGTATATACCTATTAGAATTTACCTATATAGTGCGTTATAGGTATATTATACTTGGTAAATCTATTACGGCTATTAGCCATTATCCATTATACATCATATGACCAGAGTGATCTGTCATGGTCGCATGAATCATGATTAATAGTTTATGCACCTACCTAGCTAATCTTATTTTTATTTTTTGGGGGTAGGTATATATCATGCAAATTGGTAGGTATGAGCTTGGTCGTTATACATTAATGTATTATGAATACGGTTATTACTTAAGACCAGTGGCGTGACGAAGGACTTTATTTGAGGCACGTGCCTCAGATTTAAGGGTGGTAGGTATCCTGGAGACTAGGAGGATTTCAAATATAGTAAATAATTTATTAAGTACACACTAAGGCAGTGAAACTGAGCCAATCATTCTCAGTTACCATTTACGTAAATAAGTAATTATTTATATATAAATATGTTTAATTACTAATATAAATTATTGTGCCTCATAAGTTAATGAAGTTCGCCACGCCACTGCTTAAGACTATTATTGTTGACATTACTCGTTATTTTATAAAATTATGGAAATAATTTGAAAAATCTGCACCGGGCCTCTTAAACTTTAAACTTTAAACGATTAATATATTTTATTATCCTCTGACGTAAAATCTTCATATAATGTATTATAATATATCATAATATACTATTTAACTACTATTATTTTCTAATTGTTGATAGCTTTTCAAAATAATTAACGTCTGTACGATAAAAAATACTCTGTATAACTGTATAGTGTATATACTATATATTATATTCTTTAGCTATAGTTAAATATACGTCATACGCTTCTAAATTTATTATAATAGGTAGTCTACTTAATACGATTTTAGATTATTATGTTTCATTATACATTTATATTTTATACTATAAGTCACATATTTCTAAAAAAAATAACAACATTATTACATTATCATAAATTACATTTTGTAATTTGTGACCTAGGTATGTGTATTATCTTTTTCAAAGAAATTAATAATAATAATTATCAAATTAAGTTACATTCTTAAACCAAAAAAAATTAACGATAAATTAACCAGATTATAATATTATTATTATATTATTATAAATGTTTGATGCTAGCAGCTAGCGTCTATAATGATTCATGGTGACTATAATAAATATAGTGGTCACTGGTCAGCAGTTCAGCACTAAAAATAATAGATAATACTAATTGAATACGACTATTGGTGATGCATTAGTTATTATAATAAATCAAAGTTCATTTTTTCTGAGTATTTATTTCTAACGAACTATCATCAAAAAATCAATTTTTGTATAGACTACGAATTCTATTGGTAATTATGTGCCAGCGCCGCAATTAGCGGGGTTACACGGAACCCCTCAAAAAGGGCCCCATTATTATGTTTAGGGGACCCTTTTAAAATTTCAGACATAAATAAATAAACATTTTAAACCAAAATTAAATGTTATTCCAATTTACAACATGAGAAAATTGAAATTTTTCTAAACCAACAAGTTACGTCCAACATCTGATATGTTTGTATAATACCTACCTACCTATTGGCTATTGTTTAGGTATAGTTATGAAGATAATATTTTATACTAGACCATGAGAGATCTTAGTAATTTTTTTTTTAAAAAATTATCTTTTTTAACATTTTAACATTAACAGTGACTAGTTTCCGCAAAACGCTCTTTTTTGAAATTAAAACTTATATTCAATTACTTGAGAAACGATTATCAAACATAGCTGTACTGAACATTAAAAAATAGAAACAAAGAATTAAATATTGAAAAATAATTAACGATTTTGCTCAATAAAGCTCATATAAAGCTAGGAATAAAATTTACTGGAAATGATTAAAAAGTATTTGTACCTATTTCTGTCTTCAGATAATGAATATTCTAATTAAAATTGTATTGGTTTCAGATTTGTAGTATAATATGAATACTATTAAAATAAACTGTATTAAGGTTTTATTTATGCTTACAAATTAAAAAATATCAACCGAGATAAAAAGATAATTTAAATTAAAAATGGAGACCTTTGTATAATGTATAAATAAGTTGATCTATTTTTTGTAAACTACATTATATTATAATCATAATGTACAGAAGAAGTACCTACTCTACAATTTTGGACATTTGCAGCTTATAGTATATAAATATATAATTATTGTTATAACTATTGTTTTAAAAATGAACCAAAAAAAATTTTATAAGCTAACTTATACATAATTTTTCCAATATAAATATTAAAGTGGTCGTTATTGAAGTGTTAAGTGTACTAAAAATATGTATTTTAAATACTGCCATTATTATTTGTATTATTACAGACAAATATGGTGGCTTAATTAAAATAAATATTAGTTAAATCGGTATTAGTACTGTCTTAATCAATTTCAGTTCTATTTAATATTGGTCTTGTTATTAAGATTTCGGGAAGTAAATTAATTTGAAATAAAATGATTATGTCTAAGTTATTTTAATTATAATATACTTATAGTCTAATTACTTCAATTTGATAATATTTTATACTAATTACATATTATTATAAATTATTTATAAATCCTACAGAGTAGGTATTAACAATTAACAAACAAATAGTGTGCCTATACATTTTTTTTCGAAAATTAGAATAAGATATAGACAATTACGACGAGCCGGGCCCAATGACGTTACGCGGCTTTTTCAATTGCTCATAACTTATTGAATAATGTGAGTAGAAACGTAAAACCCATACCATTGTTCTTAGAATTTAACATTCTTTCAAATTAAAATTTGAATTTGTGTGTTAGAGAACGTAATATAAATGTTAATTACTATTAAATATTAATTAAAAGTTAGAAAATTTACAAATTGCATCACATCATTTTAGTTCACAGTTAAAAATATTATAATTATTACAAATTAAAATTATTGTTTGTGATATGATATTTTGACGTAATACACATTACTACATTAGGTACAGTTTGTATGATTTGTTTAGATAATTATTATTTTTATTTTTAAGTTTTATATATTTTTTGGTATATTAGCCATTAGGTATGTGTAACTATTATTTATTGTTATAAAAATTATGATTTTTTTTTAATAATAATATAATAATATTATAAATATTATATTTTGTACTGCTACTTGAATTTCTTCACTGAAGGAGTTTACATAAACTCAATTTTACCTGTTTATTTCCTGGCGGAGTTTGGGCGAAGCCCCGTTAAACAATACTGATTTCTTTTCCAAGGGGGAGGGGTGGGGGCTACAATATTTTATTGTTACTTATTAGAGTATTATATTGGCTTATTACAATAAAAAAAGTTGGTTCATATTTAAGTATAATAATGATGATATTATTAGATAATATGACCTACCCATTTAAAAAACTCCCATATTTCCCTGGCTATGCGCCACAAGTGAAGACTGAAGTTATATTATATTTTTTATTGCTTGATGTTAATTTAAACTTATTTAAAAAAAAAAATACATGTGTTTTATGTATTTTAATGTTACCGAATCGTAATTTATTAAAGCCAATTCGTGCCTGAAATAAGTGAGTATATAATTTTCAGTTTAATATTTCGGGGGGGGGGGGGGGGGGTAGGCTTATAAGCCCTTAAGCTCTTCCCCTATCTACGGCACTCATTACTAATTATTAAGTGGTAACAGGTACACAATATATATCTATAGAAAAATTATAAATATTTTGTAGTAGGTATATAGCTAAACATTTTTTCATATTTTGTCTATGTAAATTAGGTGTGGCAATCGCCAATCGTATTTAGGTACATTATAAAAATAAGTTACCTATACTTATTGCATTCTTAAAAAATGCAGATATACTTTATCTAAATTAGCTTTTATTCCCGAGAATTCTAATACCATAGTACACTATAGTGGCATAGTATATTATAGTACCATACTAGTATACTACCATGTACCTAAATACCTAAATATTACCTAAATAATAATACCTAAATACCTAAATATTTGATTAAAATATACTTATTATAAGTATTTATTGTGTAGGTACATTCTCCACTTATAGGTATATTAACAAGATTCAAATTTAGGACTTACCTATTAGTGTATGGTGAATGATAATAGACGTATTTCTACATAATCTGCAGTAGGTAACTATAGGCACAGGATATTATAGACAGGTCAAAGTTTAAGACAATATATAAGTCACTTCGCTGCACTTATACAACCATATAGGCTGAATTTGATTACTAAATTCAGAAAAAAAAAATTTCGAGAGATGTTCATATGCAGACGGTTGATAAGTTATAGATCAATATTATAAACGATTAAAAAAAAATAAGTACCTACCTATTTAAAATTATATTAAATTAAATATGATTATAGAATATAGATGTCACTAGTCACTGTGAATATAGGTGTACAATTTTATTGCATTAGTTTCGTTGATAGATATAAGTTTTCGAAATAAATTTAAAAAAAAAACCACTGACCACTGTCATAATAATTAGCATGCAGAATAATACACAAGTATACCTAACACTAAATAAAATGACGCGACAATAGATGTTTTATATGCAAAATTTCCCCCTCCACAGTTCACTTAACGATGACCAAATCTGTCACTCCAGGCAAATTATAATCTAATAATATATGTATACCTACTACACCATTTGAACGACTAGGTACCTAACCTACCTACAACTTACGTGTGTCATACGGTTGTGTACATAATGTAATACGCTGTATTAATTGTATAGTTGCAAATTACAATATCGCATAAACGATTGTAAATTTAGTTTGTTTGAACTATTTACTTTATAAATGTCTATTTAAAAACGTAAACTATAATGATATTATGTTAAGTATCGACTTTGGGCATCCTACATTCATTATTCATACATCTTATACAAAATAGTATACGTACCTATATATAATATTATAATACTATATAATATTTTATAGTTTTATACCTATTTGTGAAATTAGGTACACAGAATAGTTTACCGCGGTTGGTGGTTCTCATTGGATGTAAGTTAATGAGGTCACAAAAAACAAAAAAAAAAATAATTTTATTTATCAATTATACTTATATACGTCCATACAAGGACGGATCCAAGGGGAGCTAGGACCTATAGGGGACCAGCCCCCTCCAGAAGTCCAAACATATAATTGAGGAAAATGTATATAAATATTGACCTAATAATTTACCGTTTCGGAAAAAGCGACAATATGAAAAGAAATTTGGATTTTGTTACCTACCCATTTAATATATAAATATATAACCATTAGCGCAAATAGGGGGAGGGGGTTTGGGGGGACTTAGTCCCCCCAGTTCAAAATCTAGTAATTAGTACTAATTTTTATATTTTGTGGTACTAAGCAATATGGCATATGGGCGGGGGGGCTTGAGTCCCCCCCCTAAAAATTTAGTCAATTTTCGCCTATGATAATCATTAATATTTAATTGATTAATTACATTAAAATTGGGAAAAAATTTTAAATTAAGATTAATGTGTATATTGTAATTGTATTTGTGTTGTACCTAATAAAATTGTTGGGCCTCCCAGACTTTGATCTACGTCTATACATATTTTTTTGTATATTGATATAAAATAATGTGGATTCTTATTAAGGATATAAATAATAATCAATTTATGCCAAGAATTGTTAAAAAATTATAAGGAAGAGATGAAAAAGTGAAAAAAAATTGTGTACCTGAATATCTTATCGAATTTTCAACATATAAAAAAATTCTAAATATCATCTAATATTCTAACTTACCACACTCAATATCTAAATGTCACATACTTTAAATCCAAATGAAGTTGTTTTTACTTAATTTCTCATATTCTCTTTACACCTTTTGTACAGTTGATGTGATTTTTATCAAATTGTTAAAATATTTAATTTCTGAAACCTGCCGTTTTACTCAAATAGGCGTGCATAGACTTTTGTTGCAATGCTCATACTATATTACCTTAAAAATATGTTATTTAAATCGATAGCCATTTTTATTATCAATGCTTATTATTACCTAAAAAATAATAAGTTTTTCAAATTTTTTTTATTTTGAAAAATAAAATTAATTTCCATGAAAATGATATAATTTCATAATTTTTATCAAATAATTAAGTTGTAAACATTGATCGTATCTATAAGTGTTGATGCTTATTCTTTCTAACAAGTGTTAATTTGGGAATGTCAAGTTCTGCAAATTCCACCCAGGGTCACTAATGAACTATTTAACATTTTAAAATAATTTTTCAACCATTCAATACATCTAAAAATTCCAACTTCTATTTATACTTTTTTAAGAAAAGGAACTCAATTTTGTTTCAATTTCTCACGATGAAAAGTTTGTATTTTTTTATCATAGTTACTTATTATTAATTAACTTTACTATTTTCTTTCATTCTTCAATGATATTATACAATGTAGATTGTAAAAAATGCATCAATTTAAATTAATTTAAAGTACAAAAAAGTAGGAAAAGGAGGATAATTGATGTAACAAATCTAACATAAGAACCACATAAATTATTTTATTGTGAAAAAAAATATAATTTATTTCAATGGAATAAACCTTGAGCTGTGAGTGGCACCAATACCAGGCCTTCCGTGCTTCACTGGTTTGTAAGTTACACTGAATTCACCCAAATAATGACCAATCATTTCAGGCTGAAAAATTAAGTTTATATGATTAAATACTATTGCAGAGCAAAAATATGAATAAATTATTTTTAATTCCCTTTTTTTTTGTCATTGTAACATAGAAAATATTTGTCCAACAGTTTCAATAGTGTGATGTTAGTTTTAGTATTAGAGTGAATTAACCTGTTGTAAAATTTAAGGGTAAGATTATTATATAGGGAACGACAAAGACTTATTGATATTATTTTTTTTGAGTAAGTTATGACCATTTTAAAATGTAGTTTCAAAAAGGTTATAACTTACTTAAAAATAATATCAACAAAGTCCAAGTAGGGCCCTGGATAATAATCTTACCTTTAAATTTTACAATTTTACGGAGTGCTACCATTGGGTGACTTCCCCCTACCGCTAATCAACCCATATCCAATTTATTTATTGTACTACATGTAAATATAAATTTTTGTTCAATAAAAAAAAAAAATTTATAATAGGTCAGTTCACGCTAATATTAAAACTAACAGCATACTATTGAAACTGATGAACAAAAATCTGTTATGTCATACATGTGTGAGACGCAGACATTAGAGTGGGTACGACATCCTCTTATTAAACTACTCAGTATGATGAAAAAAGTAATATTCTACAAACTTTGATTTCAATTTGATTGAAAACTTTTCCATTATAGACACCAATGATACTGCCAACCATTTCAGGAACAATGATCATGTTACGGAGATGAGTTTTCACAGCTTCAGGTTTTTCCATTGGTGGAGCATCTTTCTTTGCTCTGCGCAATTTTTTCACCAACGCTGACTCTTTACGCTTAAGACCACCCCGAGAGAAACGCCTGCGAGCACGTGAGTGCAACAGCTCGATTAACTGTTCTCTAAAGAACATAATTGTTTAGTCAAAATGTGTTATGAATGCCAATAGATAATAATTTACCCCTGGATGTCCAAAAGCTGGTCCAAGTCAACGCCACGGAATGTGAATTTACGGAAAGGCCTTTTAGCCTTGTGCTCAACCTCTGCCTAAAACATAACCATTTAAACTGTAGTTAAAATAAACACACATATGGTGTGGAAAGTAAACCTAGATTTGTTAAATCAAAGGCAATGTAAAACTCAGGCTTTGGCAACATTTCAAGAGAGCCTGGGAGGGCTATGCTTTACTACTATTTTAGAAACATGGCATAAAAATATTGTGTTCTTGCTGAAAACTGCACATGCATACTTTACGTTTAACTTGTTATACATTAAAACTTATATAATATTTATCACTAATAATTATTGTCTTAAATTATTATTTTTCAATATTCGCATATTAAAAAGAATTAACCAAGTATCATCCCAGGGGATTCGATCGCTCCCCCTCAAAGCCACCAGTAGTGTACAAAACGTTATAAGCTTGTAACCTAACCGAAGTGGGACACGTTTTTGATGATCAGAAATCGACCAAATAAGATACAACACAAATACTCGGAACGACTGACATAGCGCGTGTAATACATGTCTGACTGACGTTTGAGGTGACAAAATATTAAATCAAAAGTTAGTTAATTATAGACCCTTTGAGACGCCCGTAAGGAAATTTTGTTCTTCGATGGTCTTAAATTGAATGTTAAAATGGTTAAATGTACACCGAATGGAATTTTCTAGAACGTTGGACGTTCATTTCGAATCGCCATAGGGTTGAAACAGTAATAAAACAAACTTACGGTGTTTTCGGCCATTGTGATGTGGATATCCGTCTAAACGTCTGTGACACGAACTAAAAAGTAAGAATTAAGATAGTAAGATATCGTGGTCCGTGGTAAATGGTAAATATGTATAAGAAATTTGTGAAACGACTTCACAGTGTCACCAACGGCACTGAGCGTGGGTTGAGTAATAAATTGACGTTCGTGTTGAGTAATAAATGGTAAGTCTTTGGAACTAACATTTTTAGTTTATCTTATTATCACTAAATTTGTTGATTGATAATAAAATATATAAACCACAATTCACAATAATAGATATTTTACCTTTTTTATATCCTGTATATCTATAATAATCGTGATGCATGAACTATGAATTATAAAGTAATAAACTTGCTGAGTACTGGATAGTGGATATTGAATAACAATTCTACAACAGTAAAAATATTTATTAAACAATAACTTACTAACAAATTTGTGAAATTATTTATTGTTCCGTAGAAGTAGTTTAATATTTGCGCTACCGTGGGAATATTTTTCGACGGTGTCATTACTCATTTGCTGAAGCCAATATTCAAAACAAAACATGTTTAAACCTCACCAGTTGGAAGTAGAAAGTTGGAAAGGCGATTGGGGTTTGCCATCAATCGATTATAAATGCCTCGAAGTTTTGGTACATTGATAATATTTTTTCAGTAATATCGATTTAATATAGTACATAAAAAACACTATAATAGAATACATTTTGTTTTAGGCTTTTGCTAGGTTTACAAATGCGCCAATTAATATATACCATTCGAACAATCCGTATAGGTCCGTTACTGGGCATTTGCCTGTTGTTAGTTATAATAAGCGATTATTAATGGATCGAGACAGTCTAATTGATTGTCTTGAGAAGCAGGTAAATTAATGCATAATAAACCGAACTCAACTTACTCTTCTAAAATTGTTTTGTGTTATGTTTTTCTAGAATCTCACACCAGATTTTGGCTTGACTAGTCTTCAATTGGCTGAGGAACATGCAGCTATTAGTATGATTGATGCTCAACTTGAACCAGCATTATTGTTTGCTTGGTAATCAAATTTAAAAAAAAAAACAATTCAAAATTATGTTTCTGTCTTATTATGTTAATTAATTTGATAATATATTATTAATTATTTTTGTACAGGTGGATGGATGAGAGTAACTGCCTTAATTTTACCAAACCATGGTATAGGAATGCTTTAAAATTTCCATTTAATTGGTATTATCCAAATGCATATGAAAGAGAAGCCAAGCACAAAATCTATACTTTGTACAATCATCTAGATTCTGACAATGATATAATGATGGAGGTAAATTAGTTAAAATTCAGTTTTAATAATAATTTATTAATACTAAATTATGTTATTCATTAGATTTACGCAGAGGCCATTAAGTGTATGAATGTGTTGGAAAGTCGTTTGGGCAACAATTTCTATTTCTTTGGGTCACATCCTACATTATTAGATGCCGTTGCTTACAGCTATCTGGGGCCACTATTAAAAGCACCTCTAACTGACAACAGATTGCAATCACATTTGAAGACGTGTAAACATTTGTGCATTTGGATAGACAGGATAACGAGAGAATACTTCAAAATAGATTGGCAAGCGCACAAATGCAATGAAAAAAAGAAACTAGAAGAGACCAAGCAGCAAATGAATGTCACACCTTGGTATAAGAGAGACGAGACAAAAAATGTTTTAATTGGAATTGTCACAGTCATTACAATGGTTGTATATTCATTTAAAATTGGTCTCATTAGTGTAAGTTATAATAAATATACTATAACTATAAGATTAACAGATTTTATAATTTGAGTTCACATTTTGTAGGTAAGCGATACAAGTGATGAGGAAGATGAAGATTGATTAATCGTAAAGTTTTTTAATTAGTCATATTTTTAATATTATTTTTTATGTTCCTGAATTTATTAGACATTAAATAAATGGATCAAATTACTTTGTTTTTTTTAACTAAATTACATTAATATTGAATTTACATCTAAATTATCTTTTATGACACAATAAAACATTTATTTGGTGGTTACAAACTGATATTGGACATCATAAATTCCAACAGGCTGGTTCTGTCTTTCATCATAATCAACCCATTCTTTTTCTTCTAAATTTACATCTTCGAATTTAGTGTTTGTTTCAATTCCACAACACTTAAACCCATTTCTAGGAGAAAAGTCAATGATTGATATACCACGACAATCAAATGTGACAATACTTTTAAATTTATTTGAGTCTTCTATTGTATACTTTGAAATAGTGTCTGGTAAAATATCTGAAAATAAAATAATTATAGCTGGTTTAATAATTAACGTTTCTATATTATGTAAGTGTCTGAAAATTTACCTAATGAACTGTCTCTTGAACACATTTTGCATTTGGTAACTAAATTTGCTTGACCTCTACTTCCTTTCATTGGAACTGTTATCTAAAACTTTTTTCAATTAAATAATCGGCTAAATTAATTATAACTAAAAATACTAACATCTTGAGATAAGTATATCCATTTGTCAGATTCTTCACCACAATTTGTACATCGAAACTGTAACGTTTTTTTTTAAAAAAGATCAATAGTTTTATTGTTTTAATTTGAATTCAAATTAAAAGTAAAGTATTTTGAACAATGATTTACTTTAAAGACATTAATATAAAACTAAATTAAATTTCAATTTTTAATTAAAAAAATCTTTTATTATACCTTTAAATACCATCGAAAGTCTTCGCCGTCAGGTGTTAGTTCGGTCACATTTTCTAAATTTGCTTTAATTTGTAATGCGATTTTCTGTAAATTAAAGAACAAAAATCACTAGATATATAAAATTTATAGTTTTCAAAATATTAAAAATTAATTCTGAGTTGCTGTTAATGAATACTGTGTAGCAGTGACGCTATTTAGGGGGAGGGGGTGGCAATGTGGTCATTTACCCTTGTCTGATTTTAAAAACAGCCCAATTGTCTTTGATATTTTTAAAAAGTATTTAATTGCGTAGGTACTAAGAAGTTATTGTCACAATGATAAATTGGTAATTACTAATTATTAATTAACAGTTAGAATATATTTATATTTAGTCGCACGTGAGGACGTGCATGAAAGTTTTTAGGTATGTGTGTATTTTAAGAAGGAAAAGGAACATAATATATTAATACGTGCTTGGGAGTAGTTGTTTTTTAAGTTACCTATTTGAGCTGGTACGTCAGAAAAGTTGTCCCACTCTATTAAAAACTGAAATGACACTTCCGCTGTGAAGTGCCCCTCTACTAATTCGTAATTTGTTTGTACATAATATAAATAATATAATACTTGTATCAAATTTGGTTATGAATGTTATATCAAAATCAAATAGACAGATTTTGAATAATAAAAAAAATTATGTAGTTTAAATATAGTACTTACAACCATTATGCTTTGGATATTGACTGATAATTGATGATTATAAAAATATATAAAAAAAATTATAAACTAGGTGGTGAGTTAAATTATTTGAGGATGACAGAAAATGGAAATACAGATTTAAGGATTTAATATTGAATAAATTAGAATTTAGAATAAATATTATTAATTATTATCTACCAAACTGAATGAAAATGATAAGGATACCAAACGCCAGATAAGAAAAACGTATCGAAAAAAACGCATGATTAAATTTAATGGCAACGGCCAAAGGGGGTAGACGGAAAATGTGTTTATTAATTATTTATTATTTATTATTATTCATGGTAATAAATTACAATTTATCATAGACCTTATACCTTGAATATAAGGTTTATGCAGTATGCACTTTATGTATAATAATTAATTTATAAAATTACTTTGGTACAATAATATATAATTATAAATACATCTAATGTCATAAAGAACTCATCTTCAGGTACCCATGTAAGCTATGTAATTATTCTAAATAAATAATTTGAATGAAGGTACATTTTTTTAGCTACTTATTAAATAGTATTTAAAAAATACCAACTGAATGAATAAAAAGTATAAAATAAACAATAGTTATAATATTTCCTATTTAATTAAAATAATAATTAATATAGATTGAAATTATTTCAAAATTCATGCGACCTCAACTGTTACCCATAATCATATTTTGATTGTGTGCTTTTTCTTGGCTTGTAACTCGATATAAGATAAAATACTCGATACATTCTCTACATCGTGACATATCTTTAATCGTGCTTGTGCTTATGGGCATATTAAAGATATATCTTTATTATCTATGCGGCTGCCCGAGTTTGTCTCCTGCTTCGAGCTTTGATTAAATACACAAAATTGTCGATGTTTCTATAATAATATTAATATTTGATACGTTTATTTTATTATAGGTGTGTGTCGTATGACTATTGACTAGTATTCCACATTTCATTGATACATGTCGAGATTTAGATGAATTCAATGATCTAAAATTAATAATTAATCTATAATTAATATTGGTCATATTATATTTATTCAGATCGGATGGTTATTGTCACTGTTACTAGTTACCACGGTTGTAGATATATGTGTATAGACGGTTTAAACGGTTTAAACCGTGGATGGTCCGATGGTTATCACTTATCACCTGTAGCTCTCTATCAACTGGGCGTGTTAATTTTATTGACTTGTGAGTTGTGTTTACTATTTACTATAAACATAATTCAATTATTTTGAACAGTTAACATTTAACAATGAACACCATCAATTGAGTTTGCATTCCAAGTTCGGGTGGATGTATATTTTACTTTAAACTTTTCATAAAACGGTTTGGACTTTTAATATTAATTTTTCTATTCAATGTGACCATCTGATGTTTAATAAAAAACACAACTCCTACAATTTAATATTTTATGTAGATTTTCTCGGTTAACAGTTTATTTGTTTGTTTTATCGTTTTTTTGTACACTATATACATTATTCATTGATTCCACTGATACCGTCAAAATGTACGCCCGAAGTAAAACTCCCAGTATGGGAACTCCGTCCGTGTACTCGATACACGCTAGTCATTTGACTCTCCGATCTTCTAACCTACGGTCAACGCGTTCCATGAAATCTTTACGTGTGCCATGGTACCAACGTCCTATATTGAAAGATGCTTACTTCCTTGATACACAGAGAGGTGCACTTGTCATTGCCTTCTATTCTCTGGTAAGCATTCAGTCATTCGGACAGAATCATTTGTACATTGGTTTTGTTTTTATTTTTAATTTATATTTATAATTAATTTTAATATGGTTTTAATGTCCACTAGTTTCTAAGCATTTTTACATTGGTGACGTCTGCGTTTGATACATATTGTTTGGCAATGGCTGCTCCTGGATCTACACATTATGGTTACTATGTTATGAGCTATCAGTTTGTATATGTTGGAAGCTCTTGGGGTGAATATAAATAATATTATGTTTTGTGTTCAACAATTTGTTTAATTACCTAATTCTTTTATGAATATTTTTTAAATTACAGTCAGAAATTTATTGGTCTTGTTCTCATTGTTTTCATTTGTTGTGGCAGCTGTTATTTTTGTGACAAGTTTGATTTTAATATCTGCATTACGCAAGGTAAAATAATTGTTATTTTCATAACTAATGTAATAATTATAATAATAATTTCTACAACTTTCAGGAGCATGAGAAACGGATTGTGCCTTGGTTATTTTCGTTTGCTGCATTTACAGTATTTCGATTTATTGCTTGGTTGTTTTCTTCAATAGCCAATGATCCCATATTTGGATATAATTTCTCCATGATTTTGCTGGGTGCATTGTTCAGTGTCATCAATGTATACGGTTGGATACTAGTATATTCTTTGTATTTGGAACTGTTTGATTTGACTAAGCTTGAAGATTTAGCACATTTGAGAGTATGTGTTTTATCATTTGTCCTTATGTAGACATTTACTAATTAATTATTTTATTTTAGATTGGAACTATGGCCTCGCTGAATGCATCTACAACACATTCTTTAGCTGGATCTCGTCCTACTACTCCTCATAGTACTGTTTCCACTGTTCCAGTATAACACGATACAATATTTTATTGGCAAATCAGACAGGGAAATGTAGTATTTATTATTTTTATTTTTAAACTACAGTATAGTCACTAATCTAGACTTGATACAGATCTGGTCATCCGGACTAGTGAGGTCTGGATTAGCAAGACTACTGTATTATAATATGTATTATTATTTAGACTTATGACAATGCGCTTGACACAATGTAATCTTATCCGTCCATTTTGTGTTCAAATGTTTTATGTTGACAATTAATCAGTATTTTATTTTATTCATAAGTATCGTATTTCATTTTTATACTTGAATACGTTTTATATCATTATTTTTAACATGGGTTAAATACATTGTAACTACATTGACTACTCTAATGCCGAGTTTACACAGTACAATATTAAATAAAACAAAAACTTAATTTTCTCATTACAAATATGGAAATCTAATTTTAATTATAACATAGCAGTTAACAATGTTTCCATCCTTTCAGATAATTTATTTTGTTTACATATTTCTTGAACTTATACTAAACATTAACACTGTAATAATGTTAATATCAAAAACAAATTTTTTTCGGAAAATTTTGTATCAAAATTGATACAATTATTCCTTATAATAAGACCACCCCTTCCAAGAAAACATTTTTTGTTCATATTCACTGAAACACAATCACTGTTTTGTTTTATACTTTATATTTTTATCTTTGTTTCCCGGCTTAACATATCAATTGACAACGTTTATATTATAGATTGGACTATACATCCAAATTTATTAGTGATGAAACTTTTATGTTATCCATATAAAAGAGAGACTAATTGAATGAATAAAACTGAATAGTATTTTCTATATGTATCTATACTCTATAGTTTATAGTATGCTTAACCAATAGTATTAATAACTTTTTAAGAACAAAAGTTTCTTCATTTTTATATATTTATTTTTATTGCACATATAATTTTAGTTAAGTTAATATTTTTTACAAATTTTATAGTGATATTTTATCAGTTACGAGTCACAGATAGTTAACATTTTTTTGAATTTTAGTTTTAATTTGAATGCAAGCCAAATTATTTTTTACAATATAATAATTTACTTAATTAACTGGTAGTAGCATTAATTATATTAGATAAAATGATACATATAAACTGTAAATTTGTTTTGTGAATCTCCACTTATTTTTATACATTTTATTAAAACTTTGTAATAATAGAGAGAATATTATAGTTTTATCATAAATTAAATCAAATTATTATATTTTTACATTATTTTTTTGTGTTTAAGTAAAAAACCATAAATTTATTATTAACATGGTTTAATAAATTAATAGTTATAACATTTGTATTGTTTATATTTCTTTATTGTTTATTATGTGCCTATGTTAATTTAGCTATTTAGGTATTAAGGGGGTTGCAGTCGGTTTTGTCAAAAGTCAAACCTAATGTAGATTTGACCAATCTAAACATTAATTTTGTTTGTTATAATGTTTTTCAATATATTTGAATTCCGTATCATAAAATAAACCTTAAGGGGCTGGAGAGGGCTCCAGACAATGAAAAAAATTGACTTTTAGACCAATAAGCTAAACAAAACTGGCAGAATTTGGTTGGTTTGACAGATTTTAATTTTGAAAACGGATTATGATTGATCAACAAGTTTACTAGGGAATGATCGAGGCGATTTTGAATATTCCAATTATTGTTAGTGTCATAATGAAAAATATTTTTTAATTTTTTTTTTTACCATATATTTGAGTATATTACACAATCTGTAATAGTAGTTACGATAAGCATATGAGCTGGATTATACAGTTGACTTTGAAAATGTGAGGATAGTAGCTACCCAGCAGTAACACTCGACGTGAAATTTGAATAATATAAATACAAAAATATCATATTTTTTCGATATTTTTATTCTTGGATATCACAGCTGAAAAAAAAAATATTCAAAATCGCCTCGATCATTCCCTAGTAAACTTGTTGATCAATAATCCGTTTTCAAAATTAAAATCTTTCAAATCAAATTCTTCCAGTTTTGTCTAGCTTATTGGTGTAAAAGTTTTTTCTCATCGACTGCAGCCCCCTTAACTATTATATTCTAACATTTATTATCAAATACAATTATTGAGTACAAAATTATTCTGAAACTTATAACTTATAATTCAGACTTATTATACTGGTATTTCGTACGTGGAAAAAAACGCTAGAAAATCGGGGGACTATACTATATATTTTTGTAAATAGACAGTTCCCCGGATATTTTTTATGTAGTAGTAAATCATGCCTCCCATAAATATATGGGAGGCATGATATTTTTAAAAAATAACAAAGCATGAAAATGTTGATTAATTACCTATGTGTTTATCGGGCATTATTATTCATTGTGAAATTGTGTTTTCTTCAATAATTGGGAAAATACTATTGGGTTATGAACATTGACATATACCTATATATGTATATATATTATATTATAACAGTATAAACATTTTTATTGAATCAATTATACTCTTTATGATACAATAAAAATTACTTTTATATTAATAATAGTAAAATGACCAAGGCAAATGTCCATCTACACCGAAAATAGCCACGGGGAAATAGTCGTACATTATTATATGATGTACCCAATCTCTTTTATTTAATTTGTTAGGACATTTTTATTTTGCCTATAAATTGTGTAGTATAAGATAATTAGTTATTTTAATCTAAAACATAAGGGCTGAGAAGATTTAGAAGTACCTAGTTTAATAAGAGCCTACCTAATATTCTTTTATTTACCATACAAGACACTTTAAATTCTTGAGAGGAGCAAAAATGCATACCTACTGGTTTTACAATGATGTGTGTTTATTTAATTTTTGTATTTTATCACGGTTTGGATATTCAACACAATTCAGGTATTTGGGTGGTATAGGTACTGGTACTTGTTTTGTCTAATATGATACCTACACCAAAATAAACTAGTCTCACACCATTGATTTTAAAATTTACTTTATATATGTATACTATATTTAAAAAATTAAAATCAATGGTAACACTTATGTCTTACGCATTACAGTTTGATTTACTAGTTTACTACGTACATTGATAAACTTTATACAAATATATAAAATTCAATAAAAAAGAATAAATGACATAACAAGGTTAACATTGTAAAATATGACATAAAAAACAAAAAATGTAAAACTATTAAAAATAGGTGAGTCTTAAAATTGAATTCATTGTCACGCCAATACGCCATACTTGTTTAAATAGTTGGTGTTAGGTATATGGTGTTAGGTATATGTTTTACATTAAGCTAAAACAAAAATTCAATACCTACCTAATGCTTGATCTAAAAAAATATTCACAGCCCTAATAATGATAATATTCCATTCTATATCAAGCGTAGAAAATATATTTTGTTGTGTTACGCACGAGCTATGACGTACATATCACATAATATTATGGTAGGTGGGTTTACGGACCATATTATTTATTATAGGTACCTATGTACCAAGGAACCTACCTACCTACCCTTAATATGCTTGGAGCGCTGCATACGCGGCAGGAATAACATTTCCGCGTCCCTGGGGGAATCACGGAGGATACCAAACAGAAAGTCTGGACAATACATACATGCATATATATATATATTATACTTATGAATAAGGAAAAAAATAGAATGTATATTACGAAATATTTTTAATATAATCGACTTCGACAGTATACCGCGCGCATACCCGTCCGTGGTCACCACAGAGCTCTAGAAGGTACATTCCTAATAATGCTGTTATTGTGGAATAATAATTGACTGGGTACATGAGGAGGTATTGACCAATATCATGAGTATTTTTGTTTGTAAGAATCGTGAGAAAGGTACATTTGATACAGTTTTGAGTTTTGACTATCCGCGATCCATTTATTATAGGTCTATGTGCGTCGTCTTTCAAATTATATAATAGGCAGTGGCGTCATTTGGGGGGTGGCAACTGGGGCATTTGCCCCAGTCTAGTATTTACATCAACCCTAAGTCAGCACATTTACCACCACCACCGTATTAATTATATTAGCTGTCGATTAAAATTACCTATTATCTTCGCATATTCCTCAATTCTTGTGAACTACGGATCTATCTTAACAAGTAGGTAATGGTGAGATCGAAGTTTAGATATATTTTTTTTATTAGGTAGGTAGGAACTTATCAATTATTATGGCTATAATATAATACTAAGTAGATAATTATTATTAAACAAGTTAAAAGAATTAATATGCTTTGATGTCAATGCATTCAATTAGTAGGTACACTATAGTAATCTGACAACAATATTACCTAACCACTATTGGGTCTCAATATAGCAGCTATTGTTATGTCAAAGATTATGGAGTCACACAAGGTAGGTACTTCACCCATCCTCCAATTTTTTTGTCAGCGATACTTGTCCCAAAAATTCTCGGTCGTACCACCAATGGATGTATTATAATATTCGTATATAATGTGCTTTATACCTACCTCCTTTTTGCATTTTGCCATGCTTATATTAATAAGCGAAGAGTTCCATCATTCCAAACTCCTAACTGTTGCCAATGATATGAAACTCCATCTTCGTGTAAGCTACATTTTCGACTATCACCTTCTCCAAGATAAAATTTATACAGATTAGTTGCTTGTCCGCTTGGGCCAGTCTTTTGGACTTCCCTTAAATATCCCTGAATGTATTCAAATTTACCCGAATAAACTCAAAAGTATTAAATAATAGGTACATAGAAGAGGCACCTATACTCTATATTAATAAAATTATTTTTGGATCATATTCCATCCCGTGAGTGGAAATGGGGGGGGGGGGAGGAAAGATAGAACAGCTGCCTCTCATAGATTTATAATTCTGTTTGCCCAAACATTATTTATCACGGCCGTATTAACTGATACATTTAAAAATAATTAATATTGTTACACACAAAGTTTTATATTATCGCAGTTTGATGTGCTAATTTGGCTATAACTCGCTAGTCGTTACAAGTTTTCTTTAAAAAAAAAATCGACATTTATTTTTAATTACCTTTGCCCCCCCCCCACCTCCCCTAGAAAAATGTCTGTGGGCGCCAAATGTGTTCTGGAAGTAGAAAGTTACTGTAGATGTGTCAAGATACCGCAGAAAACAGCAACGTCCAACTTCTACATTAAATAAAAGTTTTAGTTAGATAAAATGGTTTTAAAAAACCTAATTTATCTATTTGAAAGTTTCAAACTTGTAAATTATAAGTTATAATACAGGACTTAATTCAAGAAACCAAGACCATATCAATATAAGCTATAATGATTTTTACGACCTTTAAAACCTAGCTGGAACAACTATCAAAATTTGATGTAATTTAATATAAATACATATTTTAATGTACGTACCCTATATCGTTAACATTATAAAATTAAATTGACCAGAGTGAAAAAATGTAAGCCCATATCAGGTCAAATACCCACTGAATATAATATGTTAGGTATATGTTTATAATATGAACAATAATATTATAGTTTAGATTCTGAGCGACGCAATGAATGTATTGATTTTACAATGATATGTGTTTTTTTAAAATTTTTTTTGTGTCTGTCATTACTTGTTTAGAGCGGTAAAAGAGCTTGGATTTTCATCAACAGTAATTTTTCTGATAAAGTGAATCTAGTTGGTACTTTTTTTTTTTTTTTGGGGGGGGGGGGGGGGGTCAAAAGTAAAAATTTCCAGTAGCGACACGAAAAACAAAAGAAAAATTAGGGAAAAACGGGAATTTTTACGCAAAATCTGTTTTTGAGAAAATGGATTCTGGGTTTTGTGTAACTCTAAAACAAATGACCGTAGGTACATGAAAATTTGACTGAATGTTTATACTATCATTTTCTGTACACCATGACGTTTTCCAAATATTTTGACTTATTTTGAGCTGTTTACGGACATTGTCAGTTTCCATTTTTTTTAGTTTTTTTTTTCTATAAATATCAATAAAATTTTATTTGTTAGTTAAAAAAGCTTTAAAATTTAATAGAAGGCTCCTAGGTTATTGTTTCAAAGGCAGATGAAAAAAATTAAAAATCCTTAGTCACAGTTTTTATTTATAACCATTTAAAGTTCAAATCTTGACAAAATACCGAAAAATCACGAAAATTAGCAAATTATTTTTAGTTGAGAATTCACAAAAATTTTTTTTTTTAAATCTAAGATTTGAAAATGTAATACAAGATTATCCATAAGTTTGTCTACCTTATCAAAAAAAAAATGTCTACAAGAAAGTCAAATTAAATTTTTATGAGCGTTTGAAATTCGTATTTTTACAACATTTGATATTCACTCGATATCTCATGTAACGATTTTCTTATTTTGTTGTAATTAAAAAACGTATGATTGTAGATACTTGAAAATGTCACTGAATGTTATGCATTTATCTATACACGATAAAATTTTGAAAATAATTTGACTCTTTTGGTGCTGTTTACGGATATTGTAAGTTTTCAATATTTTTAGTTTTTTTTTCTATAAATATCAATAAAATTGTATTTGTTATATACCACTCTTTATTGTATACGCTCGTGCTAGATAGATAGACTGACGATTTATAGTTAGTAAAAATATAAGATTACAATGGTTTTTTTACATAATATACACTATACAGTATCTGATATAAGTATTCCTACCTAGGTATATTATTATACCTACTTACTCTGAAACTCGGACAACCAATATCTTTTCGATCATTATATTATATTAATCGATACAGTGTTTTTTTCGAGTTTCAGTTTTCTTTTATTCCAGAGAAAGCTATACGAGCACGAGTTCAGTGTCCACAAAAATTTTCCAAGTTTAAAGTTTAAAGTTGAAAAAGTCTTGATATTATTAACCCTAGCAAAAAGACAATATAATATAATTGCTACCTGCGGACTAAGTTTTCATTCTTAGCAGACATGAATACCTATAGAAGAGGAAAAAGGTTCTCCTGCAGCGCGAAAATCTAAAATTAATTTTAACGGAAGAAAATAATGTAATAAATCACAATATCAAAAGAAGTTGAATTCGGGGCACAGATGGTATAATAACATACTCGTAAAGTGAGTCCTTTAAGATCTTAATATAAAAAATATACTAAACCCCATGAATAATATATACTTGTACATGTTATATTTATTTTATAATAAAATCATTTTTTTGTTATTTGATTTGAGCACAAGGTAGTGGTGCAACGATGCGTATAGAGTTAATAAATCGTTTTTCGAAGGTAGGTACTATAATTTGTCAACCAAACCTCAGAAAATAATATAAGACGATCTAATGATTTTTTTTACTCAAAATATATTGGGGGCGTTTACGTTTTACTTTTCATTTCTTACTGAAAGTTATGTTATTTCCGTAACAAATGAAATCAAACCATGCCACCATGGTTAGGTGAATACTGTACCTATAGGCTATAATATATTATCAGTTATTTTTCTATTTAAAAATAACCATGGAACGTTACTCAATATTTTTCCTCTACATGGAAAATCTATAAATCATAAATATGTTTTTGTTAATAACTACAGTGTTCGGACTTTTCTAGATGAATATCTAGATAATTAGTTGTTCATCTTTTATCTTATCTAGATAAATAGTTACAAGGTATGCAAACGTTCATCTTAGATAATTTTTTTACTAATCTAAATAAATTCATCTAGATACATTTTTTATTGATACAAATCACGAAATTATACAAACGCATTTTAAATATTTATGCAAATCCGAACACTGTAATTGTTTCGGCTCAGTTTGTAATTGAATAAATATATAAAAAAAATACTAGTGGACTGTATAATTGAGTTATGATAATTTATTGATAATAATTTTGTATAATAAACACTATTTATAATTATGTTACTAATATGTGATTATTACTATACGTCGCATATTATATTGACCGGCATTGTCACCGATGCGTCGTCGAGATCGAACTGGCGACCCGTGCCTTTTATTACCCCATCTGGAATAACATAATAAATAATATCTCATTTTTAATACCTAATATAACAACCAAGATTTGAATTTCTAAAAACCCCCACTATATACACCACTGATTATATCATAGGTAGGTACATTTTAAATATTGTTAATCGTTGAGGTAAATTTTCAAAATGACATTAATTATTTTAGTTATACCTAATGTTATTTGTTATATACCTATATAACCCTACCGACTTAATAACCTACAGTAAAACTAAAAATAGCTAATGGCCTCAGCTGCCGGGCTCAAGATCAATTAAAAAAAAAAAAAAAATACCTATATAAATATTGAATGTTCTGTGTAAATAAAAGTATATTAATTAAAGTATTTTTATTATTACATATTCATGATCATGAACCATTTGAATTTATTTTGCCCTATTTTTTTTAATTGCTTGTTTTAGAATATCTTACCTATTTATTGTGCATAACAAGTGTATCCTTAATTAACAGTTTTTGCATTGTGCATAATTCGAAACAATTAAGTCCTATAATTAATGCGTAGTATTTACTGATGTAGTAGGTACTCTATTTTCAAATTGTGTTGTCTGAACACTATATTATTGTACCTACTATTCAGTAAACTATTGTTACATGGTCATATGGAAGTTATGTATTATAATTTATAGTATTTTCAATAAACTACATGTAATTGACTAAATAAATAATTAATGAAATAGATGATTTAATTATATACTAATTATTATGTTTCATATAGTTCAGTAGGTATTAAAAGTCTCCCTTATATATTTTTAACATTAATAATTTTTTTTAGTTAAATAAATTATTATAAAAAAATATACAAATTATAACGTAGTTATATAATTATTGTTAATTTATTTAAAACCAAAGATAAATTAACTGTAATTTATTCGTACAAACAAATAATATGATGACTGTCCAAATCCACTTTCGTGTCTGCTATATATAGATTATAGACCGCCGTATACCCACTCTGTACACTCACATATCAAAATAGTGATAAATTACAGAGTTTTGATGTATTCAATAAATTTTGGCAATTGCACCATCAACCAATTTCATTAGTTTGTTATGCATTTTTAATTTTTTTTTAAATAAACCCCCACTAGGCACGTTGATAATTCAGTAGGCAGGTACTTCCAATTGAAAACGTGGGTAACACTATACAAAGTGTGATGGAAGGTGAAGAAGCTTTTTCGAACCGATCCTTTCTCTATGGTGCGGATACCTCGGATACCTGTCGTTGGCTACAGTACCTATATTAAACTTTGACCATGTTCAGTGGCGTAAATCATTTTTTACGAAGGGCAAGCCTAGACATGCTAGCCGGCAACCACTCACTATCATTAATCATCTACAAATTACAATTCCAAACAATACGTCTATTTACTGCTTTATGAGTTAATCATACAACATTACACTTACAATAAAAATATACCTTAGTACCGGCTACTAATGTTCACCATGCCCCAAACGCACACACACACACACATGACACATACCTACCTAATATACCTTCAACCAATTTATTTTGCTCCTGGGGATTTGCGTCACTGTCTATGTTACAAATTAAGGCTATGTAAAATGTTTTATAAGCGATTACGATACCGTATTTAAATTCAATGTTTATAGAGATAAAAATGATATAAAAATATAATAGTTAAAAGATATGTACGGTATAAATCCAGTACGTGCAAATACAGTTTTTCCTTGTGTCAATACGTTTTACAAATAAATTGTAAGTGCTTACTTTCGGGATTTCTGGTTTTGATCTCGATAATGGTCATTGGTGAAATAATCATTTGGAATAAGTTATAATCTTATAAGTAATAAATTTAATTAAAACCATTGTTTATTTTTCTGATTGTATACGTTAACTGTCGGGGTTTTTGTACAATTTTAAACCCTATGATTTGACTATAAAAATTATTAGAAAATAAACATGGCGCCAATGTATATTTTAGATTTTTCTAAGTCTTGGCTCACCGTGGGGAAAACACTGTAGGTACAGCCGGTACAGGCACACAGCTTCACTTGAGAATAGATACGGTAAAATACCTACATATCGTAATAACGTTTACTACAAGTTTTTTTGCTTGTAGTACCCACGTATTCCAACAAGTCGTTAAACAATATTAAATTAAATTTTATCTATAACACCGAGAAGATGTTGCATATTTGAGTGACGATGTCGAATCCATATAATATGTATGCCTACTGCAGCCGCAACTAATGCAGTTAATTCTTGGCATTGATAAAACGATACATTTTGATAACTGTAGGTGTGCGTAGTATTGTTCTTGTTCACTCATCACACCTGTGAAAATAATGGTCACGGGATTCGAAAATTAAAAACTTAAAGTAATTTAAATTTAAATCTTCGCGTGGGGATTTTCCGTTCGAATCACGTATCACGTACGCGTCATGTCTGGAGGGGAATATAAAAATCACGTGCGTTTGTTTGGTGACCTAGAATAGCCATCAAATGGGAACGTGTACCTATCTCGGGCAAGTAGATTGGATTCGAAACGGGTTGATTGTCCAATATGTTACCGTACACGTGGTGGTTTATACCACAGGCATACAGTAATATGGGTTGCTGCGTTGACCACACGCCTGTTATTTAGATGGATGGACTATTTCCACTGTATTAGTTTCGAATAAATCTATAAACCTACACGATACATAAAACCGTGATAATAACCTAATATATAGTAGCATGATAGATACGTGGACGGAGTGGATGATTAAAATAAAAAAATAACAATAACAAAGCGATAAAACGATAAAATATGTATGTATATTATGTTATATATTATTATAAATATATAATGACGTGTGGTATATAAATGTACATTTTATACTTGATATAATCGTATAATTTAGTCTACGCATCAAAATTACTCATTACAACATTCATCAAAATTAATTTGCTTTGAAAAAAAAACACATATGGATAAATAAAAACGTTTAAGATTGAGTATTGTTTCGTATCGTGTTTAGTACAAACGGTATTATAGTAGTTACGTATTTATACAATAGTAATCTAGATGGTAGGTAGTTACCTGCAAAATCAACATATTATTATAAAACAATATAATAATTGTGAAGTATGTTATTATATTCACAGCAGGAATACGGTTTCTTTAATGCATATCATATCAATTAATTATTATAATTTTTTTTTTTTTTTTTAATAGGTACAACAACATTTTAATGATTTATATTAACGGCTAAGTCATATTAGCTTACCATTAAACAATACAAATCGTACAATGCAAATATTTTTCATCTAAAAATGTTCGACTTATGTAGAGTAACTCCATTTAAACAAAAATGCTTAATGTAATAATATTTTTATAACTATCATTTTTATAATTGTAATTATAAATATAATAATAATAATAAATTATTATTATTATTATTATTATTATTGCTGACATTTTAAACATAGCTCATGGCTGTCGAGTCGCTTTCTTTTGGACAACATGACTGACAACACGGGAACACACATTGAAGCGTATTTTTGAATGCTTCCCTGAAGTCTCTATTGAAGTAGGCATATATCAGAGGGTTCAGTGATGAATTGAAATAACCGATCCAAAACAACACGGTCACAAGTGTTTCCGGGAAGCTACATGGATCTCCGCATAAAGTCGATATCACATACCTAAAAATCAAATAAACAAATATATTATTAAATTATCTGTAGGTACCTACATAGATATTATGTTGGTATTGGACATTTAAAGGTTAGGTGTTTGTATATTGTATATACAATAATATTTATATTATACAATCTCAGAGTAAGTATATAATAATAAGTTATTAGAGGAAGAACTTCAACAATACAATAGGTATCCTCTAAAAAAAATACGAATTTAAATGAAATATTGGTCAAGTTGAGTGGACTAAAAAACTAAATAATGATATTATTTGATAAATGTATCTTGCACACGTTGAACATATAGTTAAAACAAGTTCAATGAGACAGATAGGAATGTGATTTTAGCGATAAAATATTAACATCATATAAAAATAAAATTTGTATCAATGTATAAGCTCATTTAATTTTGTATTAGGTATATTTGACACGTAATGGCGTATATTAATTATATTAATGCATATCGAAAAATATAACTGGTATAGTAGAACCTCGATTATCCATGGTTGCAACCATAATATACCATTTAAGCCTTAAGGAGTGTTTTGTAAAGATATACAAATTTCTTTTTAGTATAAAATATATGTTTTTGGGCTGGATTAGCTGGATACACGATAAAAATATGTTCATGACAGATTTTTTGTAAGGTTTTAATTGCCATAGTTACTTATTAACAAAAATATATTTATGGTTCATAGATTTTTCTTGTAGAGGGAAACATTTCGAGTAGCAGAGTGTTATGGTTCTATCAAACCAACCCTTTTTTAATTGTCAAAGAAGATCATTTGGGCTTATGTATCTAAATCAACATTTTAATAAGTAAATTCTGAGTTATTAAAATGTATATACTAAGGATAATGTCCTTAAAAATAATTTTAGAAACATAAGAAAATATATTTAATAATAAATCTACAGTATTTACTATTTATACGGACAATTTTTACAATTTTCACAAATTATAAAATGTTGTTAAATTTACATTAATTACTACAATTTTCATATTATATCATATCCTCCGTGGCTTTATATCTTTATACCTATTATCCTCAATACAAAATTTAAACTACTCAAAAAATAAATGTTTAAATTTTAGTTTATTTCAACATTTTTAAAACAGTCATCTGCTTTACAATTTACAAGAAAAATGGTGATTTTCATTTGAAAAAAATAAGTTGTCATCAACTGCACAGGCTATACTCCTTAAGTAGGTAGATACCTAGTACAAAAGATTAAAAGAATCTAAGTACCATAAGTAAACTCAGAAATTCTATAAATCATAATATAGATAAATTCATTACTAAAAAAAATCAGGGGTGACGCATATTTATGACCTGTACCCTACGACTTACCTATAATATTTTTGTTACTTTTAACTAAAGGTTACGAACAAATGTTATAAACCCTTTTATTAGTTTGTACCTACTAAAATAGATTGGCGACCATTTATGGCAGATCTAGCGTGTTGTAAAAATATAGATACGTAAGATAAAAAAAAAAAACCTTTGTACTCAAACATGGACTTTATTGACTTTAACCTAACTTATCTAAATTTATCGCTTGCCACGTGCACTTGTGAACTAGTCGTCACAATATTGCGCACTTATAATAATACTAATAAAAATAAAAATCATAATAACGCTAATGCTATTAATATTAATTATTATTATTTATTAGGCTTTTGATGACCGGCGCGCGTGCGAACCGGAGCGAAGTGTTGTGGCGCTGTGCAGGAGGGACGGGTGGACGACGACGGTCGTCGGTTGCGAATTCCTTACTCGAGGCGTAACCGCAGCCCAGACCCGTCACCGCCCACCACTCGCCGCCAACTGCAGCCTGCAGAACACCCGAACTTTTCGCCGGTCTCGAGGTGTTTATGGGCACCGAATCTCAACGGACCCGGCGGCGGGGAGGCCGTAAATTTCCGGAAAATAATAGGCCGGAACGATAAAAATCCGGAAAGTAAAATGTGCGGAACGTAGGATTCCGGAAAGTAAAACGCCGGAAAGTAATATCCCGGACCGTAAAAATCCGGAATGTAACACTCCGGAAAGTAAAAGATCCGGGAAGTAAAATATGCGGACCGTAGTATTTCGGAAAGTAAAAATCCGGAATTAAAAATCGCGGACCGTAAAAATCCGGAATGTAAAGTCCCGGACCGTAAAAATCAGGAATGTAAAATCCCGGACCGTTATATTCCGGAACGTAAAAGTCCGGAATGTAAAATCCCGGACCGTAATATTCCGGAACGTAAAATTCCGGAATGTAAAATCCCGGAACGTAAAAATCCGGAAAAAAAATAAAAACAATGATTCTCAAAATTGTTTGGTTATATTATTACTAAATACCTTTCATTTCATATTTAAATAACGTAGTAACTAAAATTAGTAAAAAGTATGATAAAAAGGTGGATAAGTGCACCATGGGTACCACTCTTTTGTACCTATAGATCATAGCATAGAACTATACAAAAAACGATTCAGAGAGGTGACTGTGTGACAGTCTACATACCTATACTTAGATTATTTATTCAAATTTTATAACTAAAAAAATGGCTATAAATAGAATTTCTTGCAAGTAAACTTGTTTTTTTGTTAAAAGTAGGAACATTTTGAGGAATCTTGTATTACATTTTCTAATATTAGCTGTAAAAGAAAACGAATTGAGATGAGTCAAAATTCTAAAATCAGATTATCAGAAAAAATGATTGTGGATTCCCGCACAACTTTTTTACACTATTAACAACTTATGTGGAATTTTGTATGATATTTTCAGGTTTTTTAATGGAGCGAAAAATGATTTGTCGACTTTAAAATGTTGATATTAACATCTGGTGAAAATGTACTTATATATGATTGTTAGTTTTTGAGTTACCTGCACCAAAAAATAAAATCGATTTGGTCAAAAATAGGATTTGCGTAAAAATTCTCATTTTCCGACGATTTGTTTTTCCCTACGCTTTCGGAAAGTACTGACCTCGAGATGCACCAACTATAGATTTATTTTTCTATCAGAAAAGGTGCTGTAGTTGAAAATTGGAGCATTTTTACTACCTAAAAAGTTGATCACAACATTTTGAAACCAATTCGCTTTGCTCAGAATTTAAACCATACCCTACATTAAGTTACATGTTTTATAAAAATGTAGTATCAGGGACGGGTCCAGGGGGGCCTAGGGGCCTAGCCCCCCCCCCCAGACGTATTTTTTTTATGAATAATATATATTAAATAACAAATAAACAAATTCTAAACTTCTTTTCACATTGTCGCTTTGTATATTAAATAGTCAATAATTTATTTATCACATTGACTACCTATTATGACAATATTTTTAAATTAAGAATAAAGTATAATATTTTATCATTATTAATGTGTTGTAAAAAAACTGTTGCCCCCCCCTGATCTTTGCTCTGGATCCGTGCCTGTAGTAGTATTAAACAATATTATTATTGGACTGTTTAGAAACAATATATATTGATTTAGAATAGGTACAGTTCATATTATTATTAAGAATATAATGAAATAGGTACACGCGCTTTGACCCACGTTCGACATAAAGTAAATTGGCGTTCAACAGATTCAATTTTGTGTTTTTAGTTTTTATATTAGAGTAAATTGACCTATTATTTAACGAATAGGTAAAAATATTTTCAACGGCATCTAAATTCGATTTTATAAGTTATTATTTAGATATTATTTTACGTGAAGCAATCAGTATTGCCAGAAATATTTGAATTTGCTTGATTTAAAAAAAAAAAGAAAGTGTTTGTTTTTTATACCAGCCAAAAATTGTAAAACGTTCAAAAAAATAATTACTTAAGTTGTTTGGTGTTTTATTTTTAATTCTGTGTATAATAAAATGTCATATTACTATGAATACGTATCTCAAAATGTATATAATGTTTATAGTTGAAAATAATAAGTTGAGCTTTACAATACACGACGATTTATATAATTATACCTAGTACCTACCTATTATTGTTATTAACATTATTTTTATTATTTCGTTCGTTTCTGCGTATACTGATTTAGACGAATTTTACTATGTAGGTACATAAACATAATATATACCTACGTATTTTGTATTTTGTATATCTTGTGAAATTCCCATGCAAATATACGGGTGTGTTTTGTAGACTACCTGCAGACAACTACTGCAGCTATATATTATAATATTATATTATTATAAATTATAATATACCTATTATATCAGGCACCGCATTATCAATATCAATTTTGTTATTGATATTGATAATGCGAAGTAATTTGATTACTTTGTTACAAGTGGGTCACTGTATAATGGATGGTATTAAATTTGAATTCAATGATATAATATCATTGTATAAGAATAACGATTCTGAGCGGAGGCGGTATGTCAGTCTAGGTTTAAGACATATTATATACATATCTATGGTATTAAAAAAAAATTAGGTACCTATAATAAATTCCAAATTAATCATATCACAATATCCATTAGGTACTTATAACGCGTTATACATCAACAACAAACCGTGATACTATCATAGATATATAATAGTACACTTTAGAAGTTTCAAATACCCACGAATAATATTATACAATCACAACGAAATAACTAAAATAGTTGTCCTAGGTTTTTTAATATGTAATTTTGTCCAAATATGAATTTAAAATGTCTGTAAAAAATAACTGTGCTCATATTTTTTTTAGATTTTTTGGCTACAGTATGAACTATTTATGAGAATCTTTGTTTTAAATTTTCAATCCTTAGCTATAAAAACTAAAAATTTTATAATTTATTAATTACGATGATTGATAATTTTCGAGATTTTGATACATTTTGTCAAAATTCGATCTTTAAATGCTCATAAAAAAAATGTATTTATAATATTTTTCAATTGATATTGTAACAATATATCAGGAGCCTTGTATTAAATTTTTACACTTTTTCGCCCAACAGATAAAACTTTATTGATATTTATAGAAGCAAAAACTAAAAAAATTTAAAACTGAAAATGTCCGTAAACGGCTCAAAAAGAGTCAAAATATTTTCAAAATTGTATGGTGTTTAGAAAATGCTAATATAAACATTCAGTGAAACTTTCATGTATTTACAGTTATTCATTTTGAATTACAACAAAATAAGGAAATCGCCACATGAGAAATCGAGTGAATATCCAATGTTGTAAAAATTTGAATTTCAAACGCTCATAAAAATTTAATTTGACTTTCTTATAGAATTTTTTTTTTTGATAAATGTAGTGACGCCTCGTCTGACTCCGATTATTTTGGGACGGCTCTACTCATTTTTTTTATATGTATGTAAACCGTAATAGGATAGGTACTTTATGGATTTATATAATATTTTGTTTCTCCTTCCGCTATTAGCATAGCCTAATATCAGAAATTAAGAAAGCCAGAATGATTGCGGCATTATTAGATATTGCTTAAAAGGACGTATATGGTCATTACTAATTTTCAAGTCTGTAATTTTACCTACCTACCTGCATTTCAACGGTCAACCGCATTTGTCTACTATCATATGTCTACTACCAAAGATATGAATTAGTTTAGTTTATAAGTATATTACTAATTATTTTAATGGTGTGAATACATATTATTTAAAATATATTGCATGTAAATAAACTACCTACTATTGTAGTCTTATAACTTAAAAATATTAATATTTTTATTTACTTATGTGAATATTGAACATATTATTAATATATGTATATATATTATAGAAGGTTTAACATGTAAGATTTAACACATTATTTACATAATTTTATATTCAATAGTATACAATTTTATAGGTACTCATCTTTGATATTACAGTATAAAAAGAAAAATAATACCTAAAATAAAAACACCAAATATTTCTTTTTATCATTAATTTTTTTGACGGCCCTAAATTCATAATACTTAGACGCCCAAGAGAACTTGCCCAATTTGCCCAACCCCCTTAGGACGGCTATGAAAATTGTAAAATATTTAAGTATTATAGTAATAGTGAAATGTTTAAAGTTTATACGATTAATACTTTTTGAATTATAACAAAATAACAAAAATTGTTTGAAGAGAAATTCCATATTTTACATTTGAACTTAACGCTATAATTATTTTTTTAATCAAAACTTGAATAAAATTTTCACGCTTTTGGAATTAAAATTTATGATTGTATGAATTTTTCACTAGGTACAGTAAATAATTCACATATTTTGATGATTTTGACGAATTTTATAAATATTTTAACTTTAAACGTTTATAAAAAAAATTTCGTGACTATGTATTTGGAAATCTTTTAATTACGGCTAGAATAACTTATGAATTTTGTATTACATTTTTAAGTTTCTACACAGAGAAAAACATTTCAATATAAATTGAAAAAAGTCAATAGGTATAATAGTAATTTTCTACTAAACATTTTGGGAACCATTATTTTTATTCCGGATTATTACGGTCCGGGATTTTACATTCCGGAATTTTACGTTCCGGATTATTACGGTCCGGGCTTTTAAATTCCGCAATATTACATTCCGGATTGTTACGGTCCGGTATTTTACATTCCGGATTCTTACGGTTCGGGATTTTACATTCCGGAGTTTTACGTTCCGTATTATTACGGTCTGGGCTTTTAAATTCCGCAATATTACGTTCCGGATTGTTACGGTCCGGGATTTTACATTCCGGATTCTTACGGTCTGGCATTTTACATTCCGGAACTTTACGTTCCGGGATATTACGGTCCGGTATATTAAATTCCGTGATTTTACGTTCCGTATTATTACTTTCCGGAATTTTATAGCCCCCCCGGCGGCGGCGCGGCGTCGACATTCTGCAGCCGGAGTGTCAAGCTCCGGTGTGTGACATTTGGGTAACGGCCGCAAAAACGAAACGGAACTTTAACAATTTTCGAGTGTATATATAGCTTTGTACAATATATTGTACAGTATACGCACATTATACAATATGTATACATATCATATTATATCCTCTTAAAACTTTTGTGTGTGGGTATAATAATAATAATAATAATAATAATATATTCTATACATATTATAATATGATTATTGTGTTTCCGCAACGTAATGCGTTGAATAAAAATAATACGTATTATATAATAATATAAGGGTTTTGGCCGACAGTCTCGAACATGATATTGTATACGAGCGCGTGTGATGTATACATATATATGCGCGTTTTGTTTTGGTTTTCCCGATGGATGTAATACAATTTGAGTATATAATATATATACAGCTAATGACTATAATACATCCGTAATATAACAATAATATTATACCTAATATTATAATATACCTAATATATTATATATGTATATGTTATACTGCCACAACGCGTTAGTGGGGCACGTTTAGGATTTATTCACAGCGGAGCGTGGATTTCATACACATGATAAACATTTAAATTCCACTGTCATTGTACAATGTACATATATAATATTATTAAAAAGGTTCGTGCGACGGGGTGGGTTTAATCCTCACGATCTGCTGCGCAAAAACTGCGATTATCTCACAGCCCACAGAACAGTTTTGGAAACTTTTGTTTTTTTAAGAATTAAAATTAACAATAATAAATAATAATATAAAATACATTCGAATAGAATACATTATGGGGGGATGGAGTGGCCGAGCGGACTAATGCGTCGGTTCACGGCCGGCATTTTGCTTCGGGCAAGTCATGGTAAATAAAATATGAACAATTAATGTTAACATTTTAATATTATATTATTAAAATAATTGTTCGGTAACTGTTCTAATCTCAAAAAAATTCTTTATTTTAAAAATTAATCATTAAAACTGGCCAACTCACTTTTGGTTTCGAATACACCTCTATTAATCTTTGTTTATTTAAATATGAAACACGATTTTGAATATGAAGCTTATAAAAATCCATTTATCAATATATTATTGATATTTTTAATATTTGTAAATTGCTTTAAGATGAAATACAATATTTTTAGGAAATTCGTGTTACACGTTCAAACTTTCAGACCAACAAATATTTGTTATACATTTTAAATGTTCCAACACTATAGCTTAAAAACAGCCAAAATGCTTTAAATTAAAGCCTTGAAAATACCAATGCAAGTAATTGATGAAAATTTAAAGTTGTAATCATTAATTCTATATCTAAACTGTAAAAAAACATGAAAATCGATGTTTTCGAAATCTGGTATTAGTGGTAATGCGTAAAATATATTCTCATAATATTATAGCGCTGTTGTTCGGTATTTTAATTTATCTAAAATAATACATAACAGATATTACGTACAATTATTTGTTTTAGAACAGATAAAAAATAAGTATTTTATATTTTAATAATGTATGTATAATGTATATAATATAATATAGTGTATATGGTTAAATTAATTTAAACACTACTCACAAGTCCCAACAACAACGCACTTTTAATCTCTGTAATATTATTTGCGTATACACTTCTTAAGTTCTTCATAATATTTTATGCAGCTTGGGAAGAGCTGGCTAGTAATAATTAATTTGTCATGCATGATTGTATGGTCAACTTATTTTTAAGACCTCGTGTAAACGCATATTTTTTGACAATTGTATTCCTATAATAGGTACTAAAAAGTAAATCTTGGGGGGTTTATTCAGTTATACGTTAACCAAGCTTTCGTTTCATGTGATTTCTATATAATATGTTATATTTTTCTGTTTTATAAATTACGTTTTCATTGAAACAATAATAAAAAAAAATATTAAAGAATAAAAATGTTTTATACCGCCTAGCAGTGCCTATATAGCAGTATTCATTTAGGATAATATGTTCCATTTCCGCTGGTAAAAATAATAATGTAATGCGTACGTGCTTTGCAAAAAAAATATCAGCATAACTGTTGGTAAACAAAATGTTATCGGTATCTCCGATTTTTAAAAAACAAATAAAAAAAAGGTGGGTACGTGGATGTTGCTGTGCTGTACAGTAGGTTAAAAGTGGGTCACTGTAATGGATGGTGTTAAATTTGAATTCAATGATATATTATCATTGTATAAGAAAAACGATTCTGAGCGAAATCGGTCAGTCAGCCTATTATAATACCAAGTATATTCGATGATATTATTGTGAATAAAGTAATTTATATATAACCTATTTACGTGGAGCCTTGTTTTCAATTTTCAATCCTTAGCTATAAAAGTTGAACATTTTATAAATTTTTAACTACAAAATAATTATCAAATTATAAATTTGATGAATGTTGTCAAAATTTGAATTTTAAATGCTTATAAAAAAAAATTGTGCATATGTATTTTTAATATTTTTCAACTGGAATTGTAACATTATATCAGGAGCCTTGCATTAAATTTTCACGCTTTTTTACACAACAAATAAAATATTATTGATATTTATAGAAAAAAAAACTAAAAAAAAATTTAAAACTGACAATGTCCGTAAACAGCTCAAAAAGAGTCAAATTATTTTCAAAATTGTATCGTGTATAAAAAATGCTAATATAAACATTCAGTGAAATTTTCAAGTATCTACAGTCACACGTTTTTTAATTACAACAAAATAAGAAAATCGTTACACGAGAAATCGAGTGAATATCAAATGTTGTAAAAATATGAATTTCAAACGTTCATAAAAATTTAATTTGACTTTCTTGTGGACATTTTTTTTTTGATAAAGGTAGACAAACTTATGGATAATCTTTTATTACATTTTCAAATCATAGATTTAAAAAGAAAAATTTTTATGAATTCTCAACTCAAAATAATGATGAAGAAAATTCAAGCACTTTTACTGTCCTAAAAGGTGACGACAGACACAAAAAAAAAAATCAAAAAAAAAAAACACGCATTGTTGTAAAATCAATACATTCATCGCTTTGCTCAGAATCTAAAAATCCGTAGCATAAATTTTTTGTTTTTTAAAAATATTCTTTTTATTAACGCCGTAAAGTACCAGTTCTGCAGTGTAATATAGATACATATTATTATGATAATGTTTGAAATTGTACACATCTTTGAGTGAAAACTATCTGATTTAACAGTAGAAAAAATAAAATAAATATTTCTAATGGCGATTATCTTTTCATCGTTATGATTCGATTATCTTAGCTGGGCGTTTTGCCTGATAATGATAATAATAATAATAAAAAAATCGTCTCCTACAAGTCGACGTATAATGACAATACGAATTTAGTGAAACGCATTCTGATATTATATTATACGCTTATACAACTGGCGAAAAGCCATTTTAAACGAGCTACTCGTAGATAAACATTTTCTACGAGTTCAGTTGATTTAACGATTTGGACGCACTCTGTGTAATGTAACCATAGCAGCAGCAGCTGAAAAGTCGTAAAACGACAATTTTGCTCAGGAATTAATATTATATATATATTTATATCTGATATATAAGACTAGTGCCAGATTAAGAGACATGATGCCCCTAGGCCATGTATAGAATAACGAAAATAGCGCCCTTATTATTGATGTTTCGCTTATGACAAAACGAGAGGGTTTCGCCACCCCCCCCCCCTCCCAGCATCATAATAACACGTCTTTTCACTTGTATATACTTTTGTTTTAAAGTAAACCAAGCAAATAGCAATTCATTAAGAGGAAGTCTCGTGGGCATAACGTATGTCGTATTTGTCTTACAATAACGTACCTACAGCATAGCAAATTCGTGTTCAGCAAAACCAATTTTGTGCTTTCGCGTTAAAGAGAATTAACCAATTATCAAACTTATAGGAAAGAAAACTCGTGTCATTGTTTTGATTTGATTGATGTCAAATATGGCATAATTGTAACAAATTGCAGAGATTATGTTTCCGAATTTAGTACAAATTGTTATTTATAAACTGGCGGAATGTCTATTGGAAGTATACCAAATAAATTTGAATGGACTACAAATGTCATAAAACAGTTAACTATTGACAAGGTTACGAGTAGATTAAAAAAGTCATTAATGTACCTAATTTATTTTATTTATTAGGTATATTTAATAAAAAAACAACAGTATCAATACATTTTTATAATTTAAGATGCTAAATGCTTACATAGTTAACTTTTTTTATAAAAACAAGAACGTCAAGAATTAATAAAACGTTTTTATAATGTTGGATCGAATAAAAGCCATCGAAGGTTCAAATACTGTTAAACCTTTAACTATTTAAATGTTTTCAATTATATCTGAAAAAAAAACTTAATTTAATGTATTCAATTTATATTAACACGAAATAAGTGGTTGGTAATAATTACCTTTGATGTAAAATGTAGGTAAATATATTTTTAGTATATATATATATATTCAATATTGTGTAGGTACATAATTTGTTATTATTAAGGTTGTATCATGATTTGTATTACAAACGTATAATATAATTAAGTATTGTGAATAAATACACTTAAATTAAATATGGTAATTGGTTTTTAAACTCTGAAAAAAAATTAAGTAAACTATATAAGTGACTAAGACCAATAAAAGTACAATTTACAATTTATGTTGAACGATTTAAATGACATTAAAAAAATAAAAACTGTTGTTCATGCAAGAAATCAGTGGTTTGTTTCAAAGGCTTGAGTCTTATAAATATATTTCACAGGAAGATAGTCTTTGGCATAGCCTTCGTATTATAACAATGTAATTTATTACTGGTGCTCACATTCAGCATTAATTCTTTTAAATTTTTTTTAAGAGTATTACAATAGTATTACTGATAGTCCATACAATATTATAGCTGCAGTGTTATGCAACAGTAGTTTCAAACGAAAAATTAAGTAGAAAATTGACATGGCTGAGAGATATATCTTGAGACATTGAGTTCAACCTGTGGTGAGCTTATAATGCACGAATGAGTACCTATTTAAATATAATATTCGGTAAATATTAACGCAAGTCAAAATCTCAATAAATAAAAAAAATGGTTGTAATATTGAACACGAAAAACAATTCGACAATATGTAAAAATAACTGTCATTCATCGTCTATATTGCCGGTTGAAGTGCGACTGTATGATACCGAAACAAAAGAACCGGTGACAACGATGATTCAAAACAGACGAATTTCCCAGTTAATTTTTATCTGCGTCTTTCGTTCGACGTCGCGAATTCTTAATTCCACAGATCCATAAATAAATTGAATTAATACCGACCAAAGCTTCTATTGGATTGTACAGTATTGTTCGTACTCGATATTATTATTATAATTTTCTGAAATGCATCTCGTCGTCTTATTATTATTATCATCATCATCGGATGAAGCGAAAATCTCTCCCGCAGAAACGAATGTCTCTTGGATCACCGCCTAAGCGCTGCGATGATGAGGAGGCACGCGCGGGATTTGTATTATTATTATTATTATTATTATTATTATTATTATTATTATTGTTATTAATATTATCATCTGAAAACAGTACACAGAAATACGAAAATAACTATAATATGATATCCATCCCTCGCCGCTTACATCGATTTATGTTAGTGTATTTTTTATTTTTATTTTCATATTTTTTTATTAATCTTAAAAATATCGTTTTTTATTCGTGTTGGAAAAAGAGGCAGTATATATATCTAACTGCGCACTGCAAAATTTTTCATTATTTTCAACTCATCGGCACAAACTTATCGAACTGTTATATAAATTATTTTATAAATAACTAGATTAAAATCGTTTACCTTTAAGTTTACATTTAAAAAACGACAAAAATAAAACAGTTGTTTAATAACCCAACTATTACCTACTTTTTTTAAATTTTTATTTTACTTAAGCCCGGCAACTATGACTATTAGCTGTTTTGTTGTTTTGTAGGGGATTGGAACGGTTGGTTGAAACACGTTTTTTTTAGGTTTGGCAGAATTTCAAGTTGGGCATCCGTAAGCTTCTGCCATGCCCGGTCGGAGGATGGCGGCTTCACTCTCAAGACAGTTGCCTGCCTATAGAGAGGAGCCGCCCGTGGTCGAGGTTCGAGCCGGCAACGGTTCGCGTCGGAACCGACGCTGTAGTCCACTCGGCCACCCCGGCCCCCAATATTACCTACTTTATTCGTATAATTATATTGTATATATTTATTTATTTATGAATTACATATTATGCAGAGACTTATATGAATAGGAAACAGTTGTATATTATGTAAAAATTAAATTAAAATAACAACAGTGATATTAATTATAATAATAAATATTTAACAAGAGTATATAATTTTCAATTAGTGTTGTAATAAAAATGAAAAGTTTTAAGGTGGAGTCCAAATTGGTGATGAACATTAAGCGCCTCAGCATGGGCTAATTTTTCATATGTCTTAATACTTTTTAATTGTGAATATGAAATACATTAACTGGTCAAATATTGTGGAACTTTGTTGATTCTCATTAACTTATCAACAATTTCAGAGATAAACAATGACATTAATTTATTTATAATGTCACCGTGATTATTTGTTTTTGTAGTTTTATTCAATGACGTCTGAAATTGAAGCACGAAATTCTCGTGCACAGATGGCAACGTCCCCATTAATTTTATCAATACCGACACCTTGTTGACACGTTGTTGTCGACTAACCAGGTATGGACGTATGGTGTTCGATATCCACCATCCTAAGTCCCTGTAAACTCTGTGACAATTTAAATTAAATATATAACTTTACTCTATACATATACAATAATGCTAGTCAGTCAATCCTTTTCCAACATTTTTCTATATCACTTTTTTCTTACAGCTTCCAGTGGTCGTGCGATTACATGTCTCTGTTTTATTTTTGTACGTGTGTTCTAACTAAAATGGAGTAGTGCACCATCCCAAGTCCATATAAACTCGGTGATAATTTTAATTAAAGATATATATATTTCCACCATATACAATAATGCCGGTCAACCATTTTCGACATTTTTCTATTGGTATATTTTTTTTCCTTACAGCTTCCCGTGGTCGGTATTTACGTATCATCTCTATTTTATTTTTGTATGTGTGCCTTGACTAAAACGGTCGTAGTACACCGGGAAATCTCTCCCACAGTGAGCTTCGCCGATGGACAAGAAACACCATGCGATTACAGCTTCCAGTGCCTTTCACGCATTTGCACATCGAGTAAGATGTTTGTTTTAGAATTGATAATCTACCTTGGCCCGCATTAGTACATACTATGTATACGTGTACCCACTTTTGATAGTTGTCCGATTGACTCCACTGGGTCGACCGCATCTCTCATGAGATTATCTTATAATATATATGCCACGGGTCGATTTAAGCCCTCGTCGACCTGTTTTACATAAAGTTAAAATTAATTTCTGTTGATATTGTATGCCAGTTGGCTTTCTCAACACGAAATTAATAAACATTCCAACTACCCCGAAATGAATCCTTTATTCATTTATTTTATTTACTATTTTTCCCTACAAATGTTCTATGATGACCTCCTTTGCCATTACGGTAGTTGGCGGGGGTCATAGGTATTGGCAACACAAATGCTGCACTGAACGAGGGTCGTCAGTAATCATAAGTCGTTATAAGACTTATTTTTAAAAAACACGTACATTTTCAATCACATACAATATACAACGTATATAATGCGTGGCCTGCGTACCTACAGTTTTGTCCAAATAAGTGAACCAGGTACAGGATTCTGAATAATTTTAAAGAACGAAAAATATGTTTTTGTTTAAAATTATAATACAGGCAAAATTAATTTTTAAATTTTTATTCAATACAAACGTTTCTGTTAATCGGCACGCGAATTCCATCTGTTACTAAAAACAATGACACGGTTTTATAACGGTTTTCAGCCATGCTTTGTAACCGTACAGAATTTGGAGAGACCCCAAATTAGAATGTTTCAAATATCCAAATGGACGGAAGATAAGACGGCTAATGTGTATTACACTGTTCAAAGCGTGTGTTGGTGTTGGCGGGCGTCCTGATGTGCGCGTTTATCGACGATCCGTGTCACTGATACAGTTTTAAAAGTTCAAAGACGTTCGGTATTAAGTTGGTCGGCAATAAATAATGATATCAGCGTGTAAGGCAACCGATAACATAGTCAATAATAAAGAAATCGACGGAACAATAGCGCCAAGTTAACTTTACTCCCCAGAGCACGCAGCGAGCGCTGCACCGAGAGTCCAATTTTAATAATGTCGTGACCTTTAAGATTTATATCACCACAACAAAAAAATATCGTGCCACTATTTTTCATCATTGTACATAAATTTAAAATGTGGCAACGCTGGCAACATACGCGTCGTCTTCGCCGATACTGTTCTATGCTATAAGAACTCGCCTGTTGTACTATAGGTACATTATTAAAGGGGCGTCGTGTGATTTTTTTCCAATTTTAAAAAAATAATAAAACTACCTAGGCATGTAAAAGGGCCCGGTGTAAAGAACCGGGAGAAACCATTCGTGGCGCGTTATAATGCGACTCCATTAAAATTAATGATGATAAAGTCCGCACGTATTTCTATAGTAGATATGTACCTATCTATATAATATAGATTATAGCGTAGCTGTATCGAGATCGGAATAAAACCCAGAGCCACCGTGAACTTGTGTAAGTATTTATTAAACATCTAGAAATAAATAAGACAAATTGTTAATTAAATAATAATCATAAATTATAACCGTACCTATCAGAAAACAGGGCAAGCGGTATCTATTACTGCAGGACCGTTAAATTAGTCGGCCTCTAAGATTATCGTATATTATTTTGTTTGGATTCTTGGCGAATGATGAATATACTTATTAAAATAAAATGCGTTTTTTCTATAAATTTTCTGTCGGTCTATGGTCATCTTGTTTTGAAGCTGAATAATTAATACATCAATCTTTAAAATTAAGTGTGGTTTTTGGTAAGAAATTGGTTCTATTTGGTAGGTAGGTACTTTGGGAAGGGTGAATAACGATGCATGGGGAGAGGTTAAAAAGGTTAAGTGGTAAAACTAAAAAAAATATATATAAAAAACTGTAGTATTTGAAAATGGTTTGGATTTTTGAGCTATTTACAGTCAATATGAAATTTTGGACTTTTTGTTCTTTTTCGATTTATGTTAATAAACTATGACTAACGCGTTATTTCTTTTATAGGCAAATTTAATATTTAAACGACAAATTACTAATGATAGTTATTTTGTTATGATTCAAAAATATTAGTTTATTAGATCGATTCACCGTATTACTGATATTCATATAAGTAAATTCTAAAATATTCTAATAGAAACCGAGTATGAGGTTCCGATCAGAATCGTTTGTTGTATTCAGAGATTTGATGGAATTCATATTTAACACACCTTCATAATACAGTGACCTACTCAAAACCTACTATACAACAGAGAGATCTGGGTTTTTTTTTCAATAAAGCGCGCACTTGCGTGATGGAATAGATACAGATAGAAAAATTTAACCAGATTTATTCATCTCAAGTGTACCAATTTATAATAATATGTCATTGACCATGGTTATTTACACTTCGTGCTATATTAATTAACAGTACGCACTACACGTACACACTCATCATTATTGTAATAAGAATAATACGTTTTTAATAATGTTCCGCACATCTGCAACGTGTTACTCGTCTGATGCAGCACCTGTAGACGTGTAGTACCCTACATACCTACTATTTTAATATCTGGCCAAAGTGAATACAAAAAAGTGTGACACAATGGTATGTAACGCGTGTAATATTATAATATCCTTACCAAAGGAAAAATGGCAACCAGCACAATAGGAATACGCCCATGATGATTCCCAGCGTGCGAGCAGCTTTGTGCTCGGTCCTCCAACTCGTACTGGTCTTGGCCGTCGTAACTGAAAAAATAATATATCGTAAAAATTATTTTTCAAATCTCTCACATAAAATTATAATTCCCATGGAGATTAATACGAATTTCCATACGCCAGACATCGTCGGAAACCCCCGCGATGTATTGTGTAGGTATTTCACTAGGTGATTAAATATACTGTTCACACACGTTTAATACTGTTCACCCACGGTTATAACGAATATATTATAATATTGTTTAATTATTATATATTTCGAACCGTCTTGGATGATTTGAAATCAATTTCAAGTGTTTGATAGGGACCTATCTCATAATATTATTAGGTAAAGGTATAGTTTTAAATCGCGAATAGCACGTGCCGATAATATTGTGCGTGTGCAGTTTAGTACGCATGCGCGAGTGTGTTTACCGGGGGGTACATCGAGATGTCAAAATCAGCTCACGTAGAAGTTAAGGAAACTATAATTACAGCAGTCGGGAATGTGGGGGGGGGGGAGGGTATTTTATAATTAATGGCGTACCTCGTAAATCACAACGGCATATCAGCAGTTAATTAGTCCAGAATCCTGATAGTAAAATATAACATAGGTATATTAGGTGTGTAGTATCTTATATCAAATATCAATAAAGTTTTATATCCCGATGGTGCAGGTATATAGCATTCAGCAGTTGTCATCGTCGAATTTGTATATTATTATTCTCAATATTTTAATTTCAATATCACTGGAATATATGAATACAAAATATATTGGTCTCCCACCAAAAAAAGGTCTGATCACTAGAAAAAAAAAAACAATACAAAAAATGTTTCAGACAAACTAATTATTTTTAACCCGTGCCACAAAAGCTCTGAAATCGTATGAACAAAAATATTTACATAACGTCAGAGCTTTTGTAAAACGGGTAATCAAACCTCGATTTTTCGAAAGTGGAACTAAAAAAAAAAAAACTATAACGAAAACTAAGGAACATTGCCTAATATAATAGTAATTAGCAATATCGTTCTAAGACTATCGCAACACTCGAATCAGTTTATGGGCAGACGAATCTATATATGTACTGTAATACCTACCACTATATGCCATGCTACTGAAAGCAATTTGTATTAAATTGAGCGTCGGTATAACGATCGGTTTGGGTGCACCAGCAATTTAGTAAAATTATATTATATAGACCACTGTAGTTTGTAGTACCTACCTACTTATGTCGTTGAAACGATATGTGACTGTATATTTATATAATTATAAACCACTCACATGATGAAACATTTCTTAGAAATTGAAAAAATATAATAAAAGTTCAGAATTGTTCAGTGGCCAATATTTAATAAGTAATATAATTTATACTTTACTACTTTTTAAAATGTTATATTTAATTCAAAATATACCTAATGTAATTAATTTTCCGTGGTTACGATTTTGATATACCTACCATATCGTTATTGGGTACTATTTCGATTCATCCATAGCCCACTACTTTAAAATTAGCTGTCTCAAGCGTCAAACCCGCAGCTGTTGTATGTATTTCAGATGGACTAACTAGAAAAAACCAACTTGTTCAAAACGTTTCGAATAATGTTTTTTTTTTCGAAATCGGCATCGGCACAGTTTGGACACAACTGACATTGATACACGGCGTGACACAAGTTTCTTCTCGAACAGAGTTTATAAATTTGACCCACTCGGCTGCTTTTCTTTTAATTTACTAAATCCGTGGCGCCCAAAGTGTTAGCAAGCAAACAGACGGTAAATCTATTCTGAAAGTCCGTTACGATTTTCACAAAAAAAAAAGTAAATAAACGCGCAGCTGCGTCCTTTACACAACTCGCTGTACCGAAGATAAACCTAAAAAAACCCCTTTTCTAATTCACGTTTAAATTAATTTTGCGATTTAATTAAAATTTACTGGTCTCGTGAGTAATTTGTCTGCGGCGGAGGTACAAAGCTCTGCTAAAATTTCAGCCGGTCGTCCACGGGATTACGCTTTGTCTGTATAATACTGTGCAACATAATAATATAATATTATTATGATATTTCGATGCAACGAGTGGCGTTTCTGTGTGCCAGCCACGATTGAAATCATGGCGAGTCCAATAGCTTATTTACATTTCTCGCTCGTTTTGCAACATCGCCCGCGTTCCGTATTATTTTTGACGAGCGTACCCAAATGTGTCACAAAGATGATCTGTGCAAATCTTCCAATGATAAATTAACAATATTATTTGATTCGGTCGGAAGACAATATGACAAGTGAAACCCACCGACGTCAAAATTATAGACCGCTCAAGAATATATTCTATACCTACCACTGTATCGTCATTACGTCAACTTCCACAGTTGAAACGTCAAAACAAAAAGTGTATAACACGACAACTATACAGTAAGATTTAAATATTTAATAACAATATGTAAACACACTTCTCACAATTCACAAATGACTATTGTTGTTCCTTTGTTAAATAAAAATATATCTTGTCCTTTATTTTTAACTAAAGTTTTTAGATTTATCTTGAATGTCTTCGAATGAATTTATCAACGGTTTAGGAATACCAGTTTATAATACTTAATGTTTTTTTTTAAATTTTAACACAAAACTATAACACCGAAATGGATTACATTTTGTTTGTACTTTTCCAAAACTATCATGGTATTTGTCAAAACTTAGTAGAAACAGACACAGTTCTTAATATTTGGTGTTTGGTGTAATAAATGGAAACATTAAAGGAATGACGCCATCGTGCGTATAACTTTCAACGTTAAAAAAAAAATACATTATTAATTTTTGTCTTTCGTTATATTTCATATATAGGTCAATTATAACATTATTTAAATTTAATTCACGTTAATATTATTTTATTTTTGAATTATTTAGATTTTTTAAATAAATTAGCATATATAACGATGTTGGCGCTATATTGTTATTATTGTTTATTCGAATACAAAATTATAATAATTTGAAATTTTCGTATACATGTCAATGAATCAAAAAATGTAATTTAACAACCTTAAGAAAAATTATCGAATATTGACATTTCTAAATTAGTATTTATCCTGAAACTGTTTCAGGTATTATAAAATATTATTTTAGCAATCGTAATAATACACATAAATTATTTGGTTAACAGTTTATAACATAATTTTGATATACTAATAATTGTATTACAATTCAATGCAATTAGTTAGTTTTCAAAGAAAAGTGCAAAGATTTTAGGGATAGTCGGTATAGATATCTAATGCAGCATAGAAATAAAGAATAAATCTATAGTCTCATTCGATTATTTATGTACTAAATGTAGAGTTTAAATCATTACTAATTTTAGTCTCTAAGCTTTAGACAGATATCGATAAGGTATTTGGTTTTTTTTTCGTTACCAGTGCAGCAGATTTTTCTTTGAAACATTGACGACAACAATTAATAAGTTTGAAACTCGATCCGAAAAGTCTGACGACGTAAATATTTCATATTATCCATAGTAAGTAGTAGACAACTGTTGACCGTATTTTAATATAAGTAAAAAGCTTTAACAATCGCGATTTCCGATATCGCCACAGGTCTACGAGTGCAGCAATGTCGATGTATATTATTTTAATAATACTACATTCGATTCAATAACGTGACATTTACCTATCTGCGAGCGGTAATTTTTCAGCCCCAGCAGAATGGCTTTTAATTTGGCGCTATAACTACGACGGTGTGGCGCTTTTATTCAGATTATTCAGCTGCCTTTTGCGATGAATCCTGCCGAGTAGCTTAATTGCGTAGGTACTAGTTGCTGTAGCAGTGCATTTAAATATTTTTTTTTAAATGATTTCCACCTTCCTAATTTTCCTTCCTCGCCACCACCCGTTTTCGTTTTAATGTGGGTTCTTACACAGAACCCAATGTTATAATTTAAGTGTATAATTGTATATACGCACACACACACACACACACACACACACACACACACACACACATATATATATATATATTATGTATATGAACATTTGTAGGTCAAATTCCGGGTAGACTACAACCGACCGCGGTAATAGTGTTATGGCGCATTCAAAAGTCCGACCCACCCATTTAATGTATACGTATAGTATTCCCTCTCGGGATCGATTCGGATGCCACGACGAAGCGTCCAGATTAAAATTACTGAGGATATCATATTGAAGCCCTACGAATCTGAGAATGAGTCCTGCAGTCCTCCTCGGTGGCTCAATCGTGTATTATACCTTCATCATATTGTTGATATGCAGTAAAACTGTACTTGTATGCCTATGTTGTAACTACTAAAATTATACTAATCGACAGCTGCTGACGGTTAAACGTTTACCGAGTAACACTCTGTCGTTACGTTATAATATAGTAAACACTAATCGACTAAACCCGATCGATCAACATATTTTGAATCCACATAACATTTTACGAGTTTGATCGAAATAGACTCCATACTAAAAGTACGTTGTATTTTATCGATGAATAAAGGATACTATTAACTACATGATAATATTTATTAGTTGTTATACATAAATTTATTATAAGCATAGGCACAACTATCGAATCGATGGAGATCCACGCAGCCTCCATAGAAATGCTACTCGTTAAATTACCTATCAAAAACAATTATTCCACATACATCCAGTTATATTGTTCATTTATTCATAAAGATCCAATTATGTGAGATTTTAGTCTCCATATATTGTTCTGGATAGTACACCAATCCATATAAAATGAATAAATTAATATTAATCTTATTATTTTCATTCTATATTAGAATTAGACTACGGAAAAATTTTAATATTCATGCAACATACATTTAAAAAAAAATGTACTATGTTATTATGTTGTAATTTAAAAAATGAATAACCAATATTCTTATTTACCCAAGCATTTTAAAAATATTTTGGCTGCTATTGAGCTATTTATAGATACATAACATTTTTAACTTTTTTTTAGGTTTTTTCGATTTATATTGATATAATAATAATCACTATTTTTTTATAAGCATTTGAAGTTCAGATTTTGACAAAATCAGTTATTCAAACGAAAAGTATTGAAAGTTTTTAGAATTTTAAGATTTTACTTCTATACAAATTAAAACCATACTTATTTATAGAGGCTGACTCCTGACATACAGATTTCATTCTGAATCGTTTTTTGCATTCTATAATTTATCATTGAATTCAAGTTTAAAACATACGTTACATAGGTACATTACTACTCAATGACGAGGAACACTCGATCGAAACCTATGCAGGTACTATATTAATATAATCTATATCACCGGAGCAATTTTTTCAGTTTTTTTTTCTTATGAGTGAATATAGTAAAAATTCCAAGTGTCATATTATAACGTTTCATTCATTATTACATTTGTAATTGGATGATTGAATATTAAAGTATAATGTGATAAAAACACAAAAAGAAACGAATTAGGTACCCGAAATATTTAGGACACTTTGAATTACCTACAATAATAGTAATATAAAAACATAAATTAAACACACCCACATGAATACATGATGTATATTGTGTAGATACTATAAATTTATAATATATAACATTGAGATAATACGTTATTCACTTTATATACTAACAATAAACTAAATAATAGGTACCTATGCTTTAGTAGTTAGTAATACATTACTAGCATAATATAAAAATATTTATTGGTTAGGACAATTTTATTTATGTGTTGTGTGAAAAAATTAAAATAGTTCTATACCTACAACGGAAAGATACTTTCCTTAACCTCAATTTGTATAGTTAGATTTATTTATAACAACTTGTATGGATAAAATCCGCTAGCTAATAGTAGGTAGATATTTTTTTTTTATGTTAAGTGTTCTAGACAAAATTGAAAATATTAACAATATATATCATATTTATTACATGTTCATGGACAGTATTGCAAGTCGATGCTAAGTGCTAACTAGTATTCATATTAGTTTATTTTATATTAGGTATTTTTTTTTTTTTGATCATGAATTATTCATGCTTGGAAGTTGGAGGACATCTAGACCATTAGCGCAAGATATATAAAATAATTTTCTTAAAATTAAAAAAATAAAAAGATCACGTTGTACCTACTTGAACAATAAGAAATAAAATCGATATAATTGATTTTAAATTAGAGTACTTATTGTTACATATTTACAAAAATATTGGTTATTTGTATATATAATAACACAATGAGATGTGATAACAATATTAATTATAATAATAATATATTGTTGTCTATACTCTATAGAGTATAGACTATATTTAATAAATTATTTGTATTTGTTTAAAGAACTGAATGGTATTTTATTGTCATTCCTCGAATTTGGGCCTAAACTTATATTAGTTTTTCTCTTTGAGCCTTAAGCTAAAAGCCTTTATTAAAATAAGAATATTTACGTTAGTAAAAATTAATATACTTAAATTTAATATCTGTACAACGGGATTGAAAAAATAAATAAATATAATATAGTTTTAGAAGTTGATTAAAATTAAAAATAAATTGTACTATATTCTAGATACTTTTAAAATTAATACCACAAATATTTCAAACCCACGGAAAACGATTAATCATTACTTCAAAACCTAATGCTTTGTGTTTTGTGATGAAAAAAAACCCAAAACCGACGAAATAAGGATCAACTTTAACACTGTTATTATATTATTATCATAAAATAAGAAGTTTCAATATAAGTATGTTATTTTAAGTATGTCTTATTCCTTTGAAAAATGGTTATTTTCATCAAATAAAACCCTATGTTAGGTTCCTTTTTTAAAATTTTAAGCAAATTTTTTTATATCAATAATCGTTTTATTTTGAAATTTTTGAAAAAAAAATCATTTGAGATTATGGGAAAAAAACAATCATAATAAATAACATTTCAATGTAGAAAATTACTGTATAAAATGTAATACTTAAAATTTACATGATGGAAAAACGACCACTGACTTTGCACTGAATTTAATACATACATAGCTACAAACCAAGATCAGAGACCATTGTTTTGATTCACTCATCTCAGCACAATTCAGGAGAGCGTTATGTTATTACAAACTTAAACACGTTGATGATTTAACACGATTCAAAATAAATAGAACCTAAGATTGAATACCCACTTTGCTGCGATTATATAGGACGGTTATAAATCTAATAAATTAACAAGTGTATTAAATATTAAAATAATGCCTATGACAATTGGCAATAACACTCAAAGTAGCCTTATATTGACATTTAAAATATTATAACTTAAGATACTCAAAACTATACGTCATTTTAAAAATACTACCTTATAAAAAAAACATGTCAAAATTAAACTGTTCTAAAGGCTAAATAAATTTGTGAATGTTGATATAATAAAATTTAAATTTATACTGTTAATATAAAAGTTAGACATAATATTATGTATTAGCTGAGTACAGATAATAAACTATAAATGGTTCGATAAACCATCATCTATACTATAGTTAAAAGTATTTTACTCATAAAAATACCACAAAGTGCAAATAAAAAAATAATATTGTTGCAAAATTATAATTTTGATTCTGAAAAAATAAAACAGTTTGAAATTCAAATCAAATCTATAATATACTAAAATAATCGGCAAGGATTTCAATTATCCACGATAACTATTAAAAGGTCATAAAGAATATTTATTACATTTTTATCAAAATTAATTACTTACAATCTAACCCAAGTCCTACAGTTTGCACGAATATTTTTGCCCATTTCTGAATAACAACATTCAGAAATTCCGAAAATTTAAATTTAAAAGAATTATGGATAATACGATCAATTTGTAGTCTTTAAAGACGTCATAAAGTAGAATTAATTTACAGTATAATATTTAAAAACCAATAGCTTTTTTTCTGCGCGTAGAATTACGTATAAAGCATATGATAATATTGTAAGCTTGTAATATTGTAATAATGGTAATCACGCTTTTTAAAACTATTACAGTACCTAAATTAGGTAGTGAATTTTATAACATGAGAAATGAAATTCAATTAAAAAATTTCACCAGATTAAAGTAAAATAATCATTTGACCTAATTAGGTTTTAATTAATTGTTTTATTTAAAATATCTTATTTATAGGTAATTATTGTGTGTGTGCACTATAATCAAACAAATAAACCGTTCTTATTATTCATGTATTATTATTGCGCTAAACATCACGGAGGCAAGGAATCAAGTATAATTACAAGATATTATCATTATTTTATTGTAATCTATGATGTTAAAAAATTATTCAAACATAGGCATCAACCTGTTTGTCAGGACAATGAAAAATAAATGTGATAGTAAAAGTATGCATTTTTTTCACATCCCAATATGACGTATCGAATAGTTTAAAATATATTTTTAAGTCTATAAATTCATGACGGGCACATACATGCATGTCTTGATTACCTAACTTTCGTATATCATGTATACAAATTTAAATAAATTTAAATACAGTTCTAGTCTCCTTGGACTCTTGAATTCAAATATATATATTTTTTTTGAATTGACACGTATGTACGCGTGTACGTATGCGAAAATAAACTATTGCTCAATGCTCTTTGAGTCTGACTGAATATTTTACACAGAAAAGCCATAGTATACAGCTTCCCGCAAAAAAACGTAAACCGTTTAGATGGGTTTGAACACGTCTGTATGACAATTATATAACTTCTTTGTGTTTCTGGAATTGTAACGAAAATCATCTGAAAAATAAAACGTAAGAGAACTTACGCATTATATTGGACGTAGGTAGATAAATAATTAGTCCGACGTCGATAAAATTTTCCGATAAAATGTATATCATTATATTATCAAAAGTCGTCTTTAAAAGATTAAAAGCCAAATAAAACTGCTAAATAGTCTATTATTATTTTTGTTCTAAAAAGTAAAAACACGGTGTTTTGTGATCATGAGGAATTATAGTAAAATACATCCTTCTCTTATTTTATGATCACAAAATTAAGTTATAGTGTCAATAGTATAGAACCAACAAGAGAGCAAAGCGAATATATAAAATTTAAGTTAAAATTATCTTGTCAAAATCAACTTGGTATGTAGTATATGCTCACTCGTTGTAATGTGTGTTTAGAGCCTATATGCCCGTATGCTTAGTCAATGTGTGTGTTGACATACATACCTGTTAAGAGACATGTTAAACTATGCCTTATGTGACACATAAATTGACTATGCATATGGACATTAGAAGATAAAAATGTAGGTACTCTATTTTTAATTTTAAATAGTAAGAGGTATACCTTTATTTGTAAGCAAGGAATTTTAAGAAATGCCTTATTCGTTCTTTATAAATAAAAATAAATAATTTATATTCAATAACAACAATGAACAAATTAATAAATATTTAAGATTCAATGAACATGAAATAATACAATTGTTCTCATACTTAATATGTACGCACGTCAGACAATTAGAGAAGTCTTATAAAACATACATTTATATAAAAACCACACATATTGTAGGTAGTATGTATCGTTATTATATTTTAAGGTACCTTCCTCAAAATTCTACTCAGTAATCTAATCTTATTTATTTCGTTTGCAACCAATTCGAACAACTATAGGAAAAATATCATATTTGTTGACTTTTCATGACAATTTAGTATAAGTACTATCCAATAGTAAATGGTCCAAGTTCCAATTTCCAGACCATTAGGTGTTTTTAGAAATCAGGTAGGTATTACAGTAAAACAAATAACCATTTTCTAAGAGTATATTAATCTACAACGTATATCTAGTACCTATACGAAAGTAATCTTTCTACGATGATATTTTTTGTAATGTTTGTCAATCTGATATATTGATAAAGATTTCTTTTTCAAAAATCTTAAAGATTATATTCGGCTCATTTCACTTGTAACTGCAAAATAATGTAATAATACGTCGTCCATTACGTAAACATGAAACTATATTGTGTAGGTATGCGTTACAACGTCTAACAATAATGACTATATGCACAATTTTTTTTAAAACTTTATATAATTGCAATTTACTTGCTAAATGATCAGCACGTAATGTTTTCGCATTCGAGTGCCGTACTTTCACGTTGTATTTTTTTTCAATAATTTAATGCCATAAAAAATGCTCACCATGCACACAGGTAATTCGTAAGTATATAAAATAGAATCAAGTAGAGTTATAGGGTATTCCAGCTCTACTATGGACACGTCAATTCCACAGACGTTAGAAGAAATGCAATACTATACATTATAATAGCTGACTGGAGACTCGGAAGAAAAAATGATTAAAAATTAAAAAAAAACAATCTGCCATTGAAGAATGCATAAATATCACAAGCATATTATAATAGTATAACAGTGAACAAAAAAACTTAAGAAATAATCAACGCCTATTCTTACGCATTAGTCTAAAAATCACAAGCTACACAAAAAATCCCTATCGTAAAACCATGGTGGTTAGCACTTCAAATACAATCGTACCTCAAATGGGACTCAAACGATACCTCAAATGTCTAAATAACATGAAAAGATAACCAGGAATCAATTTTATTATTTTTTAGTCACGTCAAACAACCGTAACTCGAACACTAGTAAAATAAAATATTGTAAAAATGTATAAGAAAATGGTAAAAACCACAAAAAAATACAGAAATTTAGCTTTGTAGCTGTGAACTGCGGATCATACCGTGGAACATAATTTGGTTAGTATGCAGGCATACGTAGCGAAAACAAAAACTTTAAGACAAGATTGTAACAATATCGACATAACTTTTTTTCTGAGAAATCCACTTTACAACTAGAACTTTCCTAAAGATAAGAAACTAAGAAACACACATGACAGCAGGTGTCTACCTACGTCCCAGTGGTAGAACTTGAAATAGTTGTGCAGCTGTGATAATAATTAGTCCATTAAGCTCTATAAACTCGAAAATCACTCCGAAAATCATCACGATTTGATATTATATTATATTGACGAGGTTACTATGGACACGGTATGTCTAGTTAATTATTCGGTTACATTATGTACAGTGTTTACTGGTATTTAATCATTTGGCTTGTTTAACTTTATCGTGTGTAGTCCGTTTCGTCCATAGGTTTATTATTACTTTACGCCGAAGAACCGAAACCGATCCAATTTGCAATGACCACGGTCGCCACGCCTGAATCGTTATTAAATGGAAGTGGTATATTTTTTGACCATTGAGTACCTACATATGATTGGCAATCATCACTAAACATTCAAAAAACTTATTTTGTGTTAACTCATAATGCAAAATTATACAATATACCTAATTAATTATTTTATTTACAAATCATGCAATAATTGAACTATACATTGTATCAATTGTCATTATAAAATACTTTTATGTTTCAAATTTCAATACGTCAATATATCTATCTTATTAGATAGTATAAAGCATTAGTAATTTATCTAAACATTTAAGATGTTAAAAGGGCAAGGATGAGTAGGTACTTCACAAAATCACAACTCGATGATTATCATTATAATATTATATAATTATATATTATCATATATCATCTATATATTATTATATTAATAATATATTATCTATAATATAGGAATTCTAAATTAGCAAGAAGACACATATTAATAATTCTATCTCGGCCAACCGCGGGCTCGCTTAGGTCATCACGGGGACGTATTGTACTAGTGTGTTATTATTATCCTTTTTTGTTTAAAATGTAGGTATGATATCGTTTTTCAAAATGTTCTACAAATTATTTTTTAAAAGCGATAGTGCGATACTTATGTTTTATTTCTAGTATTAAAATGAAAATGATTGAGTTTTTGAAGCACAGAAACTGAAATGTCATCACAACTTATAATGTTTTGATAAACATAAAAATATTTATTCTTAAGCTTTTATTAAAACTTGACAAATAGGTTAATATAAATTAAATAGTTTGTACACAAAACTTATATAAAATATAGTTAAATATCCAATAAAAAATATATAATTACCTACAATTTTTTTAATTATAATATAATTAATAAATCTTTGAATACAAAATATATTTTTTATGAAATACAAATATTAGAGTTAATACCATAGGGATTTAAAAAAATATAATTTACTAAATAAAGTGGACATATGTAAGATTTGATAATAATGGTCAATATTTTTCGTATGATTGTCTGAATGTGACAGCAAGAAAATAGTTATTCATGATTAAAACCCACGTCAAATGCAATGTCAGCAATAAAAAAAAAATATCGATAGTCAACCTCCGTTTGATTTGCATAACGATGTATTGAAGAAATTGGACGGGAAAAAAATACTGAACCGTTTTAAAGGTTGAAGCTAAACGAAAATATATCGGTGCTGGTGACAGACAATAGCCCCGAGGATTTTTATTTTTCACCCAATCCGATGATAATGATTTTATATTTAAAATGATTGTTCTAAGTTGTAACCAAGTGGAAACGGTTACTTTGGTCTACACGTAGGCACCGATACACGTTGAGGATTGTATTCGAAAAATGGCATTATCACCGGAAGTTTTTAAATTGAATATGATACTTGCATATAAAGCGTATTTTAAAAAAAAAAAACAACACATAATTTGGTATTCGTATCAAATGCTGTCACACCGATTTTTGATTATATAGCGAGGTTTTAAGCTTAAATCCGTTTTACGAAACGATCGTTGCGTGCAATAATTGATTACTATTATATTAATATGATGCTGCATACATATTTAATTTTTTTTGGTGTACTAATTAAAAGATTATAATATACATAGTTGCATTATATTATTATCATTGCCACCATTTATAATATTAAACTACTATTGAAATCCATCTCTAAAATATCATCAGAGCATGTTTTTATCTACAATTCAATATATTAAGCAATACATTTTGAACTAATGAGAGTACATGAAATGGGTCAAAATTAAAAGTCATTAAGATAAAACAATAAGAAAATGGAATAATATTATAAATTATTTTTTCTACAATTTTGTAGTTGAAGATTTTTTATTTTAAATGTTACAAATGTATTTTTGGTTACAACTTTAAAAGAATTATATTATAACTTTCTTTTTACTAGTTCAAATTCATATACTAAATAATACGTGCTTGATGGTTATAAATATATAATAAAAATATAAAACCAAGTTTTGACCTATGAAAATGTAAAGAAATATGAAAAAAAAATACCAACCATTCAATTTATTACATTGTCCAGTTTAAAAGTTAATAAAATACATAGAAAATATCAAAAAAGAACGTCATTGTAAATCGTAATAATCATCAATCATTCAGAATATTATGTTTGGTTAGTTACCTGCTGAAAAGTTGTGTCCATTACTTTAACTACCGATTTCAGAAGGAGTTGATTTTTATGACAACATTTTTTAAACAACATAAAAACGATTGTGTTTGATAAAAATACTTTTAAAAACACGTACATTTTAAATAGAATATATTTTTACTAGTCATTAAAAAAGTTACTTGAGGTATTTTAAGATAAATAATACATATTTAATTAACTTCACACTAAAAAACAAGTAATTTATCAATTTATAAATTTTCATTGACTTAGAATATAATCCATATTTTGTCAAATGACAAAAAAATAATTGAAATAGTCGAAATAAGTGTTTATTTAATTTGTTTAAAATATTAAAATATTATGTTGACATTTTCATAAATTTATATGTTGTTAAAGTTGAAAAATTCTGAGGTAACCTACCCAACTACAACATTTTTCTTTGTATAAATAATAAATGGCAAGTGACATTATTATGGACTTTTTCGATGTTACTGCATTCGTCGAAACCTACGGGTGCCCAATTAGTAATTTTTCCCAATAGGCGTCCGAACTAGGCTTTCGGGCTAACTCCTGGACATACTGTCATCGCTCCTAGACAACTCAAATTATTGAAACATTAATCCTTTTAGACTAATAAATACACAGAAACCGAAGAACATGAATTCACTAGCTTTGTTCCAGTTTATGATAAATTAAAATGTTTTGAAACCATTTTTATGAGAGTTTAAAAAAAACGTTAAAGAACGATTCGTGGCAACAACTATAATAATAAAGCAGTATACATTATATCAGGTTTTAATAAAATTTAAAATAAAATTTTTTTTCTCGTCTAGAATTGTAAGTGTATTCTTTATTGTTTTAAATACTAAACATTATTTTATTTTCACAATAATCTTTTTATTTATGACTATCGTTTTATACCATTCTGCAGATATAAATTGGTCTTTTCGATGGCGGGGAAGGTTTATTTCTAAAAAATAATCATGGTTGCTTTTATTTGAGACACAAGCGAATGACATTAAGTGAGATTTAAATTCGACCCAACCCAACTTTATTCGTACCATGGACATAAATTGTTGAATAACAAAAACGTACTATACATTTAAGTTCTGCACTGGTTCTGCACTAGGTACAACGAATGTGCAATTTCTTTCAGAGGCAAAAATAGTTTAAATAATAATTTTTAAATTTAATGCCTGCATTTTGAAGAAATGTTTGTAATAGTTTTTTAGAGTTATTTAATATTTTTAAATTAGACATTATTTATTGAACAAAAATTACTTACATTTTTCAACTTTTAACTATTTAAAAAAACTCGATTTCTGATTAATTATTTTAACGATTTAAAACAATAGAGTCATACAGATACAAAGGTACATATTTGAATAAATATTCAATCAAACAACGGTTAAATCGAAAAACGTTTTGATAAATGAAATGTCAAGTCCTCATTCATATACGTACCCAATACATTTTAATAAATGAATATTATATACCAGATACCTAAAATGCATGTAATATTTATGTGGTATATGTGGTATATTTATATGTTTTATTTATTTTTCTAATAGTATGCACGTTACTGATTGTGCATAATTGCAGTTTTCGTTTATACAAGCAATTTATGTCGATACGTAATAGTGGTCCGTTAAAAGTAGGTACATACACTATCAAACATTTTGCGAAGAACAAAATGCATTTTAACATTCATATTATGTATACATAAATAAATTAAATGCACATAGTATTATAATATCTTTAAAAGGTTTTATTGAATTAAATGGCGCAATAATAACGTCATATATTTTATTCTATATCATTTTATTATGTCATCCGCGAATAACAAGTTTATACCGTAGATTATTGTCTCGAATAATGGCTGACAGATATAGAAGACAATATTCCTGTTCGAATATCGTGGAAAATGTGTATTGAAGTTGAAAAACAATAAGGCTGCTGCCGCTGTAAACCAACATTGATTTTATATACGTGCTTAATGTCTTTGCGGATACTAGGTCAGACCAAAAGGTTTAATCCGTAAAGTTTTTGGAAAATTTCATACGATACACTCAGATTTACATTTTTGAAAATCCAATAGAGTACTACAAGCAATGAACTGTTAGTGAATAACGTCTGGCGAATCGATAATTTTTTAATCAACAAACTTTTTATTTTTAGCACAACTATCGAAAAACGAATATCATAAACTGCAAAGTAACTTTTACACGTTCTGATGGTATATACGTAAAAACTAACTAAATACAATCGTTTTTTTAATTCATTTGTCAAATATAAAAATAAAATAAATTGTTTTGATATTATTAAAATATGGTGAAAGCTAGAAAAATATTTAATTAATTTAGGAATAAGTAATAACCTATATTATGCGTGTGCTTATGGTGATATTGCAAAGTCATTTGAAATGGTATAACAATATTAAAATTACCTTGAGTTAACATTTAAATTAAATTATGATTAATATTATTCATTATAAATCTATTTTTAGAATTTGCACCGACAATGAGGGAAATAGTTAATGTACGGGCATAGTTGTTAAATAATTTCACCAATAACAAAAATCATTTTAATTTTGAACGAAAAAATGTAAATTAATGGCACATAAAATAACTCTCAAGCTCAATAGAAACGAACGTGGATTCATTGATAGTTCACGTGTGCTTTCTTATTGGAAGGTATGCAGTTCAGCTCACTCAATGTCTGCATACATAGGTATATAAGTATTTCCAATTGTCTGTCGGACGTCAATGTTCAAACGATATTGATAAAATAAAAACAAACAATTTAGAGAATAAAAACGACGTGCGATAAACTATATTACCTATGCAGTGATATTAAGGAGTTGCATTGAAAAAATGGTTTATCATAAAAATATAAGTCATCGATTAAATTGCATATTTTATACCTATTATTAATTTACCTAAACGGAATATTCAAAGACGTGACTCCGGGAAATGACATCGGAGTTGTAATTTTTCAGCTATTGACGTTATCGCTGGGACGGTGTTTCGCGAAATGGAAAAAATATCTACACGGGTCAAAATGAAAAATGTAATCTCGCCGTATTTGGACACGTCAAATACCCATCAGCGGAACACACCCCACCCGCGAGAAATTTCTCGGAATTTTTATTATAAATAGGACATAGAATATTTTTGGCGTTGGGTAAACGAATGCGACAGTGAAGCCGAAACGACAACTAATTTGAGCAAAACGAAGTCGTTATAGTTTTGACCGTGTCACAACGTTGTAATATTGAACAAATTATGTAAATTGTCGATTTATCTGATGTACATTGCAGTATTGCGGGGACAACAATTTATTTGTGAACACGACGTAATAATGATTATTCAAATTATGGCACCATATTTGTGAACAAATTACATACGTAGATATACGCATTTATCATTCCAAAAAAAAAACATTGCTATAAATATAAACATAAAACAAACATAATTTATTGTTCGGACATCGTCGCACGTGGAAATTATTTATTTATGATATATATAATATATATATATATTATGACGACTAAATTAACTGTTATGGACGATTCGTATTTTTTACTAATGAGCAACTTTACTTTAATAATAACAAATCTCGTCACTGTTCGTTTTCGATTGCGACTTATACGAAGTATTAATATGGTAGTAATATTATGGTAATAAACAGTATTGGCTAATTGTATATTAAAATAACTCCGCGTACTTTTTAGTGGCATATATTTATTAATTTCTTGTAAAACTTAATAATTGGTAAAAGGTATAAAAAATGTAAATACTATATCATAATTTATGAAATCTATGATTTTTTTAATCATGTTCATAATATTATGTACGTAAATTTTTTGTCAATTCATTTTTTGAATTTCCTTGCATTTTGCTCGACACGAATAATTACGGAAAACAGTAAAACGTTGTCGAAAAAAATGAACAAATCCTTGAACTCAATCTCGAGCATTGTTGAGTAAAGCCTAGAATATTATTCAAATGCAAAGATGTTTTATTGTTTATAAATCAAAAAAAAGACAGTCACTTCAGTGGCCGACCATAAGACATCTGTAGATATCTCATTTAAAAAAAATTAAATTTCACCACAAACCTAAAAAGACAAAAATATAATAGTATGGATTGATGTTTCTTTGTGTAAAACATCAAACAAATAAAAAATGCAATATCAAATGAATTGTGTACGTTTGACGTAGAGTTATATATATACATAGTTACATGCAATACGATATATATGTATGATTTTTTTTACAGTAAAAAACAATGTCTGGAAGACAATTTGAGAAGATGTAAAAATATTGTATTGTTGAATTATTTAACCGTAGACAAGGTTGTAAACATATTATTAACACAAAATGTATATGTACCAATGTGCTATAATACAGCACAGTAGTTGTAATGTGTACAGTGTGCCTACTAATATTTTGATTGTAAATTGTAATTTCCTCAATGCTCGTATTTTCCAATGGTAAATAAAAAAAAAATTGATCATTTAAATTCTATGTATTATTTATAATATTATATATAGTTTTATATTATATATAATATGTATAGAAAATAATATATACGTTATAGTTATTTGACTTGCCGGGTTTCCAAGGAAAACACGAGTCAGTCAGCCAACTGAGTTTCTAAAGCTCATAAAACAAAATAAATAATATCAACGAGGATACAAAAAAAAAATCATGTTTAAAAAAGGTCGGTAATTTATAATAATTTTGAAAAAAAAGTTTAAATGTACCCAACGTTTTTGGGAAAAACTTTTAAAAACCAATGTTATTAATTAATCATGTTTAGTGACAACAGTTTAAACTATCAAGTTAATATGTTAATTTATGTAAAATAATTTTTGAAGAAAAACATTAATTATTATAGAAATTAGTTTGCGCTATAAACTATATTCATGCCACGTTTATATGTTTGAATAAAATATTATTGTTTTGAGGAAGTGCTTGATTAAAAAATTAAATTCTCTAAAATATTTATTTTTTACATTGGAAGATGTTAAAACTTAAAAGTAAGATATAATTAGTACAAAATATACGAATACTTACACTTAATTTTGTCATTCTGAAACGTGATTAGTAAAAACTAGGCAGCAGGTTTTATTAGATTTTTTATATGATTTTTTAATATTATTTGTATTATATGTTTTGTTGATACCTATTTTACCTATCAAATAAAATATTAACTACTAATTAATAAAACCTAATTACAAATGTTTTTCTTAACATATTTACAATAATAAATGTGTTGCGATCCTCATTACACATTATACATTATACATTATACTTCCACGCTTTTGACTTAGTGGTAATCAATAAATAAGATAAAAATAACTTGTATAAAAGATATTATACTGAAAATATTTTTAAAAATAAATACAATTCTAGACGTGTTATGTTTTGACTGCAACTAGCTAATGAAATAATAATTTGTCTCAAAACAAGAACTTAGAAAAAATAAGGAAGACCTAGTTTATCTATTGAGAGGAGTGCAAGATATTTACTAAAATTCTGAACATTTATGTACACAATACTTAATAATCTTTGTAAGTAAATAAAAAAATTAGAACTGAAATATATATATCCTCCTGGTTCAACTATGCAGAAAATTAAACTATTCGAACTATACGATACAATATATCACTTGCTTAATATTAATAATTTTTAAAAAAAGCTACTCATGGCAATTATACTTATCCTACATATTCACAAAAACATGAAACATAATTTTTTTCGTGAAAAGTGCAAAGTACTGTATGTCTTCAGATTTCAGAAGTAAATTGTTTTGCTGATTTTCATATTATGAAGTAACGAAAAATACCTTCAACTTCTCAAGAAAAGTAAAACAGTTTTAATTATTTTTTTAATTTATGTTACTTGATGATTAATTGTAAGAGTTTTATAATTAATAATTATGTTATTGCTTATATCTACGTGTTTTTATATTATCTGCCTACCTATATTATGTTTATGAATAATGCAAAATGTTTGTTATCTTATTTATTTTAATTACGCACATATATTAAAAAAGTCCCAGTTTTAATAAAATTTAAAATAAAATTCTATATTAGAAATATTCACATTTGTGACCATCCGTGTACCTATTTTAGGTAAAATTATACAAATGACATACAACATAGTTAACATTGTGTTTATCCCTATAAATAATAAGATTGAACCAAAAAAAAAATTAAAAAAATTCAGTTATGAAAGAGTTAAAATGTGGGTTTAAATCATTTTTAGCATTTTTTATATTATTATTGTTTGGCATAATAATTGTTCTAATTTTAAGGATCCATTCAAATTAAAAAGTTTTTATTCAATTATTTTTCGTACCAAAGAAGAATGTGGTTCAATTTTATGGTGAACATATAATATTTGTCATATTATGCCCAAATTGAAGAAATCCAAAAAAATTCTTTGATTTATTTGCATCAAGATAAATTTCATTTGATCACTCTGGTCAAGCATTTATACTCAAATTCCCTAAAATATAGAATAAACCAGTCGTATAAAACGCTTCTACGATATAAAATAGGTACTTAATAAAAATAATAATATATCATCGTCCTTCGATTCATACTTTGCCAAACCAACTTCAAAATAAATAAACATTGTGTTGTATAAAAAAACTATTTTATATTTCCAATTTATTTTTTAAAAAATTGATGTTATGCTCACCGGTAAATATTTTTGATATATCTTGGTAATTCACTGGACGTCTGGACAATGTAAATTTATTTATGCAATAAATCTTTCTTTTTTTTTAAGCTTTATATTGTTCAGTCATGTAACAGTAATTGTACCTATTGTATTTTTTAAACATTTTATGTACATACTAACAATTAACATCCTCTCTAAATATGTTTTTTATACAAATATTTTGCTTGATATAAAATATTATCATCTTGTATTTGATCATTGTATTAAATAATCGTATTTAAGTATTGGACGATGGGCTTATAAATATAAATAAATAAAATAAATTGTACGAGTACCTATACCTAATCTAGGCAGTATACATGTTATAAAAAAATCTGAAGATTATAGAATATATTTACATTTAAAGTGATATTTAATTACTAAGCTAGTTAGCTATATGTTTCACAATATATTAATTTGTTATTTTTTTTCTGTTGGTCGATTATCCATGTCAGTATTTTAGTTGTTGGTTGATTGTCTTTTCGGCCAATTGCCCCAGTCGGCTGTCGGTCAAATAGTTATCGGTCGATCATTCGAGAACCCCTTTTTATAAGATATTAAAAAATAACAGAGTGATATTTGTAACCTAACAAATAAAGTTATTACATGTTTTATATAGATAATATAATAGATGATACATTGTTGAGATCCATTAGTGAAAATTCTAATGGCGTCGAATAGAAATACAGCTATATTAAATTGTGAAAGTACAATGAAAAGGTATTTATTCAGGTTCTGGGTAAGACACGTAATAATGCCATTGATTAAGTTAGATTACAGATATCACTCTGTTATTTTCTAATATCTTATAAAAAGCTATTAAAACTATTTTAGAAATGTTATACATTCTTTAATTTTGATGTGTTATTTTCTCAATTAGTGAAATTTCACGGACACGCGTTTTTTAATGCAAATATAGGTGTTGTGTTGGACAACCGATTTCAGCCATCATGCAGTCGTAGGTATATTTAAAATATTACCCATATCAACTATGGGAATACATCTACAAACAAAACTAACATTTTATACAGTAGATTTATGTCCATAAACACTTCAACAATAATTATGAACAATCTTGTAATCGATACGGAACGTTGACGGATAAATTAATCCAATTCCATAATTCTGTTTCAGAAAAAAATCTGATGGTACTATAGTAAGTATATACCTAAACAAATTAATTAAAAATAAATTCTGTTTAAAAATTATTCCGTGAAGGTTAGTATTGCCTAACAACAAACAGTATGGTATCGTTATTAAATTATAAACCGGACGTTTTCACAAATTATTATAATGGACATGTCTTTCTTTTGTTTGGAAATAGGCACTTATATGTACCGCCCACTACGGGTTGAATGGTAGGTAGACGAAAGCAGCATAATCATCACCATGTACGTCGTTGTTGAATAAAAAATAAACGCGGACACAAAACTTTTAAGTGAAAAGAGTAAAGCGTGTAACCGTCGGACCAAATTATACGATAGGTTCGGAGGAAATAGAGTGCAATGAAACTGTTTTAAAACCTCCAAACCATTACACTTGGACCTTCCCGGAAAGAACTCGGGATGTTTTGTCCTTTAATTCGTCTGAAAGACATATGGCGCAAAGCCCATCACTGCAGATTTTCGTTTTAGATTTACGTTGGGTTTTTGAATGCGTTTATTTGATGTCAGTATAAACAAGGCGGCCGCGGCGGGTAAACGGAAAAAAAGTAAGTGGGAAAAAACAGGAAAGTACTAAATGTCGATTTCACTGTTTATACGGACAATAATGGCTTGAGCTATAGTGATATAAAGTAAGTTTATAGGTACTAACCTACATTCAATTACATATTTTAAAAACATTAATTCCGTATTGATTGTCTAATATTGTTTAAAATATGTGGGTAATAGTAATAAAATCTATGTTAATCAAAATGGATATTTTTAATGAATTCAAAGGGGTTTGAAATATAATTATTTTGAATTATTTACCATTGGTAAGTAATGGGATCTCTATGAAAATAATAATACAATGGAATTGTTTCGTAAACAATATAACTAAAATATTTTGTAGACAGACCGCGAGTTTGTTCCTAATTGACTACCTATACAATACCCTCACAATACGAATTGAGACGTTAAAAATATTTAACTTTCTTATTCAAACAATTTAGTGTGAGTAGTTAATAATTAACTATTCAAACAATTTAGTGTGATTAGTTAATAATTAACAGGAACAAACTCGAGTCTGAAGAATAACCGAAGTTTTATTATAATTAACAAAGGGTCAAGTTTATACTTAATATCAATACCAAAAATGGATTTTCACGAAAACCTTTTAACCATAATATAATATACTGTCATAGGCGGTAATCACCATGGCGTCTTATACCTATTATTGTTTCAAAAACACAGAGACAAAGTGTGTGTGTTTTTTTTAATACTTGACCGTTAAAAAATTCACTCTATATTTGACCCACGTCGGTATATTATGGATTATGTGCACCACAATGCACAACACGTTCGAGTTCAGAATCAATTAAGTAAAATGTGTTCAAGTATTCGGAAGCTGACGAACGCAGTGAATCTTTTAGTGAAGCGTCGTGTCGAATTTTAATCGCGACCGACGTTGGTGGATTTCGAACGATCGCAATCTCTCGGGAATTTTCGCAACGCTCCTCCACACCATTTTCACTCGTCCCCTCGACAACCGTCGGATTGCTATTGAAGCTTACTGATGTGTGTTGGTCGGAAAAATACACATAAATACGCGTACATGGTAATCGGTTATTTATGTGACACGCGAACAACGTTTATCGTTGCGTATATAATACATACAATATTACCATATTATGGTATACACGATTATCGAATAAATAATAATATTTTAAAACTATTATCGGCACATTAGTTTTTCGCAGTGTTCAACATATAAGCTAGTAATAGGCGTATTCGTATAGAAAAACTAAAACAATACCAGAATTGAGTATTCATATCATATTCATTATGTGAAACATAATGCGAACTTTCGTGACAATAGTCGATGTTGATTGATTTAAAATATTATTATTACGATATTTTTAATCTAAAACAATGGGTTTTTTTTTATGATAATCGTTATTATCGAGTTAAATATCATTTTATAAATGTTTTTTTCTCGTTAATACTAATAATAATATTATGTATAAGTATTCTAAATTGCGTATTTTGCACGGAAAAAAACCCAAAATATAATTACTTTCATTAATGTTTTTTAATTTTTTTAAATGGCTTTGTCTCGTCGGCTGTCAGTTTTAATTATTAACGTTAATGTTTTGTTATAAACATTTAAGTAAACATAATGGAGAAATAAGATAATTTGTATGAATAAATAAATATTTAAGGTTTAAGGAAAAACAATGTCTGACGATGAAATATTTTAGATACGAAATACATTGCTGGTCGGAATTTTTCTATTACGCGGGGGCGACATAATGTTATATTATCATAACGTATTTATAACAACGGAGAATATTATAACAGATATTCCCTACACGTATGGGCACAATGTGTGCACACTGCATAATATTTTACATTATAATAGGTGAGGCCGTGTCGCATATTGTTGCAACGTATTTTATATATTCAGTGTTATTACGACCGTTTATACAAGAAAAATGTAGTTTGTACCGACGATAAAGTATTAACATTATGTTAACAGATGTTTTTTAAAGTGCATAAATAGTCCCTAAACAATACGGTTGTATTAAACGAAATGCTGTTTTCAGTAGGTATTTATAACCGAATCGGTCTTTGTAATTATTATTATAGTCATCGCATCGCGTTGTTTCAAGAGCAATATTACAATCGATTGACTTATATACTATAAGATGCACACGAAACCGCAGACATACGTCGAGTTGAATTATTGATTGAATTACGATAGTACCTAACAAAAAATGTAACGTTTAAAAAATATAAATCCAGAGAGTTGAATCGTTAATTATGATATTAATAAAACGATCGTGCATAATGAAACTTAATACTATAGTGCTCTGTGTAGTTTTTGCGCACCCTCTCGTCTAATGATGTTTGTTTACCAATCAGATAATATAATTAATTTCATATTTCATATTTCCGGTATGAACTCTCAGAAAATTGTCGAGTAACAATGCTTTGAAGTATCAGACAAACACAAATCACATACACCATGTACGTTGTTTTTTTTTTTGTGAAAATGTATCTATACGTGTATACATAACAATTCAAGCGTTCAATTGCAATATTACGAGTGATTGATTAACTTTATTGAGTTTATACCAAATAGCGTAGTGATATCAAAATAATTTATTCACATTTTTTTGTGCTCATTCATGGAGTGAATTAATATAATGTAATTAGATCACTGGTTCATCTAGCAATAACCAATGTTGTATTTCATAGTTTAATGAAAAAATAATAAAATTACATAGATTTTTCAATTTCCTATTCCTGATTGATGACCTCATAAGCCACCGTTACGGTTTTTTTTTTTATAAAAACAATTTTGTTTTAAATCTTATTATATACAGCACTATGATTGATTGATAGATATAAACTCTCAATTTTTACAATAAACAACCAAATATTCTTTTGACATTATATTTCATATATATTTTCATACATCATCAATATTTTTAGTAAATAAATATGCTTCGGATAGTGAAATTTAAAATACAAGTTGCCATGAAAAAATCAATAATTAATAGAGGTTTTTCCCACTTACGACACGAAGTGAGAAAAAACCTAGCAGGTTACTTGCCTCAAATTGTTCAAATAATTAATAGTTAATCCCATAGGTATAAGTTGTAGGTTTTGAACTGTAAAAAAATATACGTTTAATAGTTGTATACGTTTAAAATTTGACTGTATATTAATATTAATATATATAAAATTAAATCGAATTAGTTGACCAATTTATCAATATGTTTTCTATAATAGATTCAATTATTGCTTATTTGTATCTCCTATTTAATATGATTATAATATTCGTCCAATAAACATAAAACTTGTAAAATGTGTTCCTCGATTTCAAATGATTGCTTTCAAAATATTATTCTGTAAGTTTGGTATTAAACATTACTGCATCGTTTATTTTGTTTTATTTTATTTTCTTTGGTACTGCGGAACTTACAATATATTATTACATGCTCATAACTATATTACAGCTACGTACATACGTTCGGTGTACATTCAATATTATTTATGTACGTGCGTTTTGTTTAATTATTGTATGTTATTTATGATCACTAAAATATTTTAGTTTTCATATACCATTAACTTCTGAATTGTATCAAAAGTAATCAGTGTCAACCATAAATTCACGTTTATATTTATGTTTAAATTGTTTTCACTAGACCACTGTTTTTGGGCTATTTAAAATAATTTTAACTTTCGAATTTTTTAGTTTAATTCATAACATTTTTTTCTCATCCAAATTGCTTGGTAATTTAATACAAGGTTCTTTATAAGTGTAGACACAGGAAATCTACTATACAGAAACATTAAATAGATACCCCAGATGTTTTATACATGGATATTAATTATGAAAGTAATTAAAATTATTTAAAAATTACATTTATATATTTTTATGATGGACTAACAACTCGAAATTGTTAGGTTATATAATATTATGAAGTCCGTTTCCTTTATCGATTAATTCGAGGTTTTGAATTTAATTGTTGGATATGAAATATTCTAAGATAATTAACGCTGACACAGATTTTATTGTGTTATATTATACCTAGCCACTAGGTAGTTATGTTGATTTTTCTTTTCCTTGACTCAAATACACACTATAGTTAATATATGTTTTGAAAATTGAAGGCGTATACATACTTGGAGTTTATGATTTTATACGTTTTCTACTATAGTGTAATAAGTTATTGTACTAATGTAATAAGTTATTGTATAGCAAAAATAATTTTTCATTTTCTATATAAATTTAAAGTGAGTGATTGATTTATTCCTGAATACATTAATACTACTACCTACCCTTATGGTCATACACCTCTATTAATTTAATATAATAATAATTTTTCGTTTCAAACGTATATTATAAACAAAATGTAATACAAATACAATTAGTAATAAGGTGATTTGTAAATTTTAATAAAAATATACACTGAAACCCGTTTGCATAGATATTTTTACCCGTTGAATTCTAATATACTGAATATAGTATCTATATATGCTTTAAAGTACATAGATTCAATCTCGAGGATCAATAATAAATTAACGACTTTGTTGAAATCACCGAGATTGTGAATGCGTGTAATGAGTTTAAATATTAATTTATATTTTATATGATATGACTATATGTTCTTTAAAATACCGTACTCTATTTATGTAACGATTTATGTAGTTTAGTTTAATTTGCTTCTAGTTTTCTCTTGGGTGCTTTGGGGTGGGGTGAGGTGCTATGTTTAAAACGTTTTTACAACCTATAGTATTTAAAAGTTCCTTTTGATCTATAGTGTCATAAATAAGCAAACCAATTTTACGCGACTTGGAGCTACCTGGTAATAAATAACACAGCCAGCAAAAGCACATCTCATGTGTACGCCCCTTGACGCCAAATGCACGCGTAAATGTCGTGGCATCTCTATGGCAGTCGTTGCATAACTAACTTACTCATACTCCCAAACCATTTGAAGCCCTTTAATTTAATATTTCACTTGATAGGTTTCAATAAATTACGATACAAAATGTATAAATATTTAAGCTTTAACGATATATATATTTGACATACTCAATGCCAACTTATTCATTGGAATTTGAAAAATCCATTTCCTCGACTCACTGTTTGGGAAATACGAATATCAGAATATGTAATAATATAGCTAGGTCGGTACATATTATATGTATTTTTTTATTTGTCTGATCCGTTTTCTATAAGTTCAAATAGAAGTTAATAACAATAATCTATGAAATAATTTTATTTTATATTATTAATATACTACGTGATTTGTATTTGGCAAAAATTAGTTCAACCTATCGTATCGTTGAAATGAAAAAAACACATTACTAATTAAAATATTAACGATTTATAAAATACCATTAAAAATAGAGGCGGACGGAGTCTCCACTCAGAATTGTTTTTCGTATTAAATGATTTATTATTGAATTCAAATTTAACACATCCAGTACAGCGACCTACTCAATGACGACACTCGAAACCTACAGCAGAGCCACTTCCCCGGGTTTTCTCTGATTCCACTTCCACATTATATTCGAGACCCTATAGAACTGTATTATATTAAATTTATTCTTGAATTATAGTGACAATTTATTTCAATCACTACTATAATTATTAATTTATATTTTATACAATGTAACATAGTATATTACAGTATCAGCTGAAAATTATGAAATATCTGTTTCATGTACAGACAGCTCTTGAATCCGATATACGAATGCTACACCGATTTCAGAACTTCCGTTTTGTCTATTTATTTCCGTCCATAAGTAATGTAAAGTAGTGTTTCAGGATGCAGCTTTATGCAAGGTCATATTATAAGTACATATAGTTTCCTGCTATAATATATTGTAATAGGGTCTTTAGAATTTTGAATTTATAGCACACTTTTTTTAAGTCAAACAAGATTTTTATAGGTCACTAAAAATGCATGCTATTTGTAACTTTTTGATTATCTTTCCACCGTTTTAGATGAAATAGATTAGATGTATGAGTATACATCTTATCAAACGCATCATTTTAAATTTGTTTTGTTCATTATAGTTTTAAAAATTCTGATCATTGTTGTCATTAATATTTAGTTGAAATAATTTGAAAAATTGTTAGATTATATAATTGACAATTGTATTGTATTTTAGATTCAGAGTGATATATAATGATTTGTATGTATTTTTTTGTGTTTGTCATCGTGTTAAGAAATCATAATTTTTTAAAAAATTCGGATAAACTAACAAATATAGCAGAAAAACGGAAATATAATTTATGCAACACCAGATATCAACCGTAATGATTTTTTTTTGTTAAGTTCATAACGAATAAACCATAAAACCATAGGGGATTTAAGAACTTGGAGTACTAATTTTAAGTTATTTATAGACATTTGAAATGTTCAAATTTGTTCTTTTTCGATAATTATTGATTAAAAGTTTTTTCTCGTGGAAAACCTTAAAAATTAAAATAAGATTCTTCATACTTTTTTATTACAGCAAACTAAAAATATTTAAAAAAACGTAGGGACACACATTTTTATTTTTAGACAGTCGAAGTTCATATTTTTATAATATAGAATATTTAAACGAAAAACTACTTAAATCTGAAATCGACGCGCTGAAATACAACATTTATTTAGGATTGAGGTTTTTTTTTTTTTTTTGGAATGCACTGTCACACATTTCTATGTACGTTTGAAATGTTTGCATAATTAATTCGCTGGACGTTCGATTGTGACAAGTTGGTTTGAGAGTGAACCGTCAACACCTGTCCGGTGCTCAGCATCAGTCGATCAAAGTATGGCCAGTTAGAGTGAGTTGTTAAAAGCTTATCTTTTAAGCATGACTGAAATCCGTGACACATCGATGGAGACACATAATGGTGAAGTAAAGTAAAATATAACTTTTGGGTCTAGTAAGCCATCTATAATTTCTGTAGCACGTCCGTATAACTTCAGCTGTTTATATATTATAATAATCCAATATTAACACTCCTATATGTACATAACAACAAGTATACAGAGTGGTGAGTAGTGTTCTCCTATTAAACCTTAAATTTTAATTGAAGCCAAATTAATTTGTTATGCGTTTGAAAATAAAATCGTAATGTGATTGGATATTTCAATGAAAAAAAAACGATTTTAGTTATTGTGTTTAAAATGAATAATATTATTAACTAATGGGAATATTAATATATTATTATTTTATATACACAATACAGTTTTTTAAATATTTAGATTAATTTTAACCTTTACTACAAAGTTTCGTACAAGGAATTTAATATAAAATTACTCGTTTCTATCCACGGCCACTGCACATTTCTGTAAATACATAATCGCGATAAGATGAAAAACTAAACAATTAAAAATTAACGTTAATGGGCAGACACTCAGCAGCACTACCTGACTAGGAATGATGGTAATAATTATTGTTTGAATATTTTATGGTCATGCATAATTAATAATGATTTAAAATTATATTTTAATATAGGTAAGACATTTGTTTTCTAATACCAACTTTTGAATAAAAACTGTCTGTAGTGGTAGGCAATTTATATGACAGTGATATTTACAACGATTCTTATTACATTCCGCTTGAATACTAAAATAGGTACGGTAAAATAAATAATATTTTATTACTTACGTAACTTTAGCCTAAAATACTTTTAAGTAAAATTTATGTTGACATTTCACTGACGATTCTCTCTGTATGATCCATTTCCTGGCCTCAGAATGGAATGGGATGAGTCTTTATGTCAATATTATTACTCTTTGGTACGAACACAATCAAAGAGCAGCACTATATTGGGTTACCTTGTCTTTACGGTTCAATAAATAATCATAGTACTGACTTAACTAACTTGGTGTGCACAAACGTGCGCAGGTGCGTTGTACGGGATACTATTGAAAGCTTAGTGATGTAAAACCATTCCACTGATTTAAATTTCCACGAAAGAATATACATATTTTATCTACAGCAACTCATAATATTGAGGAAAGAATATTGTTTACGGCTGGTTCGTGTTTAAGACAAAGTGAGTCAGTAGACGTGTAGGTATTACAATAAATGATTAACACATCGATTGATCCAACAAGATTTTAATTAGATACATTTTTTCTATACCTATATTATGGGCAATCTATGTAGAAAGTTTAATTAATAATATATTAATATTATGCTTATACAAAACAACGCAGAAGGATTTAAATGAAACTTCGTAGACTATAATTATAACGTTTGATGAAAATCTAATAAAATTTGTTATTATAACAATATTATAACGAATAAAATTTAATTGATTAAACAATAACTTTATTAACATATTAAAAATTTTACTTAAAAAATGTAGCGATTATTGTACTTGACCGAAAAACTATTCTTCATGGAGTTTGATTTAAAGAAAATGGTATAAGTATATTTTTTTTTGTAATCAGATTTTTAGTTAAGATTAACATTACATATTTTAATTACCGATAAATATAGGTATTTTTCTTAATAATTACAAAGAAGTTTTGGAAATTACGTTTTATAGTATAATCTAGTATGTTGGATCTGTGTTAATACATGCTTTTTAATACCTACAAAATATATGTTTTTACTTTTCATCACAATAGTTTTTTCCTGTGTTAGTGTTTCATATTAATAAATATAGGATTAAGCTTAGAGCTTAATAAGAATTAAAATAGTTCTAAAACCATGATGTTAAGTTGATAAATATGGTTCAAACTCCAATATTATGGGGCAAAAAGTAGAAAATTTCCATTACTGCATTAAATGCATTCACATTTAACAACGATACAAATAAAAGAAGCCAGATAGTTTTGTGTTTAGTAAATGTTTTAGATAGGTACTAGCTTCAAATTAACAATTATTAATTCTTAAGAATAATTATTTAGAAAATGAACAAAATAGTTGGTGAATGAATGAATGATAATGAATTCAATTAAAGATAATCATTAATAAATTAGGACCTATGATTATTATGATCTAACGAATAGTAATTTTAATTAACATCAATCATTATACGTCTTAGGTTTTAATTTTTTGTAAAAATTGCTGTATACGTCATAATATTATGTAAAACACCTTAATATTGTGTATTATAAAATTAACATTGGTAGGAATAACTGGAATATTTACACAGCACCAGTTTTCAAAAAAATTGATTCCATTTTTTGTTGTTATCACTTATCCATAAAGAAAAAATCTTAAGAGTTCAAAATTGTCACTAAATAAATATTTGTATTAGTATTTTCTTTATGTCATATAATTTTCAATATATGTTGTCTCTTATCAAGCTAACTATAATCAAGCTACTTCAGTTGAGTAAATCAATTTTTTTTTTAAATTCATATGGCTTAGAAATTTAAAACAAGATTAATTCCTCATAAGATTTTTTTATGGACATTTTGAGGAATACCTAACATAAAACATATTGGAGATCCGAGCTCAATTAGACTTGATGACAAATTCAAATATGTATTTATAAAATAATATCTGCGTGTGTACTGTGTAAGACAAATTTGGAAATTCACGATTTCAAATCCCAGACATTTTTAGATTTGATTCTTCAAAATTACTGGACACAATCCAATTTGCTACCAGAAATCACCCTTAGAGTTGAAAACTGAATCATGTCCATTGCTCTAAAAAGTGATGACGGAAAAAAACGAAAAACACACGTCTTCATTGTTATAACGAATACATTAATTCCACTACCCCGAGAATGCGTAATATAAATTATAATATATATATATATATATATATTTATATTGATTCGCAAACCATTTTAATTTGTTTCATTCTTTCTACGGCCATTTAAATTGTATATATTTGTGCTATAACAATAATGGATACTCGAATGGAACAGTTCACTATTGATTTGGTTTTTCGCAGTAATACATTATACAAGTATAATGAAATAAATATAATGAAATAAATTATATTTGAATTTTTTCCAACTTCAAATATGTTTTATAGTATTACTATTTATATATCTGTAATTTATCCGAAACTATGTTATAAATTATATTATATTTAAATATTATATGCCATACACGTTTAATTAATATAATATTGTCAAATGCTGTAAAAAAACTGCAGAGGCGCTTGTAAAATGTCCTGTACAAAAAACTACCGTCGTGTTCAATTTGCAATCTAAAAAGGTTCAGGATAAGACTATTCTTGACTATGTTTACTACTCGAGAAAATGTAAACAGAAAAAAAAATGAAACGCAAATGTAAAGCCTGTGGCTTTTACGTTACGTTTAGAATTCAACCATACAGCTTCTCTAGATACCTTCTTGATAACCAAAATCGACCCACCACCACCAACAGCTATCCTTCACGGAATACCCATTTACGCACGCTGTTACTGCAGATGACTATAATATCATTGTACGAATGTGAGAACACACGATATTTGTGTACGAAATATTTGATTATATATAATATAGGTTCTAAAAAACATCTTCATGATGGGCCGACACGAAAACGAATGACATTTACAGGGACATATGGGTCAAGGTGCTAGATCGCGTATACGAATCGGAACCTATTTACTTATCGTATGGTATAATAAGGTATTTTTGTGTAACGCCATCAATCATTATAATGTGTGAAGAAATCATCTACTGATATAGGAGGAGGAGGAGGAGGTGATGAGTATTATTACGACCTAATATATTATTCAGGTTGTTTCACCGTTTGTGGAGTGTGGACGCCCGTCCGACAACCTGCAAGTATGCCCTGCCCACAAATATTTGAAAAAGTTAATGAGAATTAGTAATCAAACTCTATGGAAATATTTACATGAATTAACACTATGAATTGAAAATGTCTAATTATTATCAAAGAACAATAAAAAAAAACAAATTTATATACCCAGAAGACAGTGAAACTTGTAAAATTCGATCACAATTGTTTAAGACGTGTAACGGGATAAAACGGAGTGCCCATTTAGGTGGCGCACTCTCGTGGCCCGTTACCCCACCGTCACCTGCAAAGACTACCGCGCGCTCGTGCGATTACAGAGTCGGCGAAACATCGGCGAACGCCCAAACCCAACCGCCCCGCACAGCCACAGATAGCGCCCATGCAGTACCCGATTTCCGGACGCCTGCCGCCCTCCGGGAAATCACTGATTAAATAAAAACCCCTCAACTTAAAACCAAAGTTGAAAGTAATCCAGAATCCAGACCAGTAGAGCTATCTCCCAGGATATTTTAAGTGGTTTTAGGTACGACCGGACCACCCAAAGAGACCAAAACCGCTACCATAACACCACCCCTATCGCTACGGCCAGACTTAACATAAGTATGGGCCAACGAGCACAGCAACAGCAACCTTCGTCCCCTTCGCTGAGTGCGGCGAGCTAGTAAACCGGCCGGTACTTTGTGACCGGTAGACACGGGAACTTCCGCCAAACAATAGAACAGCGCCTTGCCTCCAGTCTGCAGAAGCCGGCCGGTATTTAATGACCGGCAGATACGGTGATGCCACAGACTGTTCCCACCAACTAGTGACGTTCATCCGTCCAGTTGGCTACCCTGTCCGCTATCGTTGTTGAGAACGCCGAGCCATCGCCGCCGCCGTCCAACCCGTTACGCCCGTTTATCCGAGAACGCCGAGCCGTTGCCGCCGCCGTCCGGACCCAGTTGTACCGCTACCGTTAATTGAGGACGTCGAGCCATCGCCGCCGCCGTCTGATCCAGTTGTGCCGCTAAGTTTATCCGAGAACGCCGAGCCGTTGCCGCCGCCGTCCGGACCCAGTTGTGCCGATACCGTTATTGAGAACGTCGAGCCATCGCCGCCGTCGTCCAACCCGTTACGTAAGCCTATCCGAGAACGCCGAGCCGTTGCCGCCGCCGTCCGGACCCAGTTGTGCCGCTACCGTTATTGAGAACGTCGAGCCATCGCCGCCGTCGTCCAACCCGTTACGTAAGTCTATCCGAGAACGCCGAGCCGTCGCCGCCGCCGTCACCCGACTGTACCCCGTTGTACCATCACGACCGGAGCAGTACGACATCCACGAGGCTGCCCCACAGACATATACCTCATACTAATCCACAGACCCACATCGTGAGTTCAATGTATGATTCCCACCACTAAATGTATTCCCAGATAAATCATTTGTATTTTTGTAAACTCTTTTAATATTGATCAGTAAAAGAAAATATTGTAAAAATTGGATCAAAAATATTGTTAAAATATTAGTTGATGAAAATAAACGAATTATTCAAGTATAACCTAAACGACAACCGTCTGTTTTCATTACATTGGCGCCCAACTGCAGTGCTCGATTAGGAAGAAATTCCACTTCGACCTACGAGAAGAAAACTACATCGTTTTTAGAAGAAAAACTACTTCGTGTCAATTAAGAAGAAAACTACATCTCTAACAATGGCACCGAAGAAAAACATATCCGAAGAGGCTTTCAACGCGTTCAGAGCGGAAGTGGAGAGAAACGGTCAATATTTAGCTGACCAGCTGTTGCAGAAAATTTACAAGTTAGAAGAAAAGTACAACAACCTGGAAGACGAGAGTAACCGGAAAATCGGAGAAGTTGCGGAAAACTACGAAAGGAAAATCGATTTGATTGAAGCTCAACTCCATGATATAAAACTGAAATATGAGAATAGCAGTAGACAACCAGTACATAATGAATGTAACAATAAAAAGGAACAAATACACAACACTGAGATATCGCGTCCGATATTCTATGGAAACAACCGCGATGGACACCCAATAGATTTTCTGTACCGACTGGAAGAATATTTTGCAGTAAAACAATCATACGTCGGTGAGAAAATAATTATTGTGGGTGATTGTTTAAAAGGAACCGCATCAAATTGGTTTTCTACCATCCGATTCCAACTCACCAATTATGATGATTTCAAGAAGGCGTTTATTGACGAATTTTGGTCCAGGGAAATACAAATCCAGGTATGGAGTCAATGTCTGAGTACAAAGCACATACCAAACAACACCAACTACCGTGAACATTTTGCCACGTGGGCAACCAAACTTCGACACTTAGAAGTACCACGATTGTCTGAGAACGAAATTGTAAAGCACATAGCAAGACACTACCCAGGATACCTCAGAGCAATATTGGTGTCACTACCCGAATGTACGATACTCACAGCCATGAAGATACTAGGTGAGGAAGAGCAAAGTGATCAACCCACGGAAAACAAAGCAAATAATCAAAAAACTAACCAAAATGAATCCAACAACAACAGCCATACTCAAAACAACAACAGTTGGAACAACCAGCGGAGTAATGGTTGGAGCAATATGCCACCACGCAATAACCGTTGGAACAACCAACCATACCGCAGCAATGACAAGCGAGGAGAGACCCAACAAAACAGCACACCACAAACGGAAAAAATCCAACAGGTGTCAACGAATAGTGAAGAGCAAGCAGGATCTAGTGGCAATGAACAACATGCAATCAACTCATTGAATACCACTAATCAATCAGTTAGTCCGTATATTCAATGTACAATAGAAGGGGAGGAAGTCACCCTACTCATCGACACTGGAGCGACAATCAGTGTACTGACGAAGGAGGTGGTAGATATTATCACTAACAAAAATCCAAAAATCCCACAGCTTCCAGTGACCGGGATCCAAATCAGTAACGCGGTCGGAAAAAAGATATGCAAAGTATCAAAGCAGATTTTCTGTGAGTGCAAAATAGGGAACGAGTATATCCAAACCAATTTCATTCAGGTGGAGAATCTCAATGAAAAAGGGATAATTGGAGCTGATATATTGAAAAAATATGACGCTCAAATCAAATTCAAAGAACAAGTTATTCAATTCAAGATTGACCAGACCATACACAAAATACCGTTCGCCAACCAAAACCCAAGAGTGATCAGCGCCCAGGAGCACTTACTCAATATAGAGATAAGCGAAAATCCAGAAGAAGACCAAGTAGATCTTACCAGTGATGAGAAACAACAATTTATATCATTACTCGACAAATATGATGAAATATTTTCAGACAAACCAGGGAAAATTAAAACATTCCAGTGCCAGATACGAGTGAAGGCAGGGGACCCTATCCATCAAAAACAGTATCCCATACCAGTGTCCAGGATACCCAAAGTGGACGCAGAAGTACAGAGAATGCTCAAATTAGAAATTATTGAAAAGTCTACATCACCATGGTCATCACCGATTGTTTGCACAGAGAAGAAAAATGGCGACATCCGGCTCTGTCTTGATGCACGGAAAATCAACACCATGATTATACCAGACCGGGAGTGCCCCACCAACATGGAGGAGACTCTGATGAAGTTCCGCGGCATGAAGTATCTCAGTTCTATTGATCTCACCGCCGGATACTGGCAATGTCCATTAAAAGAGGAGTGTAGGGAGATAACAGCTTTTCTACATCGAGGGAGGAATTACCAGTTTAAGGTGTTACCCTTTGGTTTAATCAATTCTGTGGCAGAGTTCCAGAAAATACTCGACCAGGTATTAGGGCCAGAAATACTCCAATTTGCAGCAATTTATGTGGATGACATCCACATCACTTCACGTAACTTCGAGGAACACATGCAACACCTTGAAAGTATCTTTAAAAAATTGAATCAACATCACATCACCATCAACAGGAAAAAATCACAATTTCTAAAAAACCAAATAGTCTTTTTAGGACATATAATATCCGAAAAAGGGATTACTATGGACCCGGATAAGGTCCAAGCAATACAAAATTTTCAACCTCCGAAAACGAAGAAACAAGTTCAATCTTTTTTAGGATTCATAAACTTTTACCGTAAATTTATCAGGGATTTATCTCAAGACACCGAACAGTTAAGCTTATTGACGAAAAAGGATGCAAAATGGAAGTGGGGAAATCAACAACAACAGGCTTTTGAAAATATTAAATCAAAGTTTCTGGAAGACATCATGATTCAATTTCCCGACTTTACCAAAGAATTCTATATCAATACGGACGCATCCACCACCCATGTTGGAGCCGAGTTGTACCAGCTAGAGGAAGACGGACACCACCAATCCCTAGGATTCGCCAGCCGAACCCTTCATGCTGCTGAAAGGAACTACAACACAACGGAACTTGAGCTGTTAGCGATAGTCTTCACTTGCAAAAAGTTCCGTCACTATCTGTTAGGACACAAAGTCAACGTATTGACAGACCATCATGCTTTGACATTCCTAAACACATGTCAGCTGTTAAATGCAAGACTGGTGAGGTGGGCTACATTCTTACAGGAATACCAGCTGGAGATAACACATGTGCCAGGTCGAGAAAATGTCGGAGCTGACACATTGACTCGTTACCCGCAATCACCCACGGACGAAATGTCGATAAAAGATCGGACCATCGTCATCAACAAATTAGCCATATGAAACTACAGTCCAGAACTAAGGGAGAAATTCAAGGAACTGCACACAGTACAACAAGCCGACGAATATATTACCAAGCTGAGACAGCGACTAGATCGCCGAGCAGATCACAACTTAATCGAGCATAATCAATTGCTGTTCCGCAAATCCCACCAAGGGGAATATCAGGTCATTGTGCCGAAAGAACTCGTACAACCACTTGTCGTCGAGACGCACCAGATCTACGGACATTGCGGTACTTATAAAACATACAAACTGCTACAACAAAATCACCAATTCAAAAACATGTATCAAACGATCAAAAGGATCATCAAAACCTGTGATCTTTGTCAGCGGACCAAAATCAGCAACCGGATAGCCAGGGGACCGACACTGAGTCTGTTGCCAGAGAAGCCACTCGAAATGGTATCGGCAGACCTGATGGGACCACTACCCAGGGGACAAGGAGGGTGCCGATATATCCTAGCCATTTTGGACCTATTCTCTAAGTACGTTAAGCTATATCCACTAAAACGCGCAACAACGGACACTATAGTCAAGAGGATAGTGACGGATTACATACCAACGGTTGGACTGTTCCAGAAGATTCTCACGGACAATGGAACGCAGTTTACAAGCCATAAGTGGAGTAGGATCATGGAAGGATTAAAAGTCAAAATTGTACATACCACTGGATACCACCCTGAAAGTAACCCGGTGGAGCGAACGAACCGAGAAATTGGTAGGTTACTACGAACATATTGTCACAAACAGCATACCAACTGGTTGCGATGGTTGAACAATATTGAATTTTGGATTAACCACACCACTCACTCATCCACCGGCTACACACCTCAATATGTGATGTTTGGACAAAACACCCAACTGCCCATCACCAAACTCGTCACTTTCCCACCATACAAAGATGATCAACCTGTCCCGGATGTCATTCAGATCGTGATCAAGAAGACTCAGAAACAGGCGCAATTGCGAAACAGATTAAAGGACAAAGGCAAAACTTTTCCGAAATACGAAGTCGGAATGAAAGTACTAGTCAAGGAACACCGGCTATCGTCAGCTGAGGACCACGAGACGCATAAGTTATTCTTATTGTACCATGGGCCCTATCAGATCCACGAAGTACACCAAAACAATACGGTAACCATACGTACTCAGAGTGGAACCCAACGCACATACAACTTAAAAAATATCAAACTGTACCACGAAGTGGGACTGCCTGCTGGGGTACCAGTTGAACATTAACAATTATACAATAAAAAAAAAAAAATATAAAAAAAAAAAAAAAAAAAAAAAAAAAACACAAAAAAAAAAAAAAAAAAACTTATCAAGGAGCCTATAGTAAGCTCAAGGAGACCGTATTCACAGCAAAGAAATTCATGAAAGAGTTCGAAGGAATGTCCAAGACCCAGCTCAAAATACAGATGTACAAAGAAAAGACAAGACAGATAAAATCGTTAAAACAACAACATCGGCAATGAAGAAACCCACCACATCTAAAGTTTTTAGTTTTACAGAATAACTCGTATCTCACTATTCATGTAAAACTAAAAAAGGGGACTATGTAACGGGATAAAACGGAGTGCCCATTTAGGTGGCGCACTCTCGTGGCCCGTTACCCCACCGTCACCTGCAAAGACTACCGCGCGCTCGTGCGATTACAGAGTCGGCGAAACATCGGCGAACGCCCAAACCCAACCGCCCCGCACAGCCACAGATAGCGCCCATGCAGTACCCGATTTCCGGACGCCTGCCGCCCTCCGGGAAATCACTGATTAAATAAAAACCCCTCAACTTAAAACCAAAGTTGAAAGTAATCCAGAATCCAGACCAGTAGAGCTATCTCCCAGGATATTTTAAGTGGTTTTAGGTACGACCGGACCACCCAAAGAGACCAAAACCGCTACCATAACACCACCCCTATCGCTACGGCCAGACTTAACATAAGTATGGGCCAACGAGCACAGCAACAGCAACCTTCGTCCCCTTCGCTGAGTGCGGCGAGCTAGTAAACCGGCCGGTACTTTGTGACCGGTAGACACGGGAACTTCCGCCAAACAATAGAACAGCGCCTTGCCTCCAGTCTGCAGAAGCCGGCCGGTATTTAATGACCGGCAGATACGGTGATGCCACAGACTGTTCCCACCAACTAGTGACGTTCATCCGTCCAGTTGGCTACCCTGTCCGCTATCGTTGTTGAGAACGCCGAGCCATCGCCGCCGCCGTCCAACCCGTTACGCCCGTTTATCCGAGAACGCCGAGCCGTTGCCGCCGCCGTCCGGACCCAGTTGTACCGCTACCGTTAATTGAGGACGTCGAGCCATCGCCGCCGCCGTCTGATCCAGTTGTGCCGCTAAGTTTATCCGAGAACGCCGAGCCGTTGCCGCCGCCGTCCGGACCCAGTTGTGCCGATACCGTTATTGAGAACGTCGAGCCATCGCCGCCGTCGTCCAACCCGTTACGTAAGCCTATCCGAGAACGCCGAGCCGTTGCCGCCGCCGTCCGGACCCAGTTGTGCCGCTACCGTTATTGAGAACGTCGAGCCATCGCCGCCGTCGTCCAACCCGTTACGTAAGTCTATCCGAGAACGCCGAGCCGTCGCCGCCGCCGTCACCCGACTGTACCCCGTTGTACCATCACGACCGGAGCAGTACGACATCCACGAGGCTGCCCCACAGACATATACCTCATACTAATCCACAGACCCACATCGTGAGTTCAATGTATGATTCCCACCACTAAATGTATTCCCAGATAAATCATTTGTATTTTTGTAAACTCTTTTAATATTGATCAGTAAAAGAAAATATTGTAAAAATTGGATCAAAAATATTGTTAAAATATTAGTTGATGAAAATAAACGAATTATTCAAGTATAACCTAAACGACAACCGTCTGTTTTCATTACAGACGTGACAGACGACAGTGTATGTTTTAGTTTGAAATACAAACATGACATTTGGTGCAAACTGCAAAGTATATACTCATTTCACGGTACGTAGCTACGTAATATGTAATCGAAATAATCGTCGTGGACTTGATTTCGAATGTATTAAACAGCCAGCGGACGATTCAAAGTCAACGGGTGCCATTTAAGTTAGTTTCGAAAGCACGGGGAATTTAGGATGGGCCAATTATTTTCCTTCAAGGGCCACTTCTGACTAGTTTTTTACATATAACCTCATGAAAAAGATAGGTAACAATAGTCCTAACTCCTAACGTCATATTTCAAACGTTTGCATTCATGAATACAACTGCAGTATACATTACAGTCGTCATACTTTCATACTAATAAATATATACATTATACCTATTATACTAATAACCTCAAAAGTGTAGTACATTAAGAAATGTAAGACGATTGATAATTATTATATACATCAAAAATGTATTGGCATAAAAATAAAAGTGTACGAGGACTTAAATTAATAATAAAACAGGGAATTTTAGTAGAAAACGACAAATGTTTTTGTTTTTAAAATAAGAAGACATTTTGACGTTGATACTTGCGCGTGTTTGTTATGAACGATCTCAATATTCAATAAGTGATGAAATAGATCACTTGATCCTTTACCAGTAAAAAATCACTTTTCAAAACTCAATTGATATGTAAATGTTTTCTAAATAATTACTCAAACTGTAGTATAAGTTTATGTAAAAATCTCTTTATTTTGATTTGTGTTTATATTGGAATCCATTGAAGAGATATAAATTGTCATTGATTTCCATTTGTGTACCTTCTTAATATACATGTTATCTCTGTGCCTTTGAAGTATTTTTTAATGTTAGATATTCATTCAAACTTTTCATATCACTGAAAAACTATTATTGGACCATTTTTCCATTAAAATGAAATTGATTCTCAGCTCAAATCAAAAAACAGAATGTTTTAAATTTGTACTGGATCTTATTGATTTCAGGTTAGGATGTTAGAAAACACATGTGGCAAAAAGTATGTCGCAATTTGTGAAAACAAACTCCAATCTACTATTTGATAACAAAATATTAACTTTATGAGTTATATTATTTTTTAATACAGGTGAATATTACACGCCAAAATATACTTTAATACACTAGTCAGGTAAATGTATTTAAAAATAAATTTACTCACAGACTTAAATTCATTTTTTTCGTCTTAAACTTTGTCATACGACTACAATCAGCCCATATTTGAGATAAAAATGATTATTTTTATTGTGATGACATACAGTACACAATATAACGAACATAAATTCTATCTAGGTTCAGGGTCATTAACACTGTTAAAATTGACAACCAACCCATATGACAGCTAGCTTCGGTCTCCCCTAATACACAATATGATACGCTGTGAACGTGTTAACTGAACCCGCACCTAAGATAAGGATTAAGGAAAGGCCGAGGACAAAATATTTTAAATAGTCTGTCCAAATCTTTCAACATCGAATCATTGATACTATTTATTAGAGTATACTACAGCCTACTCATAGTTATTTAAGATTTAACCATACAATGTGAATATTGTGAATAACTTTGTATAATATTTTAAATTATTTTATACTATTGCTTATAATTTAAAAACCAATGGCCACAGTTGTCGAGGATTATCATATTTTATTTCATTAGTATTATGATTTGTTGAAGTAAGATAATAATATTTAATTAATACATAATAGTTTGAATAGACATGAATCATGAATGGTCCTGCATTATATTTATATCCAGCTGAAAATTATATAAGTTTTAAGAACTTCATAAGCTTTGCGTTGTGTAATTCTTTTGTAAAAATTCTGCAATCCAAAACTGATGAGCTTTGAGGTATAACAATTCAAAAGTAAGTTGAACTATCTATAGTTTTCCTAATTATAATTAAACAATTCAATCCACAAATGATGTTAAAGACTGTGTCTTAATGAACTGCGTTTGTTGAAATATCAAGCTTAAGAAACTGCAGGCCTCGAATAGTAAATTAAAGTATTGCGCAAAAATTACCGACGTTGTGACTCTAAACGGTCCATAATTCGCTGTCGGGAACTCGTGTTGGGAACGCTTTGTGTGGAATCTAAACTTATTTTTTCGGTCGCAAGAATGAAAAAAGAAATCCTAAACCAGTTCCTTTCTTTTTTTCGCGTGAAAATGCTCAGGAACCCTTATTCGTTCGATCATATCATCTGCAGACGAACACGGAAACCCATCGTCTGGATTGTCTGCATGTAGGTGAGGGTGGTTAGCCCGTAGAGGACACTATACCTACACACTGAGTTATCACGTGCGCAAATATGATTAACAATGGCCGTTCACAAATCACTGTAATCGGTTCCGTATGTGTGTGACAGCCACGTGACCGAATAGCGAGTGCTTTTCCGCGTTTTGCGGTCTGTTCATCACGAATGCGCGCCAAGTATAATATATGTGTAGCGACCCTTTCAAAGGGGTTTCGGTAAACACACCCGGTGTGTCTATATAAACTAGGAACCATAATATATAATAATAATAATATCAATATGTAGATTGTACTCACTAGTAAGTCTACATAAATACTGCGGTGTCGTGTAATAATGCGTGATGTTGTCCTATACCGCAACAATACATAAGGAGTAATAATAGTCGACCGCAGAAGTTATGATACGGTTATATAATATTATTATTATAATACGTTTCAAGCCGAAGACAAGAGACGGCTCGGACTCGGGAACGCGGACAATTATGTCTATCATATTATATTCTATACATTATAATTTATTAGGAATCATTAATTGTACTGGGATCAATTATAATGGTCGATTATGATCCGACACTGGAAGTTATTCTCACACGATCGTAAACTATAAAATTTTGTTCGACGCAACGTCAAAATGTAAAATAAGATTTATTGAACAAGTATTTCTTTTACAGACGCCAAACGAATTATTGTAGAATGTCAAGTACAGGTTTGGCGTGGAGGATCCTCTGCATGTTCTTTTGGGAACGTTAAATGTACTAGGCACGTATATCACAATTTGCATTTTTTTTATAATTACTTACTTTTAGTTGTATTCCATTACGACATGTCAATATGAAAGATAGGTAAGATGGTAAGATTTATTACCGATAAAGTTGTATGAATAAATCAATTTAAACGAGATTACACAGACCATCATTTTACTCTCTTTGGCGTGCCACTCTGCAGTATATTCAGTAGGTAATTCCATTGAGTATAATATAATAAAGTATACTGTATCGCCTATATCTACACTCGATGGTAATACATAGTTGTATATTTTGAAAAGTGCGTTCTACAAGTAGAAAAATGCTATTGTACTTTCTCAGTATTGATGTGGTAAAAACTTATTTTTTATATTATAAAAAAAATTATTATGAAAACAAACTAAAATATATATTTACAACTTATTTTAACTTAAAATTATTTTGAGTAATGGATTACACATTCTATATTGAATATCTTGAAAAATTATTTCAGTGCGAAATATGAAATTTATATCAGATTTCAAATTGAAATATGTTAAAATCCTAAATATTACTATAATGAATGAGTATTCTAAATTAATACAAATTTATTGTTCGTTGTTAAAACATTGTTTAAATTATGTTTGAAAAAATATAGAATGTGAGTGTACATCTGGCTTACATTAAATACAATGTAGTAAGACTAGGGGTGAAAAATGTTATAACATTTAAAAACAATTATGTTATAAAAAAGAGAAGTTAGAACAATAATAACTGTAGTTGGCCAACTGAAGGGTTCATCCTTAATTGTAAAGGTAATGATAAATTATCGCATTTAAAATAAAGGTCTAAGTGGAGTTGAGTCTATATAATTATGGTCAAGATTTCTCAAAAACGGTTGTTCAACAATGTTAATCTTTCATGGTTTTCTCGAAAGCTGTTGAGAAATAAGTTGAGTATTATATTTTGCGTATTATTCTCACTCTAAAAAAGACTACGTAAAAATTTTTAAGATTTTTTCACCAACCAAAAAAACTCATAGTATTTTAAAACCAAAAGCTCCCTTACTCCGCTCTAAACCTTCTTCAATAAACGTGGCTGGCGTTCATTAATTTAGTCGTTAACGATGGTCGGTCGATTGGACTGTTTATTGTGGGGAATAAATGAAGCCTAACAATAGACGGAAAAACGTTTTTGAAGTGTGATGAGGTGATATTATAATGATAACATTGTGTAATCACGAGGTGAAAACGCTTTATCGACGTTCATTTAGTAAAGATAGTTACTATATTATAATATTACTAGGTTTTAATTTAGATTTTATATCAATGATATAATAATTCAATTTTGTAAGAATTAATAGTGTTATATTTTTGCATTTAGTACGATAAATCTTTAATAGAATAACAATCATAATTTAAAAATATTTTTACGTGAAAACGAGATTGAGAAAAAATAATTTTAATACGGAAACAAAGTGTTCACTTGATTTACCAGAATGAAACCATGTTTAGAACTTTTCACGGCTATTTGACAGTGTGTATTCGTTTAGAATTACGTTGTTACGCACAATGAGAAATCTAACGTTTGCAGACGATCTCAAAGTTCTCTGCAAGGTTGATTTCTTTTGGTCGGTTCACGAATCAAGATATACTGCTGCAGTTTAACCCAAACAAAACTTTCGTTCAACATTTACGTGGTTGAAAAAGAAAGTAGAGTTTGCTTGTAATCCTCAGGTGTTAAGTACGTAAGCACCTACCAACTACATTATATTACTGTCAAAATACAGGTATGTATACAATCATGTACCAGCTACTCAGTACTCTGCCATAGTCTATACTCTACAACTCACTATAAATATTATTAATTCAATAATGATTAAATTAAATCTTTTGTATAAACTCATCCGGCGAGGTTCGCCAGTGTAATACATTTCGCATTGGTTGTTGTTGATGCAACAATAGATTCTATGCAGTTTTTTCAAAGCGATAATATATTATTATGACTTATGAGTTATGCGATTCAGAGTAAAATAAATGCGATGGTACCTCAAGTCCTCGAAATTGTTATTGTTGTATCGTCGTACATGCCTGTATATTTATTTTTTCCATTCATATTTTCCATTTTCGAATTCAGTTCCTCGCGTCTCAACAAAACAGACACGTCCATTCTCACCACCACCACCCCCCCCCCCCCCCCCCACCACGGGATGTTACCCCCGCCGACCCGTGCATAGCATTATCATTTTGTGCGTCTCGCGTTGATATTATAAAATAACGTCGGCGGCGGTGACAAAGGTTTTCGGATTATAAAGACCACCGTCCCCGGAAATGATATATCATTGCGCGCGGAAGCGGCAGCGTGGCGCGCAGGGTGGTTTTTCACGATTGAATGTTTTCCCGTGGTTTCCACCGGTACGCAGCGCGTACGGGGTGTACCGCACCAGCGTGTCGGAGGTACATTATCGAACTCGATATTTTATTCAGCGTGCAACATTTTCGGATTTACCGCCGTGCACACTGTACATAACATGCACGAGAACGGGTGACGTCCTAAGGGCCGAGTGTAATATATGGCGTCATATATGGGAGCATACACACTATATTATATAATATATATATAACCAGCAACCCGGCCCGGAGAAAATAAAAATAACGTGCAGACGTTTCGGTCGCGAGTTACGGTGATTATCGATTAGACGTCGTCGACCATTTGCTCATGACAATATTATTACCATGCACAGATTCGGGTTACGTTGTTTATTTTTTGGCTCTCTACCGTATACGGCTGCATAATTATACCTATTTACTGCGAATTTAGTTTTTTATTTTACGTCTGATCAGACGGACGGCCATCGCACGGTATAATCGTTTCAATGGCTATACCTACGGCGGTTTTGTTTTAATATCAAATCCGAAGACAGCGCGCGGTTCGAAGAAAATCTCAACAATTTTTATGCTCGACAGGTATGTACTAAGAATGTTATGGTATTATTTACATTCGTTGGCCGATGCGATGTATAAGCAAAATCCATTTAATCCGGAAGCGACCGTGGTATGAAACGGTATACCACACTGCTGACGGTAGACGATACATAGTATAAATTGATAAATAGAAATATTTCGTCAGAACGACAATAATAATATGTGCAAACTATTGAACTTGAGTAAGGTTTGGTGGACACGAGTGACTATTCAACTGCTTAATAATAGCGAGCGATGGACGATTTGTGGATTTTAAACAGTTGTGTGACAACGGAGTGACTGTTTTAGTTATAACCGCATAACTAAGCGTGTTCCGAGTGTTTATAATGAATACATTAAACAATAATAGATTTGGCTGTTATATTATTATTATTGAAAACACAATTTTGACGCCAAACTTTCGAATAAAAAATTACTCAATAAGAAGTAATTTCAATTAGATACTATTTTGTTCGAAAAACAAAATTTAAACAAATAATTACTAACAAAATAAAGCATCTTATTAATAATTATTGTAACCTCATTAAAATAATATTACCACTAACCACCATCACTGGTAAAACTGCAGTTGTTCTAGTTTAAAATCGATAAATCTAGTTCGACATGGCACCGTTGATCGAATGTAATGTAATATATAATTTATATAAATAATAATACATCAATTTAACTTTGACATACGGATACGGCTAGTATAATACTATACAGTCTACGTCTATTTTACGAATTTTTATGCGATTCCTGTCTAACCTTTCTCACTTATAATAAGGAGTGTACCATTATCCGCCAATAGGTAGGTTAAGGACCGCGAATATTATGCAACTCGCAAAATACATGTCGAGGCAATCGATGTACAATCTAAGTATAAAACAAACCACTAAACCAGTGTTATATAAATCAACCAAAATACCTTAAATGTGTTATGGATATCGTCTTATAAGTTGTTAAAACGTTTTCGTATTCGATTAAATATAAGGTAAACTAGTTGCAATAATCTAAGTCTAATTTCTAATCCGTACACGAATCTGTAAGTTGCAACATTTGAAGAGCTTTTATAAACGATTTCATAATGGACTTTTTCGTATATATATTATTTCACATACATAATAAGCCTATGTTTTTATAATATTTCATTTGATCGTGACGTCATTAGTTTTGTAGTTTAATATTGCTGTCCATCGTTTGATATTTTAATTAATGTATACGGAATAAGTCCGGTAAAACATTACATGTTAAGTACTTATTATGTTTTAATTTGATTTATTGCCAAATTGTTTATAAAATATGATAATGCAATTTCTAATTTATAGATTTAAGACAAATCAGAGTGTACTTGAAACTATATAATATTAACCATTAATCATGGGAAAATAATTTTCTTTCTAGTGTTGTAAATCGAGACAGATAAAATATTAGTCGTGCGTTATACAGTTGAAGTTTTTATTTTTCAGACAAAAATATATGGAATTTCTATCGGCAGTTCTAGAAATATGAACTTACTTTATAAATCGTATTATTATATATAAAAAAAAAATCACTTTGATTACTTTGAAATTATACACACTCATAATTGGGATTTTGAATTTGTGAAGCTGTGTTAGAAAAGGTGAATTTTGTAGTGTATGGCGTTTATGGAATCCTTAAATATTTAATTATCCCATAAACTTCAAAAAAGTGACCTCGAGTAGATGTATTGGATTCAATGAGCTGTTAAATCTAACAACTTTGCCTATCTATTTTATTATTTTTTATTTGATAACATCAATCATGATATTAAACTCGGCATGATATAGAAAGTATAATACTGGAGCTTACGAATACGAACTATTTAATATTATGGTATAACGATGAGGCGCGTTTATGAAACATTTTCACATTTTCTTACCAGTAATGCGATGGGGATTTAAGTCGACATCAATACGAGATGATATATTACTTCGAGTATGTTATATACTTTTAGATATTTAGTTTCAGTAAAGTCGCAAATTTACTGAACTCGGTCGGTCGTGGCCCGTGGGTATGAAAACTGTGTATGTACATATTATATATAGGCAAACATTCAGGTGTCGAATCGGCATCTCGTGACGATAGATCTATCGTTTTATGTAAACCGCGTGTAAAGTTGTGAATTTATTACATCCTGTTTAAACCAAATAATATTGTTGGGTTTATTAGTTACTTAAAGAGGGCATGCATTGATCTCGTTCTCACCGAATCGATAGAATGATGATTTGTTATATCTTAACAGATTCTAGATGGAATTTTTTTTATCAGTAATGACACTAAAAATGTCTCCAGTTCGCGACTTTAAAATGTATACTCGACATATCATAATATTACGAATATTACTTTTTATTATTGTGTTACAAACTTCAGTTGCTAATTAAATTATATTGATTGGTTTAATTTTTTAATTTTTAATTTATTAATTTATGATAACAATTGGGTATATAATATTATGTTTGACATTACAATTATTTACATAATATATTATATTTGTATATTAACAGTCAAGTTTGGCTTCATTGATGCATCTGATCAGTTTTCTAGTGGATTCTGTTTATTTAATTGTTAGGTATCGGTCGCAAATGGTGATGAGCGGTGACATGCATTTTAAAGACAGAGCAATCATTGAACTATTGAACCTTAACCAAGGTAATCGATATTTTATCCTTAAAAGGTGTTATTGAATTGTCTCCTCAACTTTGACTAACTAGTTGGCTCCCAATACAAGTATATTAAAATTATATATAATTCATATATGGATTACCAAAATGGTATTCAAAATAATTAAGTCTTAGCACATGTCGTAACGGATTGGATGTAATAACCAATAACTCCCAGGTTAATGTTAGAGGTATTTTTCATGTACTCCACGCACGTTAAGAGAAAGACCAGTTAACATGGGGAAAAATGGTTTTAGGCGGTCATGTCATCTTATCGTTTGTGGAGTATATAATATTATATATTTATACAATAAATGTATTTTAATAAAATATAATCTTGTTATAAATCAGAAAATATCTGGACGAGTGTCGTCAGATATCACCAAATGTATAATAATATTATAAAATCTAATAAAGTACAAGGGGAAAATTGTGAAATTAATAACAACAAAAACAAATAATATTAAATCGCGCAAATAAAATTAATACAAAAAATAAATTGAAATATACTGTGCGGTTTATGTATAGCTACTACAGTAGTACCTACCTTGAGTTTAATTTTCTAAAATTGTTCTTTCATCCTAAATTTTTTCTTAGAGTAGATTTATTATATTAAAGTTTCTTACAAGAATTGTAGTACTAACTTAAACACTTCATAATATGTGTTAGACCAATACTTCTATTCTTTTAAAACATTTCTCTTTGGCAATTATCCAGAACTTTTTTGATAACCATTTGTAAAATTATATTATTTTACAGTTTTAGGAGACGATTCGACAATTGGTTTTGAATTTCCCTACTGTTGGAAGCCAATTGGATTGTCCCATTTTAAACGTGCTCAAAAATTTTATATTCGATGAAAAATATGCTTTTAAGTTTATATGGAATGCATGTATAACAAAATCGTGATAAAAGTTTAAAAGTACTTTGTCCATCGTCGATATAATGTTGTATATAAATTCTTTTTTATTGTCTCCAAAACAAAAATAAAGTATCGATTTATACGATTAACGATATTATGTCTAAACATTTAGTCCTTTAAAAAAGTATTCACTATAAATTGTTCGGTTTTCATTCTATATACATATACAATAACAATATACATCCTTCATTATTATTATTTTTTTTCTTTCGATCTTATTGTAATTAATCTTGAAGTTTGTTTTCAACGTTCTCAAACTCATTATTAAAATATCTTTACGATACCATTATTCTTTAAAGTAGATTTTCACTTATTTAATTACTTATTTAATTTTTCAACTTTCCCGATCATCGATCAGTCTGTTTAAAAAATATTATCAAGTCTTATCCAATCATTTTCAAGTAGTAGTAATCGATGTGGTTAAATTAGTTATAGTACTAAAATGCCACCAGTCCAGCCACTATTAACTCCTACCTACTTGAAAGTTAAAACTGTAACAATTATTGTTAACACGTCATTAGGTTAACGATAAAATAGTGAAGCGATCGTATTAAGCTATTTAGCGATTACCTATTGTTTTGTATTCTCTTTGAAAATTATTTACAGATACCAAACGAGTTTTGTGATATCTAACGAGAACAGTTCTGTAGTTACTTATAAACTTTGCTGTTAAATAAAAATAAATTATGCATAATAAAGTAAAAATAATATCGATTTTTTTTTTAAAGGTATAAACATATAAACTTTAAAAATAAATTATATTAATAAAAACGATAGAGAAATAGTTTTTATAATTTTTAAATCGAATTTTTCAGGTTCATCACGTGACTGGAATTTATTTTCGCACCACTATTGCTTTTGAAACAAAATTTAAGTCTATAGAATTTCTTTTAAAATTAATATAAGTTACGATTAACGTTTTATTTATTTTGAAACTACATGAATATATTAACCAACCTTCGATAAAGAAATATTATATTTCTAGATTCTGAACGGAGCGATTGATTGTGTGACGTCATCTTTAGGAGTAGTAAAAATAATCCAATACTTAAGGGTGATTTCTGGTAGAAAATCAGATTTAGTTAGTACATTCAAAAATAATAATGCCAACTATTTTTCAAATTTTTAACAATTTTCCTATTCATTTTATTTTATTTTATATCCACATACAGTTTTCAAAATATTAATTTTAAGCTAATCATACCATGAATCAGTTTATACTATAATATGAGAGTTTAACTTTAAGTTAATAATAATAATAATAATAATAAACCTACGATATAATTCTATAACAATTATCACAGTATTTTCTTACTATAAGAATAATTTAAATACATTACAAAATGTTCTTCGACGTAGAGGCTGACGTACTGTAATATCTCTATTCAACATTTATTTTCGTATTAAATGATTTATCATCGAATTTAACATATCCATCATATTGCCCAATTCAATCACGGGGTACACTTGAAACTTACTATACCTATAGTAAAGCCCTAAAGTGACTTCCACTGTTTATTTTTTAACTAATAAACAAGTGTATTTTTTTTACATCATTGCGACTTACTCGTTTATTTTTTAAAGTATATGTTGTTTTTTTTAGCGAAAGGTATTAAATATACGTAATTTTCTATAATAAAAATATTCAATGTATCTTAAAACAACGATCATATTTTGTAAAACTTTTAAAACACGCACTTTTCAGAAACCAATTTAATAGGTTATGCGCGTGCATAATACGTTTCCTTACCTAAAATATTTAAAATATTACTACCTAAAGACTAAAATAATACGAAAAAGTACCGTATATACAACAGTGTATTTCACATATTTACAATATAAAATTTGTTTGAAGATAATTCATACTTGGAAATATATAACATGTAGTTATTATACAATATTTAAATATAAATATACAAGATAAGGTTTAAAAATTTTTGCAATATTATGATAATAAAAACCAAAATACGCTTATTGTATTTTATTATAGTATTATATCCCCTAAATGTATGTTTATTAAATTTAATTCTTGGAAATAAATATGTTGTTGAGATACTATAATTGTTTAGATACTAATTTTTTTTAGATTATTTTTGTAAGTATGTTTTGCTTAAGTTATGTTTAAATTGTATTGTAGTACTTATCTAGAATAAAAATACTGATTGATTGGTATGCTACTACCTACAATAAACAATAAGGCCTAATAGATCAAATACCATTGCAACCATATGATAACATTTATTATCTTTCATTACCTTAGAAATTATATAATTTTTTGAGGTTCGATCCAGTTTATTTTTTTTCGCTAGATATGTGCTATTAAACACTAATATTGACTTTCAATGTAATTATTAGTCTAACAATTATGAGAAAAAAATGAGTTTAAATGAACTTAACTTTTCAATAGTTAATCTAAAACAAATATATTTAAATATTTAATGCGTTTTATATAATAAATATATAAAAATGTATGGAACTTCTAATTTCCTTTATCTGTTAATATTAGCATATTATATTCACTGACATGACGTAAAACATCTTCATGCTATTTTTGGAAAATCACTAATATTGTTTTCAATTTCAGTCGTTATATTTGTCGATTCCGTGTAGAATATAATATGTATAACTTATTAATACAAAAGTATAGACCAAAAACTGATATAAAAAATAAATTGAAATTCGATCCTATTTCAACAATATTGTATTTTTATTCTAAAAGTTCACATTTTCGATTTTAATTGTATTTTGATCATATTTTTGACAACTTAATGTATATACCTACTTATAGAATTATATAGTGATACCTATACTATCAAACAAGTACATCGGTATTATATTGTTATTTTTTCCAAACAAACAAATAGCTGTTATTATATTATAAGAAAAATAAACATAGCATTATTCACTGTGTAAATAAACCTTTCAAACATGCCATTAAATCTGTATTAATGAATTATTAATGAGTTGATTTCATATTTTAATACAATTATATCGACTCGACATGTTATAAATAAAAAAAAATATTTAAATAAGGGTATTCAAATATATTGTAAGTATTTAAACATTTTGTAATTGCCATATTATGAACAAATATTACATTTTTTTTAAACAAAATATTCTACGTAATTATGGATTAAATTGGAATACATTGAGTATTTTTAGTTATAAATCAATGACTTTGTAATAAAACAAAATGAATGTTTACTAATGTTGGCGATGTTATGATTATCAAAATTCTGTAACGAAAATTATTTATTATTCTTATAAAATATGCTAGTTGTACGCTACATCAATATTATCATTTATAAACTATTTAAATAGCATTACGTAATCAATTATATTATGAATGCACATGACACGACGTATTTATATGTGTACCTAAATTGACTATACGAAGCGCCGTGTTGCCCCGCCGTCGGTCATTAGACGCCTTTGCCTCGCTCGCAAATCAAATTAAAAAAGGCTACTACGATAATGAAACAAATATTATTATCGAAAAGTATTGAATTATTTTGGTTGGCGAAACAATAGAATTAAACGGCAAGTGTATACAAATCATATTTTACGTGTTCAAAATATCGAAGCGTCTCGTACGGGTGAGTATAAACGTGTTCAGATTTTTATTCGTTGAAAATCAAATAAATATCGTAAAATAAATATCGCACGATACTACGATAGGTAAAACTATTTAAGTCATACTGTCATTGTTGTTATCGCGGTCCAAAATCACGGTTAATATGCGTTTACTGCGATTGTTTAAAAGCCTCGAATTCCGCAATAATCATTTACCACCGCCGCCGAACGAAGAGTAAGTTATATTCTATTCATTTGCATTGGTCAGCTGTATGAATAATAATAGTAATAATACGAGTAATTATAATTTAACTGTACAGATCGATTAATTATTATTATTACCAAAAACCGAGCAGATCGGTGTCGGATGTTTCCGAATAACCGCGTGGTAAATGTCGTAAAATTCCGTTTGCTTTATTGTTGGCAGTCAAACGCAGCAATATTATAGCTTCAACGACCGTGTTGGAAATTACTACGGAAACCGATGGCATCATATTATAATAATCTGATAAACAGGCTGTCCCTCTCGAGTCAGATTATTGCGCGATAGAGAACAAGGCGTGAAGGATCCCGTCATTTGTACCGATTAATATGTTATTTTACAAATCGATAACTAATATTATATCGGAACGATAATCGGGAATATCACGGTACAATATAATTACAATACGTGTGATAGGAGAGTTGATTTTTTTCATAAATCCTAATTCATTTTTTTTTTTTTGGTTACTTACAAATAATTATTTATCATGCAGTCGAAAACATAATATTATGACGTATACAAAATGTTTCCATAATAATATGATGTATCATATTATATTAAAGAGTCATCATCAGTTACTGAAAAATTAATTGTTGTTAATACTATAGTGATTAAATAATTTCGAAAATAATAAAATTGGTATTGAATATTTTTAACCAATTAAAATGTATGTTGTCTTCGAATCTTTATTGAAACTATGTATGCAACCATTAAATATATTTTTAAACGATTAAGAAGTAGTAAAATATAATAATTAATTTAATCAGTTCAACGATACTTTGATATACTTTATTAATAAATTCAACCAAAATATTAATACACTTAGTATGACGTATATTAGTCACAAAATCGTCAGACGGTAAATTATTACGTTTTGCTTCTTATTATTAAGGCTACTCTATGTAATTAGTTTGTCACACAGTACTGATTTATTATTTAAAGTGACAGTTTGCACTTTGAAGTGATTGTAAAATGGCGTGTAGGTACACATGTCGTCTTTATTTCAAATACTGACTAGAAATATTTCTAGATATTGGTTTTTAATAATATAACTTATTTAATATTATGAACTATTTTCCAATATTGCACGTTAGTTGTTCGTATTGTTATACATTTTTGTGACGTTAGTTTTGTGCTTAAATATCTTATCTTCCTCTATTATAGCAAGATCAATATTGTGTAAATATTTTTGTTTAAAATAGGAAACATTTAAATTTTTAAAACAAAAATAAATTGTACCGCACTACCATTTAATATCTCTAGATTGGTAACCTGTCAATCTCATTCTGACTACCTACGCAGTAAAATTTGGTACTCAATACAAATAACTGTTGATTTAATAATGCAATATTTATAATATCTATGCATAGAATTTACGCCGGTCAATATATCTTAGACATCGCAGTGTATTTGGTGGAGTTTGATTGAGTACATTTAAGATATTGGTATGATGTGGTTATTTGTACGGATTTTGCTTCTTTCTACAAGTAAGAACCATTTCTATGATGGCGAGTTAGTCTATTTTCTACCTATTGTGTATTTGGTAAAATATATTAATGTAAGCGTATCTATAGATAACGAATCTTTAGTCAGAACGTGCGATTCCACAAGAAAGTAAATTCGTTTTTATTTTGTCAAATTAAAGTTTCGCTGTTTACTTGAAAAACGAGAAAATCGTAGTTTTTCTACCCGGGAAAAATAATCTCGAAAATGCCGTTTATTGACGATTACAGGAAATGAAAAGGAAAGATTGACGGCGGTGGCGTGAGTGCAATTGGGTGGGCTTAACGGTATTGCTGTCAGCGAAGGACTCGGTCTCGTTATATCCGGTGGACAAAGTAATCGGTATTATACGGGACATCAATATCCACGTGCTTGACTATAATATGTTTCTACACTGGTTTTCAAATACTTTCGAGAGGACTTGCAACACCACAGTAGGTACTATCGGTGAAGAAAATGTAAATTATTCTCGTTTCTGTGTTATGTCTGTCAATTATTAGACAGCAATTTTAGTACAGACTTGAACAACGACGGGTTCGTTAAACGTTACGAAGTTCAGCAAAAATTCAAATCAACGTGACACAAAAATTAATTATTGTAAATGCACACGTAATTTACAAATATCGAGCGAACAGGTCAAAGGTTATGAGACGGACACACGGCGGCGAGACCAGACGATCGTTATGAATAAATTAGGTAAGCGCAATGGTGATTAACGGGAGAGTTCGAAAAAAAACGATAGTGCATTAACGGTCTTCGACGATGAGGAACCGAAAAGTATTTAAAGTTGATAATTTAAGAGATGTTTGCGATGACGTGCAGCAGCCATATTATATAATATGTAAATAGGTAAAATACCTGTATTATTAACGCGTGGAAATGTGTGCAAAAAAATTCTCTTCACCTACATTTGCGTGCAACATATTATGCTTCGGGGATGATAGTAAGAATAAAAAAAACTGGTTGTTTTTACCTACACGATTTTACTGCAGTGATAAATCGTTTAAAGTTAGTCTTGGAATACGTAGATGAAACGTCATATCATGCGACGGCAGAACGCAGTTGATACAAAACTGATGACACGCATTATAATATTATTATGTCCGTTCACAAGAATATATCGTTTGTGTGACTTATCGACGAGGAGGAACCGCAAAATATGTGAAGTTGATGATTCGACCGATGTTTGCGATGACGTGTTTAATATAATCTGCAATCATCTGATGTAAGTATAGCTATAATAGTAAACGCGTAGAAATGTGCACAAAAAATTCTCGTCACCTACACTTGTGCGCAATATATATAATACGCTTTCGAGATGATCATACGAATGAAAAACGGTGTTCTTTTACCTACTAGATTTATTACCTGCGCGTTGATCATTCGTTTGGAGTTAGTCTTGAAAATACATAGATGTAATATGATATCAGACGGCAGCAATGCCCGCCGTGGATATATAAATTATGATACGCATTATATTATTATTTCCGTGTACGAGAAAATGGTCTTTTTTTGCTACTGCGAAGGCCATGGTATGACTATAGTCATATATAGATATATCTATGATTCGTCTCGTCGACGATAAGCGGACGTGATTCGAAAGCATATTGTCTATTATTATTATTTTACGTGTGTCAGTAACGACGACCGCGACCTACGACTGCCAGCGACGAATCCATCGTTTCGACCGGACGGAATGAATGGCACGCCAGGCGTGATAAATCAATTAGGATAGCCTATAGAGCACCCTAGTTCGTACGCCAATAACTCGGCAATATGGAATAGAATATTATATATTAATACTGTTATATTATATGTTATGAAGTATAGTTTACAGTTTCGTGGAACTGACCCTTTCTACGAGCTGGACGCAAAGCATTTCCATGGGAATACATATGCGATAATATTATATGATATTATAACGACGTTAATGTGTTATAGCATTATTACCGTCTGAAGTGGTTACGGTCGTCGTGCGAAAATATAAATGTTTATAAAAAAAATTTGGATAGCGCCGATGTATTCGACTAAATCTGTTTGAATGTATTATTTGGGCTATGCGAAACGGTCACCACGTGCAGACGGCCAAGGTAATTATTATTATGGTACCAACCATTTGATGAAGATTATTATTATTATTATTCAATCGCTGTAACATAATATTAGAGCGAACCATATTATATTGCACTACAGTTTATTCGAGGAGACGATAGAGATGATTACAGTGTAAAAGATTGATTGCTATTAAGGCCAGTGTAGCCACTGTAGCCTTTGGATTAAAGGCGAGATGGTAAAATATGTGGTTGAGGTTGTATACAAAATCATATGAATCTGGTGCGTGTCGGTATGTTACATTGGTTAGTGAATTTGTACGAAAAATTCTAAACTCATGTCTATTGTAAATGTGTGGATAAAAAAATATGTTCAAACTCGGGAATACACCGCGTGACCCTGTTGTTGTACATATCGATTATTTTCAAAAATTAAAAATCGAAATACCAACCTACTGAAATTGTAGATAACAATACTGAAATAATAATTATAAAAATATAATATAACATGTATAATAATCGGTGGAGAGATGTTGTGCTAAGCAAGAGATATTATATTCGTTAAATAGTTATTGGTAACTATGGTAACCATAACTTACCGTACTAAAGTCTGGTAGACAGTTTTTCTACATTCATGCCAAGGAATTTATTTATATTTTCTTTTTATAGTATTTTAATTTGTACGAATAAAAAAATATATGAACTGCAGTTGAGTATTTAAAAAAATATGTTTATCTTTTAAACTTTTACATTCTTTAAAAATAACTGGATCGTTATAATAAAAAACAGTAATGAATTCTTCATATTACCATAATGATAATATTATCTAAATTGTTATCTAAATAATATTTGCCCCTACTATTATAATAGTATCTAATATCTAATATCTATGTAAAATAATTAATAATAATATTAAAATCCAATCGAGTACCTATCTTTGACGTATAATCTAATATCTTGATCTGTAATAGTGATAATTTTTCTAAAATCAAAATATTACAATAATAGTTTACTGTGAAATAAAAATAGTTAATTACAAGGCTGTTATTAAACTGCGTATGAGAATATAATATCATAAATCTTGTACTAAACTTTTGGAAGTATAAAAGTACATAACTGATGATAGAAAAATTTGAGACGTTTAGAGATAACGGGAAAAACTTTAGTAATTACCTAAATGCCAAAAAACAGGGAAAAGTTTTGATGGCTGTTATAATATCTATGCTGTTTCCTACAATATTATAGAAATTATCGAAAAGTATATTAAAATTCTACAATTGAGAAATAACATTTTTGTCGGTTTTTGTTATCAAATACATTTTTTTTTAGATTCTGAGTGAAACGATGAATGTATTGATTTTACAATGATGTGTGTTTTTTTTTTTATTTTTTTTTTTTTTTATTTTTTTATTTTTGTGTCTGTGTACACGATAAGTAGTCGAAATAATGCTTCGATTTTCGACTTCAGTATCTTGTTCGATGGGAAAGTGAATATCGTTGGTGCATTGGGGAGGTCAAAATTTTAATTTCCCAGTAGTTTTCAAAAGCGATGTGAAAAACAAAAGAAAAATTAAGGAAAAACGGGAATTTTTACGCAAAATCGATTTTTAACAAAATCGATTTTGGTTATTGGTGTAACTCTAAAACAAATGACCGTAGATGCATGAAATTTTCACTGGTTGTTTATATTAGCATTTTCTATACACCATAAAATTTTCCAAATATTTTGACTCTTTTTGAGCTGTTTACAGCCATTGTCAGTTTTCAATTTTTTTAGTTTTTTTTTCTATAAATATCAATAAAATTTTATCTATTGAGTAAAAAAGCTTGAAAATTTAATAGAAGGCTCCTAGTTTATTGTTTCAAAGGCAGATGAAAAAAATTAAAAATCCTTAGTCACAGTTTTTAATTATAAGCATTTAAAGTTCAAATTTTGACAAAATACGGAAAAATCACGAAAAATAGCATATTATTTTGATGAGAATTCATAAAAATTTTTCTTTTTAAATCTAAGATTTGAAAATGTAATATAAGATTACTCATAAGTTTGTCTACCTTTATCAAAAAAAAAATGTCTAGAAGAAACTTAAATTAAATTTTTATGAGCGTCTGAAATTTATATTTTTACAACATTTGATATTCACTCGATTTCTCATGTAACGATTTTCTTATTTTATTGTAATTAAAAAACGAATGACTGTAGATACTTGAAAATTTCACTGAATGTTTATATTAGCATTTTCTATACACCATACAATTTTGAAAATATTTTGACTCTATTTGAGCTGTTTACGGACATTGTCAGTTTTCAATTTTTTTAGTTTTTTTTTCTATAAATATCAATAAATTTTTATTTGTTGGGTAAAAAAGCGTGAAAATTTAATATTAGACTCCTGATATATCGTTTTAATAGCAGTTGAAAAATATTAAAAATACATTTGCACAATTTTTTTTTATAAGCATTTAAAGTTCAAATTTTGACAACATTTATCAAATTTATAATTTATTAATTATTTTGTGGTTAAAAATTTATAAAATGTTTAACTTTTATGGCTAAGGATTGAAAATTTAAAACAAGGCTCCACGTTAATAGGTTATATATAAATTACTTTATTCACAATAATATCATCAAATATACTTGGTAATATCATAGGGTGACTGACCGTTTTCGCTCAGAATCGTTTTTCTTATACAATGATATTATATCATTGAATTCAAATTTAACACCATCCATTACAGTGACCCACTTGTAACCTACCGTACAGCAGAGCGACATCCACTTATCCACCTTTTTTTATATATATTTTCACTGTACTTATCTAATATTTGGTTATTTTAAAACAAAAATTAAAATAGTTTGATGAAATATAATATTATAAAATGTATGTATTATTTTACATTATTTATGTTTGTCGCTATTTGATATGATATTATTTGATATGACTGTTCCGACTCCGACTTATCGATCATTAGAAAGTTTAAGTGGGTTTAATGTTGAAACTAATTATAAGAAAAGACCGATTGAAGTTTATGTTTGTTTTTGAAAAGTCATTTGAGTTATATATCTTAGAAATTGTTATTCCTCCAAAAATCTAAATTATTTTACTTTAACGAAAAACCGTTTTCATATGTACATTTTTAACAAATTTCTATCGAGCATGATTAATTTTATCAGAATGTATAGTCAACACATACAAGGTCTTTTCTTAATGTGTTTCCTTGATATTATTACAAGAACACATAAAGTATACTTATGAAAAGTGTCAACAAATATTATGTTAACACTTGGTTGCTGGGTGAACGTGTGGTGTGAAGTCTAAAGTGATTTTTTAAGCTGCTAACCAGTTCTGGCATAACCGAGTAATCGTTCAGAACTTGAGTGGTTTTTCAATGTTATTTTACGTATTGTTTGCGAACTCTCCCTTAAATTTGTTCATTAACGATATAAATCAAATAAAGAGAATGAATTCCAGTAAATTGAATATACAATCATTTAACGGCGAAAAAAAACAATTATGATTGTTTACGACAATTTGTTGGTCAAAAGAAAAACACAACGATCATCAGCATTAGCTACTGTATGGGAATAATGATACGACTGCCATGTCGAGATAGGTCGGATAAATTGAAAGATATTTTTATTCTCGATCGTGTGATGAAGATAGATTAGTATAAACCAGTGAACTATTTTGGACTTGTGTGTGATTGTTTCTCTGATTGCAGTGCCCCTCAAACAATTTTCCACTGGACACAGACCTGACTTATACAGTATAATACGAATATAAACGATACAAATGGAAATAAAGGTAAACACTGTAATAATATACACTACGTCACTACGATAGCTGCGTTGTTCTTTATACGCTATAAATTTGTTATTTGTATACAAATAAATTATGAGCACATGGCGTATATCGTGGACTTAGTACGTGAACTTCCTTGTTGTATACCACGAAATTAGCATGGTTTATTTTACCTCTTCACAGAAAAAAGTAAAAAGCAAAAATCTGACTTACAAAATTAATTAAGAAGTAAACTCAATATTGTTTCTCACAAACAAAAAAAAATCTTTGCTTCTTGGGAAATTGGTTTCCGAGAAATGGTCGTCGCCTTTCTTACCCAGATATGTTAAAATTTATCTTCGCCGTTTTTTTAAGCATTAGTATAAAAGTTTTATGCCGTTTAAAGCGGCAGAGGTGCTGATTTCGATCGGCATAATTATACACAATCCCCAACAAGATAATGTATAATGAAATAGTATAATTTATACACACAAATTCATAATTGTGTAGTATAAACGTGCCACACTACTAATTAGTTATGGGATTTTTTTTTTAATGTTGTGTCTTAAAACAATTAATGATTTACTAATTACAAATATAGAATGCATAACTCGTAAATTAATAACGCATTAATCATATAAAAATAGAATGATACAATATACACGAACATAAGATATTATTGTAAATAGAGGCAAGTATTTATATATATTTTTACTATACTGCAGGAATTGGTGATATAATCAATGGTTGTATACCTATTAACATTAATAAATATAAAAAATACTACTGACTGTCGTGTAACTAACCGTTTAAGTTGGATACGTCTTAATATAATATATTGACCGTATACACTTATTTTAATCCACTTTGACTTTTAGATTTTGTCATGGATTTAGAAAGTAATTATGGACTTCTTTTAAATATTTTTACATGCAGGTCTAGTGTAACTTTTGATTATGTACATACTATTGTTATATGCCACTGAATAATTTGCATTTTAATATTTTATGATAGTAATTAAAACTTCCGACATCATTCAAGGCACTCACAATTTCGAACACATTTCTGAATTAAATTAAAAATTTTAAAAGATGATTTCCATATGATTTTTTAAGTTTTTAAGTAAATAATAAAATAAATACTAAGATACGATGAATCTCGTAACAACATGGGTTCAAATGTTGTAAAACTCAACTATAGTTGTCAGGAAAACGACGAAATTGTTATAATATATTAAGTATAAAATTAGTTAACAACATATCCTTCAACGTCAGAAAAACAATCTCAATCCGAACGAGTTTAAATTAATTTGTTCGTGTTCGTTCTAAGTTTAAAACGTTAAACGACTAAACGAAAATGATTTAAATTCATTTATTTCCAATCTATTTACATAGAATTTTGTCATATTTTGATGAGCTTGAAGTTTATTTTTTAAATAAATTTTGATTCAAACTTCATTTTATGCTCCTGCAATAATTTTGTACACAAAGAGTGGTCGAAACCTAATATCAAACCATGCCATGTAATGTTTTTCAAAATTATGAGAAAAACGTCTCCACACAATTATTAAATACCTAATTTATTTTAGGCGAGTATAAATTAATAAATGCAATAGGAATGTTAAGGTAAAAGCATAATATGCAATTTTCTGAAAATTCGAAATAAAAGTTCAGGTTTTCGAGGATACGTGCGTACTTTTTCGAATGTCATTTCAGCATTCTTGATTATTAAATAATTTATTGACACAAGAGAAAAATATCACGTCGACGGAGAATCGTTGTATGCGTGAGTTTCCACAGCATATAAGTGATATTTATTCGCACATGTCAGGAACCATTAACATGAAAAGGAATAATGAAATTCGAAATACGCGCATAAAGTTTGAGGGTTCGCTGCATGCGGGAATCATTAAATATTAAGTATAGCGTATAACGTTTTGGTTTGATTTCGGTCGGTAGTGATAATAATAATAATATTTAATTTAAATATACTGGACACGCGATCTAATAAGTGGTCTACACGTAGAAAACCCGAATGTAGTTTTAAGAAATTATAGATATTATACTGTTAATTTAGTTTTTATTGATATTATAATGATTGACAAACAATATTTTGATTTTGAACTCTGATTTAACACTAATTATACTATAATAGTAATATCAATAGGCGTAAATCACCCAAAAGTATTAAAGGGTTTAAGCATCAAAAAATTTTAAGGGTAAACTAACCTCTTCACTCTCGTCGTTTGTCATTATCATCTCCGTTAAATTTGATATTTCTATTAATAATATCGATTTAATCATACTATTAAATCAATTATAACGTTTTATGCTAAACAAATTATTTATATTTGTTAATGAATAATAATTTATGTAATAATTATACTAGAAACTGAATTAAAATGTACACGTCTTGTTTTCAGCATATTTATTTAAAACCTTTTCGTTATTTAGGACTATATCTTTTTCGATGTGGATGATTGATAAGTTCAAAAGTTTATATCGATATGTCGACCACTAAGGTTTTTAATTATTAGATAAGATAATCACGGGATTCAGGGAGCCATCATAAAATTCAGGATGCTGTGATTTCCGCCAATGATAATATTATTACTGCCATTTTGTTACGTTAATTAAACAATGAACATGTGTCGTTAGATTTTTATATTTTCAATAAGCTTACTGTACCTAAATAATTAGTATAGTTAACATTGATGCTGTCATATATTTACTATATACTGTATATTTTTTTTAAAGTACGTTCTGCGCCCATTTTTAGATTAATTTTCTGTTTAGAATGGTAGAGCATCAATTTTTTATTTATATTTGATTTTACTGTCGATATTTTTTTAAATAGTTTTCATCGAGGACTTGTGTCCGTATTTATGTCCCAAACACGCTTACTACCTATTCAGAATAATAATTAGAAATTCATTTATATGTATCGAGTATAAATTTATTCTTTTTGATATCGTTTCCACGTCATTATATAAACATAGAACTGTATGCCTAATTTAATTAACAAGTAGAATTAATATAATAATGTATAAAAGTATACATAATACTGGTACCTACATATATTACGTTTTTATTTGTTTATAATGAACTATATCATTTATTATAATATGATTATTTCATAATTGTATATACATACCTATGAATAAACTACAAGTGGCTATCACTATTTGATCGAGTGATGGAAAATGAAATATTTATAATTTAAAAAACCATGGTTGAGTGCATCTGTTTTTGTTAAGACCACAAGGTACTAACCACTTGGGTTTAAAAAATATAACAGAAAAACAAAACCAGGGAATTTGCTCTTAAATATAGTGTATTTTGAGTGTTCATTTATTAGGTCACAGTTGTAAATGGCGTGTTAAATTTTAATTCGATGTTAAATCATTGGAGTATTTTAATAACGATTCTGAGTTTCAACCACTATTTCTAAGGATATTTTATTATATATTTATATTAATATGATTTATGTAATTGATAATTCTATTTTGCAGTAGGTTGAATTTCACAAAATCATTGCATATAATATTACTTTTGTTATTATTAACTTAAAAGTCAATACTGACGAAGAGTAGAGTGGTGTGAACAGTTTGACGGTATAAACTTAAAATTAGTTTTTTGAACATTTTCATAGTGTATAGATAATAATGATTAAAAAGAAATGAAACGTTTCAAGTTTTTATTATTTGAATTACAAAAAAAAAAACATAAAATCGTTATTTTACCTAGGAACTTTATAAAAATTTTTACTTCAAACAATGATAGAAAAAAAGGTGATTAAGCTTTCCGACTTAGAAACAAACAATTTAATCATTAATATATAAATTTTGATATAAATAGAAAAAAAGTTAAGCATTTCATAAATACCTTAAAATGAGATCAAAATATTAAAAAAATTATATCAAGTATAAAAACGCTGATATAAAAATATATATTTGTGTGCAAATTGATGTTGTTAAAAACTGGTGTCAGATTACACTAATAAATCCAAATTGTTCTACATTGTGAGATTGTATTACACTAGTATCTCATCCAATTAATAAATGCGTATTACAGACTCTTTCAGATTCTTGAAGTCCTTGTATACGCAAAATAGTTACGTTATAGCTACCTAATATGAGTACACTATAAAGACGACGGAAGAGACGTGACATTATGTTAATTAAAAATTATTTTGAATAATTTAAACAGAAAATATATAGTGTACGTTCGTTTTAATATATTCACCTATTAACACCGTTTATTTTTACTACTAATATTTTTGAATACAATTTGTTGTTATTTTTTATTTAAAATAACATTGTCGTAAACCAATGTAAACCTCGTTTTGTTGGTAATCTTAAAGGCGCTTGTTCTTAAGGTTTTCATTTGAGGAATTCTATACAGATTTTCGAAGTGAGTACAAAATATGTTAGCTTTTCAATAATTTATAAGCAGTTGTAATTGAATTGTTTTTTATGTTTAACTACTGAAAAAGATTTAAGTGAAAATAAAAAATGTAAATATTAAAAGTAGGTATATAGAGTATATATATACACATGTTTTTATAAGTGTTTTTACATATGTTTCTATGATTTTAAACAAAATCTGTGCTAATAAAATTTGAGTACCTGAGAACCTAATGAATGGCATAATAAGTAATAGTATACAAAAATGTACGCTATTTTAATTTGTACTTATAATATCAGGGTGTGGAGACTTAAAGGGTACTCTTGAGTCTTGACCTCAGAAAATGTTTCACGTGTTTAAGCCGAAAGTACTTTCTGTTATTTACAGACCGATTCTTGAAATATTTCTCCAAAATAACTGAAAAAGGGTACAAAACAAAATATAATCCATGTTTCTATCTTCGTAAAAACTGATTGGCGTTAATTTATATAGATAAAATTAAATTAAAATAATCAAAACATTACATTAAATTGTGTCAATATTTGTTGATGTTAAATTTTTGAAGGGGCGATACGCATTTCAATGACGCTGACTTCTTGGGATTCCTGGTCTCGTATAATATCGTAATACTACGAGATTGAAAATTATTTGTTTATTAAACGCCTTATTTACTTTTGAGAAATTCCTTTTATCTTTAGGATTGAGAGTAGATGGCTGTTTGAATGTGCGTTATATTTTGTAGGAGTTGTATAAATTATGTATATGGGATAAAACATCGGGAGAAATCGATGGTTTTATAACGCAACGTGTGTACCAATGGTGGCTATGGTGGCGTGGGAATGAAAAGTCACGGGGTGAAGGCAAAGACAACGTGCCCGAAATGTGTTCAACATTTTCCGACTGCTGCAATACACCATAAATATATATATATATATATAGGTTATTAGGATCGTTTAGTAGATACTGCTGTTGTACCAGTGTATAGTTTATAGTGTAAGGGTAAAATGTTCATGCTGCAGTTTTGTTTGTTTCGCGCCAAGTGACCCATTTTGAAGATGACCGCAAGGTTGGTTAATCGATATGACAATATTATAATGTATGTATAAATATTTGTGTATATTATTTTATTACTATCCATAAAATATAAAGTCGTCCAGTGGTCTTCCGGTAAGCGGGTGCGTTGGCTAATTTATACCATGGCTTGCAGTAATAATTGCAGTCTAATATTGCTGATCACCTGGTTTTGATTATTTTCGTTTATGAACATTTATATTAGATTACAAAACGTGATTAGAACTCTAAGCAGGAATTTTATTCGGGAAGACTTAAATTTGTTCAGACATCAAGCTCAATACATATGAGTGTGTATGAGGTTAATGGCGATGCTAACTTTCGGGTATTTTTTTATTGTTAACTGTATACGGACAAACAGCTATTAGGTAATTGCCATAATAAATTCCAATTGTAATAGTTTAGTTTTTGGAGATCGTACTAAAAAATTTGGCACTAAAGTATTCATGAAAAAGTTTAGTTTAAATATCTATATTAGGTATTATTATATTCAATGATTTTAAAATCGAAAGAAATTTCATCTAAAATTTGATCATGGATTTTTTTTTTTTAATCACTACGCTGAATATTAAATCAAATTAAATATTAACCTAAATCATGTAAAGTTAGGTTAGGAGCCGAGGGTAAAACACTACAACAATCCAATTTATGAAATAGTATCTTCTACTATTAGTTGGTATTGTGCTGTTTGGGAGATCTTTTGGGGGTATATTCTTTTTGTAGATTATTCGTGTGGGTTTTTGGGTTTATTGATTTGTAAAATGTTGTTTGTTGTTTTCGAATTTTTTTAAAGGACATTATATATTATACATGTTATTTAAATAATATTATAGATTCAAATACGTGAGGGTATACTCGCAGATAAAATATTATACACGTATAGGTATGCTCGTATGCGATATTGGAATGGTCCTAAAAATGTGTATACATATAAAATATAATATATTATATGCGTGTGTGTTGAGAAAATGGTGTAAGTATATGAAGGAAAATAATAATAAACGGTCTTTTGAACAATTTATCGTAATAAATATGAATAATGAAACACGGATAACCCATAAAAGGAATATCTATATTGAGTTATTAAAATTATACTCGAAATTGCTATATTGAATTGGTAGGTGCAGCGTATGCAATAATATGTGAATATGTGAAATTTATATTATTATTCTCGTTTTTCGCTCAAAGTATCATATTATTACTCATTTCCCTGTGCGAAATAAACGAGTTTTCATGGAATTAATAGTTTTACCATAGGTATGCTCAAAACACTGAAAAATAGAACTTTGTTTTCCTGCACATTTGCATTTTGCATACGTCGCATTGCGCTCATTGTCATAAATATATATAAAATTCACAGACACACAGACACATATTATGCATATACCTATTATTATAAATATAAATAAAATGACCTTTGCATGGCTGAACTGTTCGCAGAAATTATAATAAATTCGTGTTTAATATTATACAATATTTAATATGAGCAAGTCGTGCATCATATTATGTGTCACCAGCAAGGTGATTTTTAAGACAGCTGCGCACAAGAATGGTCTAAATCAGCGGTTCTCAACCTTTGTGTGTTGGCGACCAAATATATTTATTCAATTTTTCATGTGACCTTTTTGAAAATTATGTTCAATGGAAGGCTACCCATCTTCCCTTGTCCCGTAAATTTTTTGAATTACTGCATTACTAAAAAACTATTTATTTTCACTCATATTACTTATATTAATAACAAGTCATAATATTAATTACAAAATATCAAAGTTTTAATTTTTTGGTGACCCGTTAAAAATTATTCACGACCCTATGGTTAACGCTGGTCTAAATAAAATAGATATAGGTACATGAGTACATATTGACAATGTAACTGTCTTATATAGGTAAACGCCTTTTTTTTACTGAGAAGTATTAACGTTTTTTGAAATATTTTTTTATGTTATTTTAAGTCATTACTAACAACGTTTTTGAAAAAAATAAAATGTATTTTTCTATGTTTTATCGTTATTGTTTCTTGAGTTTCTTGTTTTTAATGCGACTACATCGGTTTATGTTCAGTATAAGGAGTGTGAATTTTTTACGTTATGTTCACGTTCGTTAAGATCCCAACGGTGAACATTACATTTATCTCATACCTAAATAAATTTGTAATATACTATGTTTTATGCGTCTATCAAAAGTAATGTAAAATACGTATTGTTCAGAATATTATACACATAACTTGTAAAAGACGTAACAATTAAGATGCATTATAACTTATAAGGGTGTGTAAAGTGTTTAAGTTCTTACCCTGGGTATCGTAATTCGTAAGGGATAGTCATATTTTAAATTATTATTACGGGCCCTCTCTTACATTTTGGGATATTATTAGTTGACTAAATTGCGATTAGGCACTCTATTACAACACAACGTTTCCAACACTGTTGCCATTAACACGAATATAACGTTAAAATTGTTATACATTTTTGTAATTCATAAGTTTAGAATATTTTTTGCAAATAATACCTATTTTTATTTTAAGTAAAGTTAATTATAATAATAGCATTTATCAAAAAATATTACCTAGTTAGTAGTCTTGTACTTGTATACAAATGTATTAAAGTGTTAGCTTATTGACATAATATATTGAAATTAATCAAATATTAATTTAATTTGTGAAGAAATCAGTAGGTAGGTATTTTAAAACATTTATGAACTTTTAAGCTGATCAAAAGTTTGATATAATTGTGCCAATTTATAGAACAAATATTTAGGTACTACCTAATTGAATATATGAGTATATAATATACTATTACTATATATGTAATATATATAATATAACATATATAATATAATTTCTTACAATCAAACAAATTATAATCCATGATCAAACGCATACTACGATTGGAATTAGTGTATATAGAATTTAAATCCTGTTAAATCTAATCGTCTGTTCCTTTTAACGATTTAAATTTTATGGGAAGATGTCTAGCTTAAAAAGTAAAAAAACTTTTAGTACCCTAGGGGATTTCAGTCGAGCGTTATAATAAATTATCAAGAATTTTGAGTGTGACAACAATAATAATTCCCTACCGACAATTTTTCGAAAATAATGTCGGTCTACACTAGACTCTACTACAAAAAAACTACACACATTAGAAATATTTGTTTTCAAAATTGTTAGGTTAGGTTAAGTCTAATAACATTTAATAGAAGGTTTTTCTTACATATTTGAAATTGTTCATACGGAAATTAAAAATAATAAAGATACATCGTTGCAATTATTTGTAAAGTTCAATATTGAATCACAAAAATCGTCAAAATCACGAAAATGTGCAAATTATATTGTAATTGACATTTTTCAAATTAAAATGTTTTTTTAGTTTATGTTGAAGGATTTTAAATCAGATTTCTTATGAGCTGTTCATATCTTCACACTAGAATTGAAAAAACAGTTTAGAGTAAAGCTACATTACTTTTGCACGAGATTGAATTTAATATTTTGACGACATTAGGTATTCAAATGTATTCTCTAACGATTTTTGTTATTATATTATAATTAAAAAAATATTAATTTTAAGGGACTTGAAACTTTTCGTAATTACGTACATGTAATTATCGTCTATACATAATGTATTTTTCAAAGAGAGACATTTTTACGTAGATACTAAGGTTATCAAAAAAAAAATATTACGTTTGGAATAGTTCCTATGAACTAATTTCTGTGTAATAAGCTGGTGTCATAAAAAAAAAGTAATAACTTAAGTAATGATAACGATAAAAAATAATAAAAGTTTTTCAAAAATTATAATATTTATATTATAATATAAACAAAAATATTTCGATAGACGCTCTGATACTTTTTGAGCCATCGTGCGTGCATGTGTCGTTAAAATAATCACCCCAAAAACTATATTATATTGTTGAATGACGTATGTATATAGATATGGTATACCACACAGTATACCGTTGTATTTCACGCGTATTGTCCGGGTATAATAGTGGTCGGTGATGGCGTAGAATTATGGTTGGGCAAACATAAAGCTCCGGCGATCGCGTCTTAATCTGTTTGGGTCCCTTTCGTCACGTAGGCTTATGGTATTAGATGCCATTTTTCCGGATTCGCCACATTCACGTGAAACTATACTAACGAGACGCGTAAACTCGGATCGCGAATAAATATGACATTTTGTGTTCGGTTCGTATTTTCCGATAGTAATATGTCTGCAGTTGAAGGTCATATATACGTAGGTAGTAGGTATACGAAGTTATAATTCTGCGTAAGCCCATCGGCCATTGCATCATGCGTTTACGAATATTTCCAATCAGGCTTCAAAATATTAAACGGTTTATGTTTTCATTTTACATTCTTGTGAGATAAACAGCATTTTAATAAAGCTTTTTCTTTTGCGTCTTTAAAAAATCCAAATACAATTGGAAAATTAAACGCGATTCAAACAGATTATTACTTTTGATTTTGTCACTATATTATTTTCAGGGTAAAATCCACATAAAAAAAATGATGGTATGTGTGGACAAACCTAGTCATAAAAATCTTGCCTAAGTCGAGCTCTGGTTTAAAAAAAAAATGTAAAATCAGATATTAAACTAGCGTTGTTTGACTTGAACTTTTACGTATTCAACGATTTTCTGCATCGCTTGGGATGTGTTCACAGTCGAAATCTACTACATAGAGTATAATTAAACAAAAATATACATTCAAAGAGCGTTTTTGTTTTATTTAAAGAAAAGTCTTAACTGGTAAAAATCACTCGTTAAAAAAAAAACGATATATATTATACACATCCTCGTCGCAATATAGGTGGCATAATATTACATCCGTGCAGTATTTTTTGAAACACAATATACAAGTGCATTTTGTCTGAGAGGAGAACACAATAATTACACCGACAAGACAAGGACACGTCGGACAGGCAATATCATCAAAAGCTCGCGCATCGGCGCACCTGAAAAAATATTGTTTATAACGACGACGACGACAACGACGACCGAGTTACACCACAGACACTATGCGGATTCAAGAAAAAATCAATCGAATACTTCACAGAAATACTTCCTAATATTCTTAAAATTGGAACGTGCAAATATTATTTACAAAATACCGTACAAGCATATGTGTGTAATATCATCTATTTCATTTCTCTGTGTATAGGTCTTAAAAATATGATATTGAAAAATGTATAAAAAAAAACTACAGTAATTATAGGTATATAATCACAGATGAAAACGTAAAAGTATGTCATTCATTTCACAGCAAAAGTTCAAATTACGACTTGTATTCATCTAAATTTAAAAAATAATAATCCGGTAAACGAATTACAATAAAAAACGGTGGCTCTAATTTTAAAAGAATAAGTTAGGTTAGGTTAGGTTAGGACAATCCTTAAATTACATAAAAAAAACCCGAGTATTTGAAAATAATGGTGATGTTTAAGTATACTTAAAAATTCCAAAAACTATAATTTTAAAGGAAAGACGGGAGAGAGCATGCTTGGTGAATAAGCCTGTATTACTTAATATTATGTTTGCAGAGTTATAAAAACTAAATCTGCGTTAAGAATTCTGAAAATATCATCTTAAAAAATGGTAAACAACAATTATTATTAAAAATTCTTTGGACTTTGCGTTGATATTATATTATATTCTAAATAAGCATGTAAAAATATGTTATTTTTCAATTAAGATAACGATGGGAATTCTGCGATATCGTTTAATAAAGTTTATTCATCTAACCTATATAATCCAATAATAAAGTTCGTCAATAAAATATTGTAACAACAATTTTAATCTGAATAAATTAAAATTAACCTAATAATACGTTTTTGAACTTGGTTCAGAAAAGAATTGTTTTGATATTACTGTTGTCTGTTTACAGGTATTTTACTTACAATTTCAGGTGCAACAAAAGAATGCATCGAACACGTGCAGAATACGGTTATAATATTTTGTAATTAAACTTTAGCGATAAAAAACGCATTTGAAATCTGAACAGCATTTAATTCATAAAACTGTGTACTTTCCTAACAAAAATGCATAATATGCGTGACGGACCACGAACCATTGCATAATATTATTGGGTCAATGTTAGCGCCAGAGCCATCGTTTGAGTATATATAGTGACTGTCAAAATATGAAAATAAACAGTATTTGGACGAATGGTTGACATAGGTAATAATATTTTTAACTATAGTGAAAACTCAAAGTGACGTTTGTTTTTGCTGTCAGGAATATTAGTTAGCAACACAAAAGTTTTAGATTTTATTAATAGGTATATCTATAATGTTTTATATGCAACACTTAGGGGCATCAATTGGTCAGAATGGTGACTATCGCTATATTATGAATGTCACGAGATTATTTTGTATCAGTTATATTTAATAATATACTATTTTAGATAACTTTGGACACTCTAATCTGGTGCGGTAGTTGCAATACTCTTCAGATTTAATTTATTCAAGATTATTTTATCGAGTACATATCAACATTTTGCAATTGTACCTACGTGCAAGATGAAAGTGCAACAATATATAAAATTTAGTATTAGTATATCACCTATTGTTACATTAATATTTATTATTACTTATTAGGTTATCACATTTATTATACATATGTCGCTAACAAAATATAATACGTAATTGTTATATAAACCCCATATTAATAATTTGTAGTTAGGACCATAGGCGTAAATTGACTACATTTTTTGGGGGGACTCAAGCCCCCCTCCTCATAGGCCATATTGCTTAGTACCACAGAATATAAAAATTAGTACTAATTGCTAGATTTTGAACTGGCATTTGGGGGGGACCACGTCCCCCCAAGCTCCCACCCCCTATTTGCACCAATGGTTAGAACACTTTTATTAAATAATTATTTTTTTACGTTACTTAATAATAATATTACAAAATATTAGAATTAAAATCGTATTTTAACGATGATAATGCACAGTATTTAATTAAATTAAAATTTTTTCAATATTTTCGTACAAAAATATAAGTTTTTCAACTTACTTATGTTTGTTCGATTTTTGAACTGTTTCATGCAGTTTGCACCACGATTTAAGATAGTATGGTTGCCCAACAAGCTATGATAAGACGGCATTGGATTTAAATCGGACCCTCGGCACTAGCGCTTCTAGTGGACTACGTATTTTATAATTTATAATATAATACGATCATTATATATATTTTTATTGTATTTATATAGGTATAACATAACAATTTTTATTAGTTTTAATTTGAACCGATATGATCGCTGTATGCGGAGGCCCCCGTAGATCACGTGACTTTTCGATTCAAACCGTATGCCGTGTGATAACATTTTTCTAATAGGTCGTTGTGCAACCATACTATCTTAAATCGTGGTATGTACCACACATATTTTGATTCAGTCTGGTTTGAAAATAAAATAATTCATCATATAAACATTCGTTAATAATCTGCTATATATATAATATTATATAAACGAATAATAATTTAGATTAGGCTCATAGTCTTGGAAACTACTGAACCAATTGTGACTACATTTTGCACACAATATATTCCTTCTGATTCAAGGATTACTTATAGCTTTGTTTTTAAACCCCTATAAGTTACTCACACATGAATTTCGTTTTGGATCGTGAAAATAGAAAAATGTTTTGTTTTAATAATTTTACGGTTGCCATTATGATCACAGAAATGTATAGACATAAGTCTATAGACTCAAAAACTACTCGACTGATTTTGACTAAAGTTTCAGAGATTGTTTTAGGGATACTGAGAAAATGTATAGAGAGTAGTTTGAACCACGTTCAAAAACACAAACCAAGTTCTATATCCAATCTGCCATCTCGGTCGAATTAGTTTAGAAAGTTAAGTACACCGACGTCGATTTGGGCCGATGACTCCATGAAGACGGAACTAACTTAATTTTACGATTTTTTTTTTTAATTTGGCGTTACTTTTGTTCTTGGATTTCCAACGGAGCTATACAGTTATGTACAATAAGATTCAGTTACTATTGAGTTACTTCCCTTTTTACATCCCATGTATACTAACACGTGAAACACACAAATATAGCACATTAGCACTGTGTTTTATATCAGATCTGTTCACTTTTTCCCGGGTGAAGTCGGATTACATAGTTAGTTAGGTATATTATATTATACTTAATAATATAATGTATTATTGTAATAGCGTGGTGTAAAAATAATACGCGCTGTACAACAACTATTGCCTAATGGACAATCGAACCAAACTGACGGTATAATAATACAGACACACAGCTGAACCTCATCAGCTATTCCGAATACTCATATAGGTAGTTGTTGACTGTCGGTATTTGCCATTTGGATTGTATAAACGACTGGCACAGAATTTGTCAGATCAAACGTAAAAAGGTTCGTTATAGTAGTGACGCATTCGTGGATTATATTTTATAAGTCGTAATAAGCTGCGTGGGATAAAAAACAAAACGTGTAAAAAAGAATATTTTGTTCACGGTTGTTATTTATTTTATTACAAACTCTATAATAAATCATAATGTATTTATTTTTTTCATAACTATGGTTTTTAATTCATAAATTCGACTAATTTATCGTTCAAGTGATACAATAGCATTATTTATATATAATAATCTGACCTCGATACGAAAACTAATTATTCGAGTGTACCAGTGACTACAACTACAGACGCTGTAACAAATTAGTTCGATTTCCATGATAAACAATAATATTGTTATTTATTATTATTACTCAACTTTTAGTTTCGGAAGTTGACATGTTTTTCCTTTTTTTAAAAAAAAAAAAACTTATGTCATGTACTTACAGAGTATTATGTTTTTGTATTATAATTTATAGGTAGTTTATACAATATATTTTTCTATTCGGTGTTTACCTATAATTAATATTATTTTTTTGACGCTCGTCTGCAATAAATTATCGTCTTCACGCTTTTATTGCAGACTTGTTTAGTTGTTTATAGTGTTAAAAATATACGGGTATTAGGCTTTCCAAAAACTGATAGGTACATCGGGCATGTTTTCGGCGACCTACCACCGGAACAGACTCGTTTGTGTTGTGTACGCACAGTAAAACATACGGGTCGCGTTTCCGAAAAAAAAAACACATTGGTACCGTCCATAACAATCTTGTGACACCGCAAGAGACACTTATTGTTTTAGTTTTCCAGTCTGGTATATTATTGTACTAATATAAAACAACCGTATAATATCTAAAATTTCGCCCTCAGAAACTTCGACGGGAAAAATGAAAATAAAAATAAAGATAACCCTGAAATTAGGAAATTGTGTGCCGGTTGTATTATAGGGCCAGACGAGTATTGGACGGCTGTTTATACGTCAAAGTGTAGCTAAGTACAATAATGGTATAATATTATTTTTTGTCGACGACGGAAGTTCAAAAATGTAATAACAATAACATTTTATTTATACTTCTACACCGACGTATGCCGCTTAAGATACTTAACTTTTAGCGTTGTAGAACGTAACCAAATTATAAAGCACGTTAAGAAAATTAATACTGTCCCCCTGTGACGAATTCTTTTCAGAGCAAGAAATACATTTTGAAAGATTTGACACAATATAATATACTGTGTAAAATAAAGTTGCCGGAAGAGGTTTAATATTATATGGGCATATAGGTTTAAACTGTTGTGCAAGTTTCAAACATTATTATGGTAACTTTTTTTAAATTAATAATTTAATTTGACTAATACTCTAAGAAATTGTATTTAATATTTGTTTTTTAAGTCCCTATATTTTTTTTGTTTCTATTATAGTTGGTTATCTATACGTCTCGATACTTTTTCCTGAAAAACACTGTCTTATTTAATTAGATTACGGTTATTATTTTCATTTACCGTTTTATAAATAAAACTTGATATAAATAGGTATCATGATATCTTTTAAAATCAACTTGAAATTGTTTTTTATTCATACAAATCAAAAATAATAACTAACAGAACATTTTTTTTTTTTGTAACAGTAACTTTTTATAATATGTACATTATATTTTAGTTATTTAATGATGTTCCTTCGAGGCTCACAGTTTTACTATTATTATTTAAATGGAGGTAGAATTGTCAATTTAAAATAATACTTATTGAGAATATTTTAAACGACCTGACACTTACAATAATTGTATGAACTGTTGCTGATTTTCGTATGTTTGAGTATTCATATATTGGATCAAATTTAAATTGTTATCATTAGACACAAATACCTATGTTAAAAATGTGTTTGACTGTCATCATTTTCAAAAAATGGTTATGTCCACATGCTACCAAGTTAAATATAAGTTTTTCATTTATTTATTATCTTTTCAGAACCTATTAATTACATTATTGTTATTATTATTCTCGCCACATACCTAACAACGATCAAAAAATGTTCAGAAGTTTCTTAAAATATAATTTGTTCAATAAAATTTATCATACGAAAAAATTATCCTCACATTTTCTAAGATAATAATAGGCTAATAAAAAAGGTTTTTAATGCATTACAAACAGATTTTTCTGAACAAACTAATAGAAAAAGTTGTGTGTTTAATGATTACGAGGTCTAATCAGTAATCATCTTAGCCAATGACAGACGACTAAAATCGGTATAATCCATAATAATTAATAGGTATTTTATTTAAAATGGAAGTGGGATTTATCGATTTATGGATACAATTTGCAGGCTGCAGCAATCGAATTATATCTTAAAAAATTACAGCACTCCAATTATCTAAATACGTGTGTATTGAATACAACAGGTATAGACTATATCTTAGACATAAATTAAAAACAATGCATTCCACCCCTAATATGTTTTTATTGAATTTAATCAATAACTATATGTTTATTGAAATTTGGTACACTTATAGATATTAAACATTATATTATCAAAAGAATTTTTTTTCAATAAAGATTTTATGACATAATACAATAATTAATGTCTACGTGCGTGTGGATCGAATATGTTTTTTAACTCCTAGTTAACGTTTAAATTATGCTGCCTCTGAATATATTTGAATACCAATGCAAATTTATGCACTTCATCCGAATATTTAAGCTTATAGTACATATTCCATTGACTTCGGAATAATCCCTGTATAGCTCTTTTTGTTTGAGGTTCACCATAAGATTGTAACGTAGGTAGGTACATTTTATTATTATTATTTTGTTCGAAAAAAAAAGGAAGTGCCGCGAAATAACTATTTGGTGAACATCAGCTGTGACGGTTTATTCAGCCGCACTCTGTGATATATAAGTAGGCACAACGCGCAGGGAATACATTTTCCATCGAACGAAATGTCAATAAGTTAATAGACATTATTATTAATGCGAATGTGTGTCGCCGAGACGGACAGGAATACGGAGAGTGTAAAACGAAAAATAATGCGTTATACTAATCGATATTGTGTATAGGTATATCTAAAAATATGTATAATATAAATTATGTATATGTAGTTACATTTCATACTTTAAAAAAAAAAATGACGAAAAGCGACAACGTGGGACACTAAATAAACGGTTTACTATACGATCGAACTATAAAATTTGAATTTTATATAGGTATAACAATATACAAAATATGGCAATTTAAACATAATATTATAAACCTATAGCCTTAGTCGTCAACAGACTATGTATGGATAACAGGCTATATATTTTTTGATCTCAGCTAACACGAATTAGATTATCAAATTAAAATTCATTAGTATTCTATAGTTCATAAAATGTATAATATGATTTAACAGCGTACATAACCAATTATCGTTCCAAAAAATATCAAAATTGCTCCAAGTTGTAACACTTGCATAATACAATTACAACACCATTTCGTGAATATTATAAGACAGTCCAAAATATATTTCACAGTCAATTTGAACTCTGAATTATATATTATTATAATAATTAATAGTGAATAATTGAATTAATAAACTTGAGTTATTTTTGAACACGAATTATACTGAAAATTGTTTTAAAACTTTTATCTTAAATCATTTACTGTATTGTCCAGAATTTATCACCCTTAGTACACATTATATACGGCTGGTCTATAAGAATGATGTATGGTATTATGTATTTCGTACGTTTAAATATCTATTTAACCTAAAAAAAAAAAAATCGGAAAAGCTGTTTTTCTGTACTGTGGGTTTTGAACGAACCCCGCTACTGAGTAGGTCACTGTAATGGATGTGTTTACACACCCTAATAATGCGTCTTAATTGTTACAACGCATTTTCTAAACTATATATATACATATTATAATATTCTCTGAACAATATGTATTTTACATAATAATTGTTAGTAGACGCATGATAAGACATAGGATATAGAACGTTGCTAATTTAATTAGGCAAGATAAATGTAAATAGTTAGATTTAAACGGGAACCCGACTTAAGATATTTACACTTTATATAGATACTGCATAAAAATTGGTTACATTTTTAATATCCTTAGTGTTGATCATACTGTCAGACATAGGTACGTAAAACAAATTAGGATCGAGGAATATTAAATAATTACGTCTTTCAAACCATTCTATGGTGTATATTCGTATAGTAATATTTCCGTTATTTTTGCTATTAAAACTTAATGACAATATTGTAAAATAGTACTTAATATTTTTTAACTTTTGAATGATACATATTTACATACCAACATTATTTATTTTATTTTATTTTATTCCTTCAAAAAGATAATGAGCCTCACTGAACAGGTTTGGTGATTATATTATTGATTGTATTTCCTAATTGGTAATTTTTATAATACAATAATAAGTTAGGAGAGAGGTGAAAAATTGTTCTATGTGTAGTAATAAATGCTTCGAATTGTTCCGAATAATTAAAGTTTAAAATATATATGAATGGTTATTTATATTGAATAAATTATATTTTAAAAAATTGGCACATAAAAAAATGACTACTTTCTCGATCTAAAAAGAAATTTAAAGGCACACGATATAATATTAAACTATTTACCAACATCACGTGAAACTTGTTGAAATGTAAAAGTTTTAATGTTAGTTAGCATATTCCTATATAAAATAAATTATTACTAATATATGACGTTTATTCGTTGTGTCACAGTAATTTTGACTGCGTTGACTTTTGATATTATGTTAATATACAGTATGCTTGACAGACCCATTATATAGTGCACCTATCTATACATACAATGTGGTTATTTCATCATCAATAACGTATAATAATATGATTTCAAAAAGAATTGGTGTATAATGTACTATATTTTTATGTGCCATTAAAATATAAATGACGTATCGTTAATCAGCTGTCGGCGTGTGTAATAATTACTTCAAACGCATATTAATAACATAATATACAAAAATAAACCTAAAAGTGTAAAACTAACATCAACTGAAGTTAAAGTACCTGTAATATATTTTACTCCTGTGCGCCTCCCGTACGAGAATTCACATTCAAAACCACAAAAACCAAATCAGTGATTTATAATTTGCTATAATAATTTTCGTCTGATGAGTTTTTGATTAGATTAATAATAATAATAATACCTACAACTACGCTTGTGCTTTATTATTTTGGCTTATTTGTCATCCGATAAAACGTATAATGTGCGTCATATTTGTCATACACAAGTACAATCCGCAAGCCCCAACGAAACATACATTATTGCTAGTTCGGTGTTAATGTGATATTTCGGCGTGTGGCGTACCGCAATAACACAATTATTACAATCGTTTGCCAGACGTTTGTCAGTTATTATAATATACGATACTGCCTGCAGGCAGTATTGGGGGTTAAGGCTCCATAAAATGTATAATATACTGCTTGACGGCTTGAATGTCCTTAAAGTTGCGCACATTTTAACACGGTGTTATAATAATATGGTGCGTTTAACGCGTGGATTTTTACGAATATTTTATGGTTGCGACCAATATGATATTATATTATGTTATTATTATTACGTTGCGATAAAGTCAACATTTGTCGATTTGTCTCCCCCCAAAAAAACTCGTGCTTATAAACACGTTTAATTGAGTGGTAGCAAATTGAATCGGGCCGGTACTTTATGGGCAAAGGGGGTAATATATTTTTAAATTATAAATTAATAATAGTATCCCGTAAATAATAATGATTATAAAACATATCCTTCTAAACAGGAGCTGAGTGCGCTGACACGCCGTTTCCGCTCAGAATCGTTTCTCGTGCACAATGATTTATTATTGAATTCGAACTGAACACATCCATTATAATATAGTTGCACTGAACAGTCTTGACGAAGATCTACACTCGAAACCTTCTATACAGCAGAACAGCTTCCCCGGCTTTGTTGTAATTATTCATGCCGGCGACGAAACGGGGAATACGAATAATCACAGTATCGGTCGAGCTTTATTACAATAATGATGAAACAAGGACGGCGGAGGTAGGTTCAAATTAGTAGAAAATTATGTTCGCGTAATTGTTTCCTTACCTATATCGGTTTATTTCTGAAATCTCGCATTTTTATATAAAATAATCATTTATCTCCTGCTCCTGTGATAAAATAATATTATGCAATCGATGAGCAGTCAGAAAATATATCAAAAATATATCACAAGATAATCCATTACGCCGTTACTATATAAAATATTTTGTTTTTTAATATTAATTTAACGATACCTACATCTGGTATGATTCTACATATGTATATATATGCACTAAAACACACAATTATATAATAATATATATAGTGAAAAGGGTTCAAATGTATTATCGCCATTATAAATTACAGTTTACCACCCAAGAAGAGATGGATAATCATTTTAGTGGCGTATCCAGGGTTAACAAAAAGAGGATGGTACACAATACCCAAACCCCCGGCTACAACATTGCAGGATAAGTTGTGTTAAATATAGTTATCTGGTTTTGTATTATATTAAAAAAAATAGCTGCTGACTTTAAAAAAAAAGACTATTGGATAATAACTTTGCAAAATACCTATTGATTTATACTTAAAAATTGATCTGTTAATAATTTCCATACAACTCTATATTATAAAATTATGTCCGAATATATACTGTAGGTATTACATAAATAAATATTTTAAGGAATTCTTTTTTTCGTTTAATATTATGACATTTAGCTAACAGGTGCCTACTTAACAGTAGGTCCCTATATCATTATCACGATGAACGTTTATTTAATATTACAAAAACTTTTTAAATTAGATAGGTATAGCCGGTAAAGGTTACTAATGTGATCTTGATTATACTAAATATTGAAACCACCGAAAAAATAACATTCAACCATTAAACGATGATCATTTATATTACACTTCAAATAATAAAATGGTTTTTTTTAGTATTAAAAATGTTTAAAGATGTAGCTCGCAGGTTCGAACATCATTATTCTGATTAATGTAGGTACTGCAGGAATATTACGAATTTCACTTTAAATGAAATAGTTCGTGTTTATGTGCTTGTACGTTATACTATCTAGCCATTTCGTACACGGTGAACTATCTATCTATTGAAAATAAATATTTTATACACAAATTGTATAAATTAATATGTATGTATATATACGGCATATGTACAAAGTATATATATATATATATATTATAATACATACCATTATTTCCACGTACTTGTTTTCTTCTTTCTTGCGGGTGCAGAGAGGTGGGAAAAAGGTGAATTTTTTTTTTTTATAAAAAACGAGAGGCATTTCAGCAAAGTTCAACCTATAATATAGCTCGCCTATATAGCAAGCGCGTAATTACACTTTTTGCGTTACAAAAGTTCGCGTGAAATCGATTTTCTACTTGGACTTCATATACCCACTGAATGTTTGCCAACGCCACTCGCATTATATGATAGTTGTACATATTATGAATATTGTAGGACACAACCCAGGTATATATATGTATATACCTACGTAGAATCCCTGTGATTCGTTCATTAGCAATATTATCGCGGTGCAAAAATAGTTACCTATTATCGGAAACGCCGTCGATGGCATTGTAATTGAATTTTCTAATGCGAAAGTCCACATGTGAATACCAAATGAATATTGCAGTTCTTTAAATGTTTACAATTATATAATTCTGTCATTCTGAGCGTTACTTTTGTTTGTATGCGGGTTCAATCACTCAGAACTTAGTTTATCGAGTTTACTCTGATGGCTTGATTTTTATTAAATTGTATTTAAAGGTATATAATTGTAAGTAAATAACAATATTGACATTTGGTATTGAACGATTTTTATGAACTGTGTATTAAAAAAAAAGTTTCTTTGAATTATATTAAACAATTAAGCTACTTCCTCCTAAAAAAAAAAATAAAATTGTCTATTCCCTTCATCCTATTTATTCTAGTCGGGATCACGAAAAGTGAAGTACAAATATATTGTCGGCGTCAGGGGTTCTCAGTATTGTACTATAATCGTCATCGAAGATTTATATATTTTATGCGTCAGACGAAATAATAAGTTATGTAGGTACATTCGAATATTATAAAAAGCACGTCAGTTGATTTATATAACTTAATAATTTTCGCTGGGAACTCAATTGTCGGCGATTACTCATAGAGAGCTTGACTTGATGCATGAAAAATATAACAATATAAAATCAAAATAAGCTAATGAAATAATTAAGTACGCGATGTTAACGTTCGTCGAGTTCTTACAGGACTTCAGAATTGGCTTACATTATTATTATTTATTTCATTTGATTTGTGTAAGTATAATAATGTGTATGGGGGACGAGGTGGCCGAGCGGTCTAACGCGACGGATTCGGCACAGCCGGTCCGAGTTCGATCCTCGACCACCGGGCGGCATTTTTCTCCGTGCAAGTCACGGTGTCCGGAGAAAAAGTGCCGCCATCCCCCGCCCGGGCATGGCAGATACCTACGGGTGCCCAATCAAAAATTCTGCCAAACCCAACACACACGTGTTCCTTCCCCTACCGACACTAACAACCCACAAACAAACCACTACAGCTAATGGCCATAGTTACCGAAGCTTAAGATCAATAAAAAACAAAAAAAAAAATAATATGTATAAGATGTATTTTATACGTTAAAGACGATTTTCCGGGTAAAGAGTTTTGTTTATTTACTGCTATACAATTTTAAGAAACATAAAGGATTGTGTATAATCAATTTATCATTCTGACAATCAAAATAGACAAGTCATAAATAAAACGTTTTTGTCTAAAAAATATCCTTTTCTAAATTGTCAGGTTTTCTTAAGTACAGCAGTTAGAAAGTATACAACAGATTGTGCTATTCAAACTTTTTATACGAGAGCATTGTGATTTTAACTTACGGTCCGTAAGTTACAGATATACTCCGAAACGAGTCCATTAAAAGGGGTTTAAAAAATACCTATGATAAAATGAATAATACAGTATATTTAATATTAAATTATTATATTTGATAAATTGGTTTAAGTCATTCGAAAACGAGTATGTTTTGATGTTTCCTCAGCAATGAAAAGAACACTTAAAACTTTCAACAAGATGATCACTTAGTTTTTCGAGATGTATATTTTAATCTATGTCAGTTTGATAAGGTTTTTCAATGAGTTGGTCAAAGTTTCAAAATTTAAAATATCCTATTGTTTTCTATTCTCTGGAGTTGCTTGTAACATAAAGTGTTTTATAAGAGTACAACAATGAAATTACAAATGATCGACCAAAACAGTGACGTATTACAAGGTTGGAAAAATGGCTAAAGGCTTAAAAAAATATATATACATATTAATATTATGAAATCATTTGGAAAAAATATGTAAAACTCTGTTATTGTTCGAGTACAATGTGCTGGCGCAATCAGAAATACATTATGCAAAAATGTATATTTAGGTAAAAAAAAAGAACAGAAAATTGTATTAATTTAAAAGTAGTATAAAAAATATTTAAGTGTTAAAACACAAACGATATATTAAAACCGGACATCTAACCTTTATCCCCCTGTTTAATTCTATTTGAACGCGAGCGCATATTATAATGGAATTAAATATACAGAGTGCTCAATAAACGTATGGGGCTGGGTGACTGGCACCTAATTTATAAGCTAATTTTTAGTACCTACCTACCTATTTCTAAACTCTGATTTTTGCATTACTCCGGTTGTGTATAGTGTGATATTCAAAGGTCTACGTTCGGTATTTATTTTGATAATTATACTTAATAATTAGTACGAGTGTGTACAACAGCATACCTATACAAGACGTGTAAGTGTACCGTCAACAACCGTTTAAAGAAAGAATGGGGCACATAAAAAATTAGAATATATCAACAGCTATATTTCAATATTTGTATTTTTAAGTCTAAAATATATTGGTACCTGCTTGGTAAAATATATTATGCAAAGATCAGAATATTATTGATGCATCGTAAAATATCCTTCAGAGACAGAGAAAAACACCGGTGAATGTATATTTTTTTATCAACGCCCTGTATAATGTATTATAATACCTACATTATATCATATTATAATATTAACATTATATTATTGTACACAGTATAATGCACGCGCGTATAATAATTATCATAACTGATGCGGTAATCAATATTCTACAATATTTAACCCCATAGCTAATATGATAATGAATACTATCGAAATTACGGAATTTGGAAGGATTTATGTAACATAAAACCCTGCAACGACGTGCCGAAATGGCGAGCATTACATACATGATGTATTGCAGTCATATTATGTTTTTGGCGTGGCCCGGAGACGTGTGCGCCAAAGGTTTATAATATCTGTGTAGGTACATGCAATATAATAAATCCACATTGTACATAATATTATGTCACGCACACACACACGCATATATATATATATACGCATTACGCGTGTATTTCGAATAAGCCAATATATTATATGGAGGTATATATATATAGCGGTTATAACGTGATTATTGGTAGCCGCGTAGTGGCTCTATATGCCGTGTTGTAGCAACTATTTGTGCGCATACGGTACATAATATAATATACCTATAGATATTATTAAAAATATCTAATATAATTGAATAGACACATGGAAATATATACCTAATATAGACCATCTTGCCAATGTTAATAATATTATAATATCATGATACGTTATTATATAATCAGTTTACCGGAACAACTATATCGACACAGTTTCCCCCATAGCATCATCATAATATTATATGACAATGATAAAACTATCAATAATGACCATTCCTATATATACTATATAATATATATATATATATATTACAATACCTATTATAATATTATTAGATAAATAGTTCATATTTCATCATGCCGTTGACACCTATGCCTACACGTAATACATGTTTCATCACAATCAAAATTTAGCTATAAACGAACGTTGCCGTTTACAACCAATTGGATTTAAATCGCATGAAATTGAAAAATTGTATTTTCTGATCTGTCGCTAGCTGCGTCATAGTACGACGCGCATCGTGGATCCCAATTTCCAATATCCAATGGGATAGGCCACGCAGGTCGTCTTATACATTATTATTAAAACGCTGTCGTTGACCACCGACAGGCGTAAAGCGTTAATGTATATTTGTGTATTGTGTTGTAACTATGTCTATTCAGACCAGAACGGCTGCTGCGGGTTTTTTTTTTATATAATTGGAAGATGAAGAGAAAGAACAAAAAAGAAACAAAAGAAAAACTAAATGAGAAGAGTGAAAAGACATTTTTTTAAGAACAAATGCCATCCACTCTTCTCCTGTACTCTAAGAATTGTTTTTTTTCTTGTGCATTAAATTCAAATTTGATACATTCGTAAAAGTGACCCACTCAATGAGCCATTGATGAAGAACACGTGAAAAAATCTACACGGTTATCAAGAAGAAAAATTCGACACGTATATCTGCATTCTGCAGTATACGTTTGACTAGACAGTATCAAGGTCTTAGTACGATACGGGTCGATACGTATCACTGGTGCCTACATCGTACACATAACTTCTTCAACCCTCGTTTTTAACCTAGACGTATGTAAACATATTCCCCTTGAACAACTTGTAACTATATGTCTGTACAGCAGAGCAGCCAGCAATACGTAGAGCGATAGAATTTCATATACCTAATATCTGGTTATGCTCTATATTAGAGTCTATTATATACTCAATATTATATTACGGTATTCGAAACATCGAAAACAGGGGAAATAGTGACACTATCAACTTTTAAGTATCATACAAACTGTTCTATTTCGGTCACATGGTAATATGGTATAAGCAATACATATATAATACAATACAATATTTCAATATAAAAAAAAAAAACTGGTCTTTCTGAGTACTTTATACTTCCTTAATTTACTAACTAATAAGAAACAAATTTGAGATTTTTTTGTTTAGAAAAGTAGACGAAATTCTCTCTCGATTTCATTTCTATTCGCAAACATCGCGGTTTACCACCGTTCAACGCAATTTACCACAGTTTTAGGTATACATAGTTGGTACATACAATAAAATGCATGCATCATTAATATGATCACAATATTATTGAATTCGTCGTGTCGGAGACAGATTTTGGAACTCGCCATCTATCGGCTGCTATCCCTTATAGAGCGTATCGCGTAATAAGAGTTCGTCTGTGGACGGGTTCTCTACACATACTTACTCCTTAATCATTATACACTATAGTCAAAGCTATATAATGTATAAGAATCCCGCGGAAGCGGATGACGGTGGAATTAGCATATTATACCATACTTTGTCGTGGCTTAAACTGTAATTAATGTCGCGGTGGAAATGTTGCGAGTGCGTAAATTAATTACTGTGGCGGCAGCGTTTGAAACGATAATATTTTCGAGCGTTTACCGAGTGAGTGGACTGCAGGAGCTGAAGCAGGGATCGGCAGTCACGGATGGGCCACGCGAACTTATACCACCGCAATACACGTAAACACTACACTATACGTGTTTATAATTGTATAATATATTATAATGTATATATGCAAATATAATAATATTATTATTATTATTATTATTATATGACATGCGTGTGTTCGAGTGTTTGGATACACCTTTAGATTAATATATAATACGCGGTCAAATTCATATATTATACAGCGATTCAACAATAATCATTGTTTTTGTCATCGGTAAAGTCTCTGGCGGCGCGAACTATACAATATAATAAGTTTCTTACATGACGCTATATGGTATTTATATATATATATATATATATACATTATAATATTGACATAATGACATTATGCCAGAGGTGCATACATGTAGGTGATATATTATAATAATATATACGTTAAAAATATATATATTAGGCACATAAAAAGGCCCACATACCTATCATATAATATATATATTTTGTATATTTGCAGTGCATATACCTACATTATATTATTCGGGGTAGGTACGTACATAAATTCATTAAAACCAGAAGCAAATAAGCAGTAAGTCCAAATACAAGACCAAAAAGCAGTAAGTGCACACTTGAACTAGAGTTACTGCTTTTCTTCTTACCTAGTAATTATTGTATTTACACACCAGTGTGTCCGTCAAAATTCAATATTTTTGTTTAAATTTAACATTGGTTCCGAAATAAAATTGATATTTAATATTTTTACTATATTATAGGTAACTTGATAAGCAATAATATTATTATCTCAATTTAAAAATTAAAATTAAAATATGTCATACAATTTTAGATACTTAAATTATATGATATCAGTATAATGTATCGCATGTACATTTTAATATTAAATCAATTTTAACCAAGTCGAAAGTGTCATCAGTGGGTGGCTTATTTCCCCAAATTATTTAAATCATATTTTATTTGTTTCCCTCTTATTGCACATATATATATATACTCATTATGTCTTAAATATAGATTGTATATTTTCTTCTAAAAAAAAAAATCAATTATAGTTAATCTAATATTAAAATGTACACGTGATTACGACTTAGTTAAATATCTAAAATTTTAAAGCACACATGCATTCATTTATTAACACAAATGACAATGATATCATATGGCATTTGGCAATAGCTCCAAAAGTGTACTTGCAGCTTTTTTCTTTTGAATAAATTCTAACTCATACAAGCAATATGCAGTAAGTCCATTAAAACACATGAACATATGTTATGATAACATTTTTTTTTATCTTAGATAATTTCCCCATACAATATATTATAATAATTACTATACTTTTAATGTAAAAAAAAATTTTTTATTTACTTGACGGACTATTTTAGTGTAGAAAACTGTTTTATAGTTTCCTGAAGAACTGCGGCGTTTTCGGAGTTACTGCTTAGTGGATTTTGACGACAGTCTACGTGACTAATAGCGATATTTTTTTTTTGCAACAGATGCAGGCTGCAGAATCAGCTGCAGACTGCCAACGAACAAAAATCAGAACGTATAAGTGTACGCACGCTATATACATAATATAGATTATAGAGTATATTTCCGTGAAAATACGTCGGATCCAATCCACTTCAAGTCCCACGCGAATTTATGGCCGCGAAAAGCCTCCGTCGGCGTACAGACGTGACTCGTAAAAGACGAATTCCCGAGTGATATACTTTAATATTTATGGGCAATTTATACGACGAGACGGCTGAGTACGTATGTTAGCACGTGTGTACGAGCGTGTACGTTTCGGTTCAAAAAACATAGACGTATGCATGTAAACGCTTTATTGTGTATTCAAATATAGTTTGTGCTGACGAAATTTCTATTTTTTTCCCTCGAAAATATCTTTATTATTAGCTCAATTCGAAATTTCAAAAATATACATATTATATATTGCTGACGCTACTATTAGCGTTCGCGTTCGGATTTCGCTCGACGTCAAAATGTGATAGAGTATTATTTCGTGTTTAATACACGATGTGAGATGCTATTCGCAATATCTCCAATTTCCCAGCGATTAATGGTCGACCTCGAACCATAATATTTCCACGCGAGATGTGAGATGGGAGGAAGACAAATATAATACCTTATATTATTGGCATCGGTTTGTTTGAATAACTGCGAGAATGTTTTTAAAACTTAATTATTTGAGTCCGATAAAGTCGAACGGCATACAACTCGGACCGAGAAAAATACAATTCAAATGAAAATAATTATTGATGATAATGCGATGATAATAATAATAATAATAATAATAATAACAAATGATTTACACACGGTAATTTATAACTATCGTCCTTTTAATATGGACAATTACCACACGCATGTATACATATTATATGATACACATCACACACCACTATTCTTCGCAATTTCAGTGGTACAGCGAAAATTGTTGACCACAAATAATAATAATTAATAGTCTTTATATCTAATACAAAAAGGGACCCTTGGACGCTCGCAATGAAACGCATAACATAATTAAACTGATAATAAAATAAGAAAACACGTACCGGCCAGGTATCTAAAAAAAACAATAATATGGTCGTATACATTTTTTTGTGGTGATGACGTGCTGATAGTATACGTTCGTCACTGTTTTTAAACCACCGGTGAACAACCGCCGAGGGAAGGATTTTTATTGACTTAGGTACTCATCCATGTTCGCGTGGAAAATAATCAAATAAAAAAACTAAAAGACGCACACAGGTCTTTCGACCTACCTCCGAGGCAGAGAAAATATGACGTAAAATATTGTCGGTCGATTACGCGCTCGGTGTTCAACAAAAATAATGTTATGGACGGAAATAGAGAGCCGGTGAAAAATGAATGATTACAATATAATATTGTATTTATATATTTGTGACCCAGTATATGTTTTAGTTATAATAGAAGGAGGAGGAGAAGGTGTTTGTCGCGCTGAGTGTGTGATGGCGGACAGTCGTGGTCATAATATCGTCTCGACTTTGGCAGCTCTCTCGGCGATAAGCAGCGACGCGGCAGTGGCGTTAAAAAGCTGGCGCGCCACGGCTCATAATATATATTATTATAATTATGCATAAATCACAAATTATTATGCAATGATAATAATAATTATGATTATTTACATTTGAATTGTACGTCGAAACGGGTTAAAGTATACCACTGGACTAATAAATCATAACATAATGTACTTGGTATTTACGCGGATTAAATAAAATATTATATGTTTTATTTTTCGAGTAGGTGCGGGGGAAAGGCATATAGGATTTCACCGACATGGTATATTACTATATACAATACAGATCCGCTGTACAAAGCATAAAACGGCAAAGTCATTACACCTCACTGTAATATAATTAATTAATAACCAATCATTTCGCAACAGGTGTAAAAATAGCAATTTATTATCGACGTTAATTATTTTTCCATTCAAAACGTTTAAAAAATGAAGTCTCGTCGACATTTTAAAAACTATTTCCATATAACTAATTACTATTGCTTTGGAGTTTTGTTCAAATCGTTTCGTTATTATTATTTAGGTATACCTATCCGGTATCCCCACCCATATAATATGTTGGAAAATATGTATACAACAGTAGGTATAGTATAATTATCCATACGACATAAATTAAAATCATAATTCAGAAAAAATATTGACGAATTACTAAATTGTTGAAATAGGTTATTTTAACGTCTAATCATTTATAGTAACTAGTGTTTGTATCACAAGATTGATACAATTTTATGATTATAAATTAAACACATCTAGAATACAATAATAGTCATGTTATTATAAACACTAAATTAATATGTGTATATAGCTTTCTAATTATTTCTAAAAATAAAAATTATTAATTCGATTTTTGAATTACGTGATTAACATATCTTTTACATTAATTACATTGGATTCAAAACAGTTGTGTTTAATAAATGCAGTTGTACAATTCACATGGATATAAAATTATTTTTATACAAAATGTGGTTCAATAATAATCTACTTTTATTAAGAAGATTAATTTGAATATAAACTACCTATATAATTTGATTTTTTTTACTTCAAAAGTGCTTTTATGTATACAATTATTTCGTTTTAGCATATTAAATATTTAAACGTTAAGAGATGGATTATTTATGCATTAAACGTTAAGCTTTAAAACTTTTTTCAAACGAAAAACCTAAAAAAAAATTATCTTACGCTTTGTGTAATGAGTTTTTATGGTTTAGGATAGTTAACAAAACCACCTAACCGAAACGGGTTTGGGAATATTAATACTTAACAAACTCATATTATTATGCGGTCGTTCTGAAAATTAAGAATAATTATAAACTCGTAACTGGTCGTTTTTATCGAAAAAGCATTTAAATAGTGACAATAAAATATTGATAATCACCACCACACGTTTTTAGACCGGCTAGTCGTGTTATCTTACATTGGAAAGAGTCCAAAATCAAAAAGGGATATCTATAAGCCCCAGGAAACGAAGACAATTTGTCATCTGACTTTGCTCTTTCGTCGGTGGCTGCCAATTCTCTGTCTGCCTACGTACGGAGAATAGTCAAAGTGTTATAATATAGCGTGGAATACAGAAAATCTCATATGCCATTTCTAACTTTCATCAATCTTAGCGCGTTTTCCAAAAATAATACATCACACGTTTCAATGAGTAAAACATTTCCCCTAAACGTGGAAGATGTTGGTGATTTCAAAATTGGAATACTTCAACGATATATGTAATTTGTTTGTTTTTTCCGTTACAATAGACACATGCTATGAAATGTAAAATGTAAACAAGTTAGGTACCATAACTTCTGTCAGCGGTATTGCATATTTGTTGTACCAATTGATAATTACACCTAATGTATTAGATACCCATGTTAAAATATAACATAATATGATAATTATAATAATTATATAAATGTTATTATACTATCTATATTACATAAATATGTAGTGGATGATATGCTTAAACACGAAAGCTTGAACATTGTTTGTGTGAGCAGTAAAAAACTGAATAATTAATATAAATCAATAAAAGTAGAACAACGATGTGAATCAACCGGCTAATGGTTATTTTATACGTCATTATCGTTTTTTCCCCTGTGTTCAAAATGTATTAATAAATAACACATAAAATGGTTCAATTTAAAATTGTATTGTTAGGGTATTCAGGTACCTATGGATTATATTAATATATTAATATTATACAGTAACGACTCATTAATGAACGGTGTGAAAAAGCGAGATTCGTTTGTTTGCGTATAAACGTTGTTCTCAAACTGTGAATGAAAAAAAATGGAATGAATAAAATATTCATGGAAACGATGCATTTTTATAGTTATTGTTACCCATAGGTAACTTATAATGTAGGTGCTATCTTTTTATTATGAGCTACCACTTTGGAAATAATAATTAATATTAAAATACTTTCCAAATGGAATCTTATGAACAGAAATCACTAGACTGTACGTCTGAAAATTAAAACAGTTCACGAAAAATAAAAATTGTTACCTATTATTAATCACTTGATTAATAACTGTTTCAACTCACTAAAAATCTGGATGACTTGACAAAGTTACATTTCATTTGTATTCTTATAATTTTTAGTCAAAAAACTTAATTGAAAGACTTGAACAACTTTATACTCACGAGGCCTAAACGACTACACATATATTTTTTGTAGATTTGTGCAATTTTTTTTAAGCTCAGAAAACAAAAAAAAAGTCAAAATTGTTTTAAATTATATGTTGATGATAAGTATACTATATTTTTATTAATATTATTATTATTATTATAAGTATTTTAGATATATTTCCATGACCTGCTGACTAGTATAAAATTGCTCTGGTATTTTTTTTATCTTTCTTTTACTTGACGTGCCTAGACGTTTTCCTTATTAGAGGTGCACTATCCATCAGTCTTGCTTGCACATAACATAAAATGTTCAACATAAACGTAGACACAATAGTCTCCGCACGTCATGTCCGCTTTCCGACGACTTCTCCCGCTAACAAAACATGATTGATGTGGATTTATTAGGAATGTCTATACCTTTTGGTGAAGAAAACAATATTGTTCAATCTCTAAATACGAAAACTTTCAAAAAGTTTGGCAAAAACGTTTTAAATTCATCGTTTGTATAAACCCAGTATTCTGAACTGTCTCTAAAAACTAACTCGTACTAAAAAATCAGAAAAAATCAACAGACAACACGACTAGAACTTTTTATTAACCAGATCGTCTACTAGATGAGTTTTGACGAGCAGTCCTATAAGGAACAAAGTACGCTACTCGATATTATATTTCCATTACATGGAAAATTTATGAATTATAAATATGCTTTGATTAATAAGTAACTACGACAACGAATATCTTCCTCAAAATCGGTTAGAAATACAAAAAACGTGTATCTAGCCCAAAAACGTATTTATGTTAAAATATAGGTATGATAAGACCTATAGTCGAACTTGGTAGTGGGTGGTAAATACAATTTATGGTTTAATTAAACAAAATCGTGAAAACAGTCATAACTGAGATTTACTACTCAAGTAGTTATCAATTTATTATTATTACGACTTACGACGAGTAATATAATAATATAACAATAAATTAGGGTTATGAATTTGTAGAAAAATTCATTATTTTCGTTTACTGTAATACATAGCTTATTTAACACAAAGTTTGAAATAGGTACTATATTGTATTAATGAATTGCATTTTGAGACTTTTTGTCATTGTATTATTAGGTATTTTTGTCATTGTACTATTAAGTACCTACCGAATTATTAGATCATTTTTTTTTAATATTTTCAATAATTTCCGTCAATTGAAACATTTTACACATAATATCTTATGAATTATTTTTAATTTTCGTCCTCTAAATATTTTACACGTTTTGTACTGACGTCGCACTCAATTAACAATATCTTTACTTTAATAAAATTTAAACTCGATAGATTTTTAATTAAATTACGATTCTCAAATACTATACTTATTACAGTACACTGTATACTGACATTTTTGATTAAAATGAATTTAAAAAGCGTAACATAGGTTTTTAGTGCATTCACAGCCCTAAATCCTAATAATAATTATTGATTATTATAGATGATAATTTTGGTACGTGTAGTCGTGTCCTGTTAATGGGTATTATATTATAACGGTTGTGACTTGTGAGTAAAGCCATTACCGAGAACAACCCACCCGAAGTAGATGAGGCAACCGAAAAACACTCGAGAGTCGAGGTGGATAGACGACGGGAGGACGGTGTTCGCCAAAGATGAGTGAGGGTCGGTGATCCAATGTTTAATGGCTGATGCCGTCATGCCGATATGAGTCCGTTTATCACTTGGTAAAATTGCCTGAGCGGACAGTGTTTCGTGTCCACATGGCGGAGTATTGGTTAGGTCCGGATGGACTGATATCGCCACTGCGCAAAGCTGACGATGGGGACGAATGCCACTTAATATGTATATCTGTGGTTCGGAGCCAGGGCGCCAGTTGCGGACGTCCGGCCTGTCGGACACGAATATGGGAACTCTACGCTGCAGGTTCCGCCCGACCACCGAAACAATAATAATAGAGATAATATGGCGTAATATATTATAATTTGTATATGATATCATATTATAAGTAGGTAATGTCTAGAACTATATATTTGCATTTTTGGGTTTTTTTTTTTCAAGTATAGCCATCGATTATAAAATGTAATGTATATAATTATAGTTAATTAAATCAAAATTTGTATCATATGTGAAATCTTTAAATGCAAAACAACTATAGATATTTATATGAAATTAATCATTTTATGAATATGCTGTTTTCGTTGCAGACAGTGTCTTAAATATAACGGTAATAATTAATGATAACAATGAGCCATATAATAAGTCAGTTAAACGAGGAAAAACTATAAGCGAATTTTGATTCTATCTTCTACAAAAGTTAAAATATGACAATTTTATAATTTTTACTTTTAATACAACATTTTTAGAATTTGGCTGGTTGAAATCAAAAATATGAAAATTCGATCTCAAGTAGACTTAACGACATATTCAAATTTGTTTTCAGTGTTCTTATCGCTTCAATATATAATTTGGTAAGTACGTTGGAAGTATAGAACACGTCCAATCTCCTATGTGGCACGTGTATTTAACAAAGACAGAAAATCACTACTTCCAATCCTCTTAAATAATTTTTTATACAGTTTTTACATTTTCTCCGTTTAATTGATACAATATTATTTGCCTCGTATTATTATTATTATTATTATCATAGTATTTAAAACATAATATAATATAAAGGCATATAACGAAAACAACGTGCTTATAAAATATGATAAAATTCATATAATTTATATAATTTTTTTAAAATTATTTAATATTTTTACTGCCGTGATAGCGATGTCAAATAATAATAATTATTATAGTCCGATAATAATGATAATAATTTTAACATCACCATGGTCGGCGTGTACTGTATTGAATCATTAAAACTGCTCTTCTAAGAATCTATGTTAAAAAAAAATAAATAATAATAATAATGATAAAATCATATCGTCTACACCAGGCATATAAAATACACGGCCCTCGGCTCGTTTTTTTTTTGGCCCGTGGGTGGTTATTATTATATTGGCTAATATTAACAAACAATTAATTGAATAAAAAAATTATACAATTTTCCTTTTGTGTCACAGCTATATTAGTGAGAGGTATACATTAATTTACTTGTCTGTCTTATCTTCTGATAAACTGTAATTAAGTACCTACTGTACCTATATGGTATTTTAAGTAATGAATAAAATAAAAAATTTGTAGAAAATGTGTTTTTTTTTTTCGATTAATTTGTAGGTGTGGTGTGCATACTAAGCTATTCAATATATTTGGCCCAGTTAATACTTTGAGTTTGACATGCCTCGTCTATACGCACTACGGCGTCTAATCTGCCGGACCGGCACTCTGCAGTCTACTCTACCTTCGACCCGTTCTAGGTGTATTATTTTATTCGATGGCACTATGGGAGACAATACGATTGTAACGCCACACGTGCTATGTGTGTGTGTGTTTGTTTTTGTACACGAAAAGGGGCTTTGTGGACGACGTGAGATTCGACGAGTGGAGGCAGGCACGTGCGTACCTATATATATAAAAGTATATAATATAATATATATACTTGGCACACTCGAACACTATAACAACAATGCGATTACGATATCCGGCTGCACAACGTTCCATTGTAAAATAGTTCATTAAACGACAAACGAAGATAGATTAAGCGAACGGCGACGGTCGACGTTATATTATATTATTATATTATTATATATAGTGATGAAGTGCGACGCAGTCCTATAGCTCAGCGCGTACAATAGGGACAGGGCCTGCATATAATTGTCATTATAATATGATATACAATATTATGCGTTTATACGGGACTCGTATAATATACAGAGTGATTCACCGAGCATACTCTTCCCCCCCCCCTTTATTTTTTCTTCAACACCTCAGTCAATCAGACATTTGGCGTTTTTAAACAAACTCTATAAGACCATATTATTGACTAATTCTCGAGATATTTTGTGTACTATACTTAATAAGACGTGTCTTGTAGAGGTGCAAACTTCCGGTTTTTCAAATGACCCCTTCCCTTTCATGGTAAATTACTCAGCTCAAAAAATGTTGACGTATCAATTCGAACGAGTAGTTTTTTTATAATTTCGTTATTTAATTTTGTCTACTAGGTAAGGTTTAATAATAGCTAACAGGTTTAGAAGAAAATACGGTGGCTTTGGTGGTTTGAAAATGTAAGTAATTAATATTATTCTATAAACTTATTTTATAATTTGTAGAAATGGTTCAAATATAATAAATATGGGTATGTACTATATTATACAGATCCAATACACATATATTTGATATTTTTGCAAAATCATTTTAATAACTAAAAAATCACTCGTTTGAATTTTAAATTGCGGGGTACATAAAATTATTCACTTAATAATTCATAGTAGAAAGGTGGGATTCTCGTTTGAACTTTGAAAGCATATATTTGTATCGCCACTGCAGGACAATCCAAAAGTATAGTACTAAAAATCTCTAGATTTCAAACCAGAATTCGAATAACATCATTATTGAAGTTTCTTTTAAATGGAGGTGAGCAAATTTGCTGAATCACCCCGCGTATATAGGTAGTAATAATTGTAGAAGAGTAGTAATAACTCGGGCTGGTTTAGACGCCGTTGTCGGCTGATTTTTCACCGATGATCAAAAATGACTATACACAGGATCATATTATTATGTGAACAAAATATACCTACGCATTTTGTTGGATTTGCCAGTCGTAGCGTTTTTGCCACGTGATCGATTTATAATAACAATATTATTATACTTTGTGTTCATAGAACAACTACAATCTCGTGGGAATATGAACACGACGCCGTTTTATGGCTTCGTCAATTTTACCGGATCGCAATAAAAGTATATAATATAATATTAATAATTATTATAAGCTTGCTTTTAAACCGTCCATACCGGGCTAATATTATTATCACGTGCGCCTGATATTAAAGCACTAAATAATTAATTGATCGTTGTTTGTGCGTTAAGTATATATTATTATTATTATACGTATGTAGGTATTATAGTGTACATTATTTTATGTGTATGAATTATTGACCTACGGACATTATCGTGTTCAAGACCAATCGATATAGGTACGCGTGCTGGCTTATAAATTATTTTGTCCAACGTGAAGTACCTACCTATTATATATATATATAGGTAGGTAGGTACCACTAAAATTGCGAGGACGACATTATATTATATTGTATTGTCGTGTTTGCTTGACGGTACACGACTGTTAATCGCTATGTTCATCGAACACATAAATTTGTGGGATTCTGAAATTTCATGAAAACGACCAACAATGTCGTAAGGACTGCAGTGGCACGATGGGAAAACATGGACGTCTAAATATCGTAAACATTTAAATTTATCGGACACGACATCGATCACGACCGGCTAAATAGTACGCATTTTTTTCAGAAAAACGGTTTCGCATTGTAATATTTGAAATTTGAATGCCTGTTTTAAAACGTGCCAATTTTGAATTTCAAACGTGCCGGTAATGAATTTAAAAAATGAGTCATTGGTATTAAATCGTAAGCTATTAGAAAGCCATATTAATTATTAATTAGACGTCAAAGGTGCGAATATCGTTATAATATAATATAATATAATATATTCTAGAATATCACGATATAGAACGACAGCTGATGCTTGACGATAATCATCGTGTCAACTGTGAAGTACTCTACGAAACAATACTGGATTCAGACATTTTGCGCCCTGGGGAAGGTATTTTTCTCGTCATAGAAATAAAAATGATAATTTATAAACAATACAAAACATAGGTACACGATAACTATATATAAAAGTAATATTCTAAAATCGATTACCATACGAAATACTACTGCTAATAAAATATTATGTTCAAGTTGGTACACAACTTTATATAATTTCGTATTATATCAGTTATTTGTTAAAGTTGAAGGTAATACTGAACAATTTCACCTATACGTACAAATAATATTATACGTAAAGTATTACCTGTGCAGTAGTACAATTTTACGCACTTTTAAAAAATTAATTTGTTTTATTATTTTGACAATTTATATATTTCGGAAGGTCGATAATAACTCATTTCAATTCATTGTTTATATCACCAAATGGCAAAGGTCATATTTATTGTGACCTAAATGTATCATAAAACAGTTGTTTGAATCAACGTGTTATTATAACAATATTATAAAAAAAAAAAATGGATAAATCAAAAAAAAACTCACCGTTTCCATTTGACATGTTTTCGCTGTCTGGAGGCCGTAATCTATGACTATAGTGTTGAACCCTGTGTTGATGTATGCTGTTCAGAATTATATTACTGGACGTCCGGGACAGGGCTTGTCGTTGTCGAACGGCTTCTTTGTAAATCCTATAAAATAAACCGTAAATCAGTCGTCGACTAACAATGATATAAATTTCGAATGTCCGGGTGTGTATATTATTTTAGGTAATGGGCTTTGAGTATTTGTAAAAATGAAAAGGTTAAGTGGGTATAATTGCAAATTATGAATTATGCATTTATGCAAACATAATAAAAAAAACATTTAATGTTTATAAGTATATGTGTTATGTATAATATTTTGTTCTTTACTTAAAATATATCGGGCAACACAATAGTATTACAATTTTAATATTTTCCACAACGTCGAACACTTTGAATAAAACTAATTTATAAACCATAGGAAAACCCAATAACCCATTATACATATTATATACAGATTTTCAGTTTTATTTCTACATTTAATTTTATCGATGCATCGCCTGAATATTACATACTATTAATTATTCTGACAGTCTGAATATTCTTATACTATTCAAATCGAAAAGTTTGTTTTCTCTTTCACAGTAAAAGTTTATCTTCCCGAATGGTCATTTGAAAAGGGTGTATGCTCAGAAAATAGAGATATACGAGGTTACATCCAATCACTGAATGTCTGAATTACAACCATACTCAATTGATTTGTTGAGTAAGTATCATTAGTTATTATATAAATACACATGAATACATGCCGAATGAATGATAACCCCTAACATCCTCAGTGAAATGTCAATGGGGACATCGAGTATTGCAACGTTAAATTATACGTAACTAGCCAGTGGTCAACCAATATATTCGTACTTTATAAGTATAATATTATAGGTAGGTAGGTATATCGTATATGAATAGAGCAGTTTATATGGAGGATTACCAATACAGCCCCCTAACTTTGATCATAATCATGATCTGATTCTATCGAACATATTTGATTTTGATTTTGAATCTGTTACCAAATAGTTATTAGAATAACCCCGAATATGAATATGGGAACCCTTTGGATTCATTTCGACAAAGACGAATGAGTGCTGTTAACCGGGTGAAAGCTTACTTTTAGCAAATAACCTTGTGCCAGTAAATCTGTTCAAATATTGTAACTATTAACTATTTAGTATTTTCATGGATAGTAGGTTTATTAGCCATTATAAGACTAACATTATGAATGATTCAATGCTTTATCTTGAGGTTGATATCAATAAAAAACGCTGTAAATTGTTAAAATATAATTAAATCTTAAAAATAGATCCATATTATATATTTATTTATTTAATTATTTAACGAATATAATTCTTAGTATAACAGTATATTATACAGTAGATGGCAATTAACACAGTTAAAGAACTATCAATAGTTATAAAAAACAAATTAAACGAATTAATAATGTAACAGATAGCAGTAATAATAATAAAAAGTATATACAAATAATTATAGTATTATTATTGTACCCAGAAATATAGAAATATAAGGACATGTAGTTGTTATTATTAATCCAGTTCAAATAGTTATTCTACACAGTATATACCACCAGTATATATCAGCCTTCTTTTATATATATATGTTATATTCATTTTATATTATAATTAATTAATATTTATTTTATTTATAATATGTACAGGCTCAAGCCCAAATTACAAAATAGTAACATAACATGTCGAATAGTTATATTATATAACGTCACAGAATTATGGTACCTCTAATAATTGGAAACTTTTAATATCTTCCCTTACAAAAATTGAAAAATATACAAATTACTTTTTAACCCACGTATCTCCAATTATTATAATATTATCAACAGTATTTTTGTTATTATCATCGCGTTATGTAATTCCGTCCCAGCATATCGGTTGTCACACTTCTTACCATCAGTTTTACTGGCACCGTCTCCGCACCAGGTTCGGCTATAGTCACGCCATACTCACGCTGTAGACCCGATTATAGATGGTCAGATGGACTGTGCTTTTCACCCCTTTCGTACATATTTACTATATATTTTCCTTTTATGGATAGGCATTTATCAATATGAATAGAATTTATTGCACGAGGACATAGGGCAAATTTCGCAAACTCCGGTTCAAGATAAATGGAACGAGAGCACCACTTATAAGGGGACCGCAGTACAGAATTTTCAAATGTAACGTACCTGTTGAATCTTCACGCACCTTCACTACGCCACTCACACACACGACTATAGTATAATACAATTTTTTTAACTTGTATTACATTAAAATAAACAATAAATTTACGTTTACTGTTGAAATTGTCTTCAGCTATTTATTTAATAACATCAATATCAGCTATGGGAATCCCTGGCAGAGCGTACGCTACAACTGGACCAATCGATAAGGGATCGTTAGGCATTCCTAAAAACGATTAGAACAATATCCCAGGGTTATTGCCAGAATAACAACATGCTGTTGTAACACTGTAAATTATTTATAATATATCCATAAATAAAACAGTAGGATAATATTCTATTATTAATTGGTGGTTTCGGCCCGCCATGAAATGTGCACCTCTCGTATATTAATAAATACATCATAACGTACCGATCATGAATTCCTAGAAACTATACTAGTATAATATGCACATTCGCTAAAACAACAACTTTGTAAATCAACCAAATGATCGAAAACAGGTAAGTACATATCTTTTGGAAGTAGCTAATCCACATCGAACGAATCAGGTGCAGATTTACAAGTATTAAACAAAACACAACAGTTAGGTAATAGATTTAGGAAACTGAGTTGAAAGCCCTACTCAGTTAAACGCCTTAGTCCAAGTAAGAGACTTAGCCCTATTAAAAGCATACCTATATAGAAATCTAGATGATATAGATTTAGTTACACGTAGTAAAACTACTGTAGATTTTTAACACAAAGTATAAAGTTTCGAAAGGTAATCGCGAATTAAAAAAATTGCAGTAACCATAAGATTTGAGAATGATTTTAAATTGATAACCTTCAGCACTGGGCAGGATGATATTTAAATGCTTGGGATATGGGAGTAAGTTTAGTTGAAGATGAAAATGCACCAACGTTTGTTTAATTTATAACAACTAGATTAACCGGGAGAACGTTAAAAATTATAAAATATAAAAATATTTGATGACTTTAACACCGCATCAACTTTACAAACACAGCTAAATTCTTTAAAAAATGCGTAATGGCGAAGACATATTCAAATATTGTCATAGAGTAGAAAAATTATACTATAAATTATGTAGTTACCGTTGTTACCTACAGTTAATACATTAGAAAGTGAGACAAAAGTAATACACGGACACTAAAAGAGCATAAAATGACTAATACATCTGATTAGAACAATAGTAAAATTACGAATCCCAATATTTCTTGATATAGCTAAGCAATTGGTAAAAGCCTAAGGAGCAGAATATAATTCAGAGAAAGAGAGAGAGAGAGAGAACATTTGAGGTAGGTACTTAAACGACAATTTAAATAATAGAACTAATTACAATTCTTCACGAAACAATAAAAATAACTTTCAGCGAACAAATAATACCGGATTTAATAATATAAATTATACCGACGGAAATTTACGACTAAGATAACTGATGATTTTAATTTTGTTCTCTTCGCTATTGATCATTTGTTGTACTTCGTCTATAATGGCTTAGTACACCATGTAAATCTGTTAGTTTTATATTCGGGTTATTACTCCGTCTTTTATTTATTCCCAAACAATACCTACATATTTTCTGGTTTTTGTCTAAAACATCGCCGCCGTGTTGGTCACAGATGTAATTTTTTTTATAATTTATATTTGAAAATATGTCGTCTACAGCTGTTAATACTACCTACCTATTTTGAAAATATCTGCCAACTGTTACCAACAATTACAGTAATTTCTCCTGTGTTTCTTGTTTATTTTACTATTGGTTCGGTTAATTCTGCACAGCTTATTGTTTATGTTACATTTCCCGTGTGAATCAATGTGTTTCCGTTTTGTATTTTATGGTATATACGTATTTCTTACTAATGTGAATTTTTCGAATAAACATTAAAATGCCATTTTTTCCTATTTTTGGAATAGTTGTACCTCTCGCACACGCTTGGTTACCATTATTTTCTAGTATTGGTTGTGGTGCTCTGTAATATTCTATAATTTATATTACTATCTATGTGAATTTGCTAATTCAGTGTAAGTTCTGTCCCTATAACTAATGGATTTTTTGTTATGCACACTATTCTGTCATTTTCTTAATATATTATGCAGCTTATTCTGATGTTTTTGTTCCCATAAGTATATTATATTTTTATTTTATTTTCCGCTCTACTGCCCTTAATGTCGCAGCGAGATCCTACGGTGTCATAAGACTTGCGTGAATTATATCTTCACTTGCGGATGTAACTATTTGTCCTAAGGTTGTAGCTGCATATAATTGATTTGTGCAATTATCGTGTATAAATTATACACTTTGTTTGTTAATAGTAAACCTAACATAATATCGTCAGTTTTATTTTGTATTTGATACATTATTGTATTCATGCTTGTTCTTTAATAATTATTATATCCTTATACAATGAAATTGTTCTGTTTGGTTTGATACATTACCAAAATATTCAACTACCGTTTTTACTACAGTTGTTTGAACTTTCATTATAATAAGTAAAATGTTGGCTTCAGTTTCTTCTGTTTGTTTTATTGCTTTGTTGATTTTCCTTAGATATTTATCGTCACAAACGCCAAATAATGTGTACATTACCTATTTAATGTATTAACTCTCGTTTTCTTCGTATGGGTTCCCGATCAGTGATCACTGTTGGTGCGGTCCAAACTCTATCATAATGACATTCGTTCTCTCTGGATATTTACTTAATTATATAAATCAATTTTTACTGCTTGATACTTACCGCACAAGTCTATGTACCTAGTTTTTATAACTACATACTGCTGTTATGTTTTTTTATTTTTATCTCTAGTTACTCATATTTTTTGGTATTGGTACACTTTTATTGAAAAGTAAGTTAGAAGTTTGTATTCTGGTCCCAAATTCTCAAAATAAAATCTCCAAAATATAAGGTTCATAATATGTATAATATTTTGAAAATTCTACTTCATCACTATTTGTAGGATCACTAGTCATCCAATCTAACCAAATCTAAACGTAAAATTTTTTTACAGCCATTACTTATTGCTATATTTACATGACCATATCTAAATGACTAAAATATAATATATGCGTACATATTTTTATATTATTATTATTATTATTATATTTTATTAATATTATAAATTTATTGTATAGCTTATCTTTATTATACTTTTTCATAATATAATATATCGCTTGGATTATACAAATTATTTATATTATATGTCAAACGTTTACATAGGTAGTGTTATTGCCAATGACACCGAAGATTGTAATAAATCATACATTAGCTTATTAATTATTTCAGTTATTTTGGTTATTTCTGGTTTTGAGAAAGGTTCATTCATTTTATTGTTTGTGGTATTGATGTGCTCTATTGTCTATTATACACCTTGGAGTGTTTTCCAACCCTAATGTATATGTCTCACATGTACTTCACGCTCGAGTGCCAACTCAAATTCCAAAATTAAATTCCTTTATATGTCCCTTAAATAAAAATTAACCTATTTAATTTATATTATTATCTAATTGTTTTACTTATATACTTATTTATTCATTTGTTTTATTATAATATAGTTTTATATACATTTTGTGTACTGTGACATCTCATCGTCCTCACTGTATGACTAAATTTCTATTGCCTACTACCTCAATCACCTCAAATGGACCGGGTCTTAATGAGTGAAGTTTATTATTATGCACATTATCTTTTAATTATACTAAATCTTTTACTTGAATATCTCCAGGATTTTCCCTTTTGTTGTATCCCTTCTTACCTTTTATTTGATTTTTAATTAATTTTTTCAAGCAATCTTATGTGATTCCGGATTTGTGCATGTTTTGTTTTAAATAATTTATAACATTATATTCGTGATGGTTGTATACGAATTAATTGTTATTAACACTAACTGAAACCAGCAGAATAAATCGTCATTGAAATTTTAAGGACAATCAAAATAATAACATTTCGATAACCCACTGTGCAATTGGAATACTTTCAGCGCCATGACTCAATTACGCTCATGACTAATGAGTATTGAATAATGAGATATTGTTTGAAAAGAACAATTTTATAACATTACTGGGTAAGAACAATTCATGAATAATTAATCAAAATTCAAACATTTTTGATGTTCAGAATAATATAATTAAAATATTATATATATAGTTGTTTTTGATTATTTTAAAGTCAATAGTATGCACCATTTTCACGCTGCCTAAAATACGTAACGAATTTTCTTCATAAACACATAATGTATGTATGTAAATTGTATATAATATTCTAGCAGACGACTGAGGGTATTAAGTACTTCAAATGATATAGAAAAAAAAAATAGAAAAATAAATTTGTACGATATAGTTAATTATGTACCTATATATTATTTTTCTTTGTTGGGCATTGGTTAACGGTAATGATATTATTTTAACCCTCATATACATGGGAAATATTTCTTTGATTTGCACCTGTTTTGTCGGATTTAATAAAATTTATACGGGACCCGATATTCGTGTATTTTTTTCCATCGTTGATTCAGAATGCTTTCGTAGCAGACTCTAATGATCTTCTCGAGAAATAATGGGAAATTCGGAATTCTAATAATACGCGTACAAACGTCCAATCTACGCGTAATTTCCGATTGACTGCTTTTGTGCACGTAGGGGTATATGTGAAAGAATCGGGCAAACACATTAACAACGTGCTAAAAGTGGTTTCAGTGGGACAAAAAAAAAAAATAAGAAAAAAAAAATTGTGCACTAACGGAAAAACCAATAGCTTTGCAGTTTTGCCTCACGATAAGAACCTTAACGGTGAAAAAAATCCAAAAGGACTCACGAGTCGGGGTAATTACAACGAGGTATAGTAGGTATAGTTAATTAGTACGTCGTGATATAGTTTGCGTTTGTAAACAAAACGAAATATAATTTCAACGATATCGATCGTGGAAAAAAAAATCAATGTTTTTTGCAGTCTATAAGTACGTGAGTAAAATAAATGCGTATAGATAGGTGATAACACGTAAAGAACTCCAACGTGTGGCGAGATGAAAAAGAAAATAATTCATTCCATGTTGTTATTTCTATTGTTGATTTTAGTACATTATAATATTTTTCTAACTCCAATACCAGTGTTCCAAGATCCATTGGTGTTATGACGAGGGGATGAATGATGACTATAAACATTATCCTATAAAAAAAAAACATAATAATAACCTAGTAACCACATGTTATGGTTCGTTGAACAAAATAAAAAAGATAGATTTAATAACTGTGAGAAAAAAATAAATAAAATACCCAGCCCAGAAGACAGTAACGTTAAACATTATTTATGACAGTCTATAATAAAATACGTTTAATTTGATTTTGGATAAAATCGTAGGGCACAATACGATTTGTTATGTTTGCGTTTCGCACTCGTGAGCAATATAACATAAAACAATTATCTCGATGGTTTGTCCCAAAATGTCAGGCCACAAATTAATATTTGAACATAACCAACCTTTTGTGTAATATCAATAAAAGTGTAATATCCACACAGTTTTACATTATGATTTTATACAATATTAATATTGTATAGAAGTCAAGTGTCGAAAATTGTAAAAAAAAAAAACATTCAAGTATTTAAATAAATACTAAATGATACAAGTAGGGGGCAGCGTATTAAAATAAACATGTTAAAATGATTAATCACTCCGCCTTTTTTTGTGTGTCGTTGCCAAAACCGTATATAACGTACGTTTTAATATTATTACATAATTGCGTATGTTTCTTAGGATTTTAGATTTTTATTTTTTTTATTTGAAAATTCAACTACAGCCGTGGTTATAAGCTATAATTCGAAAATTAAGAAATTTTTTTTAAAAATGGTAATTTTTTTAATTCATTCAGAGCTTTTATGTGGTTCTTGTGCCGAATGTTCAAAAATCTTTGAAAACAAATTTTTATGTTATTTAATAATTACATTTTAATTGGATACTATCGTATATGTTATCGTATATTAGGAGATTCTAATAAATTGTTTGTTAAAAATGAATTGAAAAATATAGAATCTTGTAAAAAAAAGATAGTATAATACATTAATACCTATTATATGTTTATTGAAATATCCCTACAAAAATAAACCAAAAATTCATTTTCTATCCTTGTGCCTGTAATAATTTATGTATAATATTATATTTTTAAAACGGGGCATAGTTCAATAAAATGGACCAATTCCTAGAAGGGAAAATATATTAAAACTTGGGTTATACACAGACTTTACGCGCGTCATCGTATCATATGGCAACGGACCGAATGTCGGTTAGGTTAGTTGATGTATAGAATAGAAGTATCCCTTTATGTTCCTATAAATATCCGCAAAATCTTCTCGCAATAATTATAAAAAATAAGCTTAGGTCAGTACCATTTTCTAAAACCTTATGCTTTGCTTTTGACTGTAATTTAATATGAGTTCCTATATTATATAGTTTATACGCCGAGACGAACATAAATCAAATTTAAAAAAAGTTTCCCAACAAGATTACAATATTTGTTGCTAAAAATTATAAAAACAAATGTTCCCATAGAAAAGAATATGTCTCCCACGGCGAACGCCCTTTCCTTATTGTTTAAAATGAGTGAGTGTATAGGGCGATTGTCTAGAGACCAATTTTTATAATATTATTTTGTAAGGCGTTCAAGGATTTAGCGATTGCTCGACTATTTTATAAAGTGTTTATTTTAATTTTACAACACTACGCTATGTGCAACCATACAATATAAATACTAAGTAATGGTCGTATAGAAGCGTTCTAATACAAGAAATCCGTGAATAATATTATGCTTTAGGTGAGTGATGTGTGACTTAATTTGACGCACAGCACTTCACTAATAATCCTCGGGAAACAAGCGATCTCAACCTAACCAGGAGTGATGAGTCTCGCAAAAAAGCGTAAACAAGGCTCATTTCGACACAATTTCGTCGTATCAAACACCACTGTTTAATTCTCACTTTTGGACGATGACCTGAAAACAATTTGATCGGAATCGGTACGTCACGATGGACGCGGTTTAATCGGTCAGTGTTCATATTTTTCCGACGACTGACCGACGGAAAGTATGGTGGTTACCCACTTGCGATTTACAAGTAACGTAAATCATTCTATATGAATACTGACGGTCGCTTCGTTATACAATCTCCAACCACAACCACATTGTATAGGCTACAATAGAGAGTAGGTAATGGAGACATGAAAATCGTTGTATAATAATCCTATATAAATATATAATATTTATTATTGATTTTCCAACACGTCTATCATATTAATAATTAATATTCTTTATTATGAGAAACATAATATGATATCTAATAAAAAATAATCAATAATATTGATCGGTAGGTAAGAGAAACTGATTTATTCATTGATTCACCGAAGTCCTTGTTGGAGTTTAGTTAGGTCTGTACTTAGTAGTGAAGTAAATAACTTCGGCTCTATCGTTGAAATATGTCGAGGAATTCCAAAATTATTAATGATGTTTTTTTCTTCATTTTATATTGTTTTTCAAAAACTCAACAAAATATCTTCAGGGGTATTAAGTTCCGTTTTATTATTTGAATAGCAACAATGCAACATATTATAAAAATAAAAGGAACACTGTTTTATGGATGTAAAAACTGACACGAGAAATATAAAAAGATATGGCACCAGAAACTGCATGACAGATATCCATTATAAAGAATAGGTCCTACTTTTTCATTTTCGATTTCATATTTAATCTTAAATTCTGTTCAGAATTCGTCTTTGAAAATAATTTATTCATGATATTAGTTCAAAATATATTCCTAATACATTTTCATTTAATATTCAAACAAAAACTAAACAAATAATCACGATTGATTGATGGCCCATACTTCATTGGTCATAATCGAAAGACTCATTAAATTGCAGATGAATCAAGAAAAAAATTAAATAATTAAAATTTTCCACAGATCATTATTTTTATTATTAGCACAAGATTGTCCGATTACGGCCCCTATAGTGTAAACTGTATAATGTATACTGTATAATATTATCGATCTGCTTTTATTTAGTTTTTACAGATGATTAAAAAAAATATTGAGAATTTTCAATTTTGACCTCCCAGAAGAACCAACTATACGTCTATACCTATATATCCAATTGTCCACAAGAAACCTCCATCGAAGTTGATAATTAATGATTTTTTTCTTCTAGTACAAACGTAAAAAAAAAATAAATAAAAATGCCCAGATTCTAAAATTAAATATTATTATCATAAATTGCATGGTTTTAAATTTAACTTGTTTTATAGATAATACAGGTAATAACAACTTTTGAAATAAATGTCTAGTGGAACAATCTCGCAATAAAATCATTTCTAAGGCACTGACTCTTACGGTAAATATAAAAAAAACCAATCTAAATTTTTAATTTAATTATTTTTGATCATATGATATTTACAAAATATTATTCAGCAAATCGCCAAAAAAAGACAAATATTATTTTTGGTAGGTAGTTACTAATTAGTAGTTTAATTTTCTATTGCTTAATACAGTTATACAGTACATTTTTGGACCCATTATCTTTTTGAAGAAATAAAACAATAATAAGAATGATAATAATGGAATGTTTCAAGTTTCTACGGCTAATAACTATTACAACGAAATGTATTTTATATTTTATATTTTATATTTTATTACTCTATTGTAATTATAGTATTATTTATTATATCATATATTATTGCTATTAGCTTGTAAGTTACAAATAAATACCTATGCGCGACTTACGGCATAATGGTGTGAATAATAAAAACTTTAAATTGTCTATTGTAGCTAAAAAAAAAGGCCAAAATATTGTTATCATAGTATGTCTAGCCGTTTAGGATAACTTCTGCAAATATTTAAAGACAATTTCAAGCATCAAGTCTATACGGTTATTTTTTTTTTAAATTACAATAAAGGAACAAAATTGATTTTGTCATAAACTGGTTATACATAAAATATATTCCCATTTCCTCTGGTTATTTTGAAAAATACTCGGAATTTTCTAATTTTCCTCCCCAAAGTACCAACTTTTTCCAATTTTCTTCAGAAATGTCTCTCAAAATGATGAATTATTGAATCATTTTTTTTCCTCAAAGAGCAACACGTAAAAACTAATAATATTGAAAAATATTTTAAATTTTAAATGTGTATCTACAAATATTATTTTTATGACGTATATATTGTACTATGCAAGCTAGAAAAACAATTTTCTTAATTTTAGCTTAAAAACAAGCTCTGTTTATATATTGTGATTGTTGTGGTAGTTTTCTAGTTTAATCAACTCATCTAACGTAACAACAACGCGTGTCTTTCACGTAATCAAACTTAGTTGATATAAATCAACTAAATCTCAACACATTTTTGGAAAAAATATAAAATATATAATACGTTTATTACACCTATTAGGTTTATAAGGAAGCTCGTTGCTCGTGTACTAGTATTATCTTATTTTACGTGTGCGTTCCACGGGATTATATGAAATGAACGAAATTTCCTAAGATTATAACTCTGGGCGCTTCATTGTGATTCATGTTGCATGCGCAAAATTTAAATAAAGAGTAAAACATTTTCGGGAAATTGAAAAATTGCTAACGTATTTTTCAATCACATAATCTAAAACATCGCATAAATATTATCAAGAGTTTCATTATAAACTGTACTCGAGGGTAAATATTATTTTTAGCTTTATCCTCATTCTTCAATGACACCCGATAAAACGAACATGGTCTAAAGTTTCACATTTTTGTCCAGACAGAACGTCTTGTTTCCGCATTTCTGTTTAAAACCTTTTAAAATGCATATCACATTCAACGTATTTTGTATCGTATTATTTTTATAATATTTAATTATTTTCGCATTAATTATTATGGTTTCTTTCCTTTCGTTATTTTATCAATCCATAAAAATAACAATCTTAGCTTAAGCGCAATATATACAAGAGAAACATAAGCTAAACTATTTATAATTATCGAAAGAAAACTTAATCTAATTCAGATGCATCTTCGATATTATATTTTATAATTATTATACCCCCTACGGCCAAGTTCTCACATCAAATATTGATAAGTTATAATTTTTGAAAACGACGTACAATATCAAAACTGTCTGGTCAGTGCTCGTATCACGTACTTTACAACTCAATTTTTCCCATTTACATGCATATTTATTTTTTTGGGTCACGGCTCATGAGTATGTGTTAGTTTTCACCGTTTTTTATATTTAAAAATACAAGTACTATGTATAATGTATATATGGTTACTGTTTATTAAATTGCGTAATTAAGTATTTTTTTTTTCAATAAAAAAATGTCCCTCATGAGGTAGGAATTTATAATTTTTTGTCAAAAACTAAAATGTTGAATATATTTTATATAATTGATATATACGTATATATTTTAAATTATCAGTTAAAAGCAGATAGTATATGAAGCTTAAAATAGATAATGAGTGATTAAAATAATTTATGCATTTTACCGGTTGAAATAAACTTGCATTAAAGGTTAATATCCATAAAGATGAAATACCCACGAGTAAGAAAATAATGAGTTTCATATTTCACCATTTTTAGAAACAGGTCTATTTAACCAACGTTAGTTTACAATGAAAAGAATAAGCTTTTTTTAAATTGATTATATCTGTTACTGAAAAAATGCCATAATAGTCTTTTATTTATATTACTTTGAATAAAATAACTCAAATATGGTGACACATTATTTTATGGTGAAAAATCACTTTGGAAATGAAATTGGTTCATTTACGAAACAGGCGAGTTCGTCAAGTGATAAATACACTAAATATTATCATGTATAGAAAAGGAAAGGAATGTAACACATATTGAATTTTCCGAAATAATAAAAACCAAACAGTTATTTTTTTACTTTTACGAGTAAAATGATCATCAAGATTCTCCAACTTTATCTTCGTTGTCGTTTTCGTTTTTACGTCTTTCAGCTTTTTTTTACGAATAGAGTAAAGTAAGTATAGAGAGCTTAATCCAATAAAACACTCTATAAAAATTTGAAACACTTGGGTAATAAGTCTATATACAAGACGTGATCTAAAGTTTTATAGTTTGTTAATTGTATGAACCAACTATAATAAAGAGAAAAATGGCGGTAAATTGTCTGAAGAAAAATGGAGAATCTGCAACGATGACTTTTATATTTTATATTATATTATATATTTATGACATTTCCACCTGTGACGTACCAAAAATATTTAATGTCGTATGAAAAAACGCATTTTACTTTTATAAAATTGTATACAGAGCTAGATATATTGTAACAGTTTATATTTTATTGGAGGTAGACGACAATCAGGTTTTGAATGTTGGTCAAATGTTTAAGTATTTTACTGTGTATAATTAAAACCTGTGACATTTCCACCTATATCAAACCTTTGCACGTAGTTTGGTCATGTTTTTAAACGATGACAGCAATGGCGAGGGTACCACTCTATGGCTCTTTATGGCATAAAAAAAATGTAAAAAGGAAATGGGTACACTTCAACTTCAAACATCTCAACGGCAACAGCTCACACGCAGCGCAATGGCCGGAACTGTCATTATCACGATCGTCCGTCCGTCGTTGCCACAGCCGAACTCTTGAATTTATTTCCCTCTTTTTCCACAATTGTTTTGACGAAATAATGGTACGATAAATTTCACCTATTATTCTAATATTAATATTGCTCAACGAATACGAATGCACACATACAGCTTTTTTTGTTTTTATAAATCGCATCCCCCATCGACTGTCAAAACAGCGCGTTATAAGTGCCTATATAATATTATCATTATAAAATATCATCAATTCATAATACTAACATATTTTAATCAACATTAGGTAAACGTGATGAGCATGCCGGCCGATCATGGCTTTAAGCTATTATTATATTATTATATTATTATTTATTTGAATGTCATCCTGCTTTAGTAGAGTTATACCTAACTGCAATTACTATTTTATTTTAAATCTTAAGCCAAATGTTTCTGATTTAAAAAATAAAATATTTTAAATAATATTAAACGTCATGTTGTACCTATCCATACGTCTTAGTATATGTAGTATACGTCTTATTTGAGACAAAACACAACATGTTTATATTACGAATTATTTCATTTCAAAACCATTCGTTAACATTTTAACAATAATAGTAAATATTAATATCATAATATTATTGTTATACGAAATTTAATTATATTTATCAAAAGCAACATTTAATCACATTGTGAATTATACCAAGTAAAGTTTTGTTTAAAACACTATAATAACGCGAGTTATTAAAAACTTTTGTACAATTCAGATTTTTCTTTAATCTAAAATTTTATCTTCCACGATCTGTTACAATATTATTATAATAAGTGAATGTAAAGGCATGAAGAATTTATTTATTTATTTTGAATAATTAACGCCAATTGGCATTTAAAAAATAGTGTACTTAAATTGAATTACGAAAATAAAAACATGTTACACTACCTCATAATGATGAATCCTCCTATAAAATTGCATATTATTTTATTTCATGTAAAAAATTTATTTCGAAATAAAAACAACCAAAATTTAAGTTAGCCTGAAAAATGTAACTACGTATGCGGAAAGATAGAAAAATGGTGAAGATGGGAAGCAGAAGAATTAGATACCTATGTGAAATTTAGATTCTGAATGGTCAAATTGTATTGGTTACACAATGACGTGTGTGTATTTTTTTAAGTCTGTCATCACATTTAGAGCATTACAAAATTAATATTTCATGAAAAACTTCTTATTCTTAATTAGATCTAATTGGTACAAAAAAGTAGAAAATTCCCAGTACTTTTCGAAATAATTATTAATAACAATTTAAATTTTTACGCAGCATCAGTACGATTTTGTTTCTCTTTTATAATTAAAAAATAAATAATCGAAGATAATATATAGTTATGTACATTATATTTTTGCCAAAGATTTATATTTAGTTTTTCTAGAAATAATTATATAATTTTTAGACTATTCTAGTTTCTAGTTAATTTATTTCTAATTTGAGAATTTTTTTTTGATATAATATGTGTTGACAAAATGTTTAAAGATTTAATACAAGATTTCTCATAAAAAAATATCAAAAATTAAATGCCACAATTTTTTTTACATGCGTTTGAAGTTATCAAACATAATCCGTTATAGTTATGAAAATGTGTAAATTTCAATATACCTTGTAAAAAATTTAAATAACACACCCACATAATTATTGATTTACAAAATCGTCATGAATATTTTTTATCCCTTGTAAATGTTTTTATTAATCTTAGGTTTATTGTTACATGTACATCATATACTTAGGCTTAACAGTGGCAGATTTAAATGAAACAAAAACATACAATTAATGTTAAATAGTTTATATAAAATAATTATTCCACCGTACTTAAAACCTGGGTAAAAAAACACTATTATGTATAATATGTAAGACACATATTTTACAGAAAAATACATTTTATCAAAAACAATTAACCTTTTTTGTTATGTCTGACAATTATATTTGAACAAATAAATTTTATCTAGGTATTTTAAAAACTATGTTGGGTCGAGTAGAGAAAATAGTCTATACTTAACATTAAATTGGAGTTCATCGTCTAAATAATATCACCTTATTGACTTTATTTAAAAATCGATGTTTGTTAAGCCAATCTAAAGAAAAATATATTCGTGGATAAAAAAAATATGCATTTTATCCTTGGCATTTAGAATTCGAATATTATTTAATATTTATAAATTATTAGCAGCTAATTATATATATTATACATAAACCTTTATAATAAATGGTATATTATTATTTTCAGACCCACAGTAAAAACATATATTTATGGTAAAATGTATATTGCAGCTTAAAAAATTATTATGTCTGAAAAGTTATTCAAATCTAGTTACTCTTACTTACAAATTCTACTTTGAATAGGGTAGTACATATTTAGTTATTCATTTTATGACTCGTTAAAAAAATGTTCCACCTATATTTATTTATTATGCTTTTGTGTTAAATTTATTTATTCAGTTATAATTAAAAAAAATATTAACTTTTGGGACTTAAAACATTTTTTACATTATTTATGTATATTTTTGTTTTTTACACACAATGATATTTTAAAAATATTAGGACTAATCTTAATCTACTATGATACACATGGACCTTATCACATTTCTATATTTTACATCGGAATGGTTATACATTAATACGAATCATACTTATTTAATAATACTTTAGCATATTTGATGTATTTGATAAAAATAAGTTTGGTGTACTGTACTACTAAAAAAAAATATATATGTAAATTATACAACGACGACTCAGTATCGTTGTTTGTATGTAATGATTTATTATTAAATTCAAATTTAACATATTATTATGTATTACAATGACTTACTTGCGTCATGAGGTACACTCAAAACCTACATACAGTCAAGAGACATCTCCAGTTTTTTTCTTTTAAATCAATTGAAAAATGTTCTGGTATTAAACATAAAATATTATATTAAATCCAATAATGATGATGTTTAAGTAATATTTTTACAATACACAATAAGTGTATGCCTTAGACAATTAACGACGAATCAATCTTTTGAAATATATTATGTGTTTTCGTCTTTTCGATGTGGTCTACTGTGAAGTAGATTTTAGAATTTATTGACTGAATTACATTTTAGTGGAAGCCATTTAAGAAAATATATTTATATATAAATTAATCAATTCGAATAAATGGTTACATAGAACATAAGAACTTAGCCAATAAGTATAACTTTAGATAAGCAGTACAGAAATTATACAATCCGATGTCAAGTATTTTTAAAATATAATTTAATTTTTGGGTAAACCATTTTACATTAGAAACACATTTATTCATCAGTATTTAACATTATTACGTAGTTTTCATTTTTTGATAAAAATGATTACAGGAAAAATTTGTTTGAAAGTGATAATACCTTAAAAGTTAAAAGTAGCAATTACGTTAATCACGTTATTATTTCGATTTTTGTTTAGTTTTTTTACTCACTTTTTTTATTCACTGCCCTAATTATCTTTTTTTTTTGGTCTAAATAGTCCCTCCATGACTATTTACCATGGCTAATACTGTAGGTAACTGGTAATACACAAACATGCATAGGTAGTTTATTGGAATACACAACGACAACATACGGTTGAAGTCGTAGATCTTCACAAAATACAATTTTACAATATAAAAAGAGCTTCTAACTGTTGACCGACAACACAACTACATGGGATCCTAAAAAGAACTGAGACTTTGAATATTCCATTAGCTGTTCCACTGCATTCGTTGTTGGTCATAGTTCAATTGTAGAATAAATTTCAACAATGATATGAGAGGGTAACTTGGTGCGTTTAGAGAGTGCAGAACTATCATAACGTGAGGTTATCCGTAACGAAACTGAAAGCATTTCTAATTCCCAGGCCTAAAGCAACAAAGTTATGGTACTATAGTTGAGTGATTTGAGCACGTGGTGTGGCACGTTTGATTGAATCATTTGTGAATCTTCTATTCCGGTACCGTATTGGATTGGACCAGTGTTAAAACTCCATTATAGACGCTATGAGCCAGTTGGTCACTATTCATTTTTACAGTTTACCTACATAATCGGGGAGACATTATGTCTATTAGTTCGTTTTTGATCCTGAAGACTGTATGTTTCAACGCTATTCTCATCACTCTTATAGGTTATTCAGAAGCTCAACTAAAATTCTACGCACCTACCATGGCCGCTTGAAATACCTAACCTACTGGAGTTACTTCGTATTTGATGATAACAACTTGAGAATTGATGGAAAAAAACTTTGTTTATCGAAAAACTGAACAAGTGACAAATAAAATAAAATACTAGGTAGAAATTTCTTTTAAATTACGATAGTATTCCGTTTTACGTATATCAATATATTCTCGAATCATGTGTTTATATTAAATCTTATAACAATATATTGTTATGATATTCGTTACGCGCACACATTTAATTATTCGGATTGTTTCAGTAGTTGATTACAAAATAGTTTATGATTAAATAGCTCACGTGGGCTTGGCCGTTATGTTTGTAATACGATTACGGGATGACGTATTATTATTATTTGTACGAGGTTTAGTGCGTTTGTAAAGCCACTTTGTTTTACCGAAAATGTTATTCCGAAAACAATTTAGTCTAAACCACTGATCAATAGTAAACGCTCTGCTAAATATGCCATGTCAATATATTATGCAAAGCTACATTTAACTTTCAATTCATACTGAAGGATGCTCTGCCAATTAGAACGAGAGATTATAGAAATACAAAAAAGAGGCAATCACGTAGGTATCGCAGTTATAATTGCATCGATATCAACCGTAGAAATGATTTATATTACGCCGATTATGCTGCAGGCTGTAATATTAAGTACAATGGTCCGTGTATTGCATTGAGTGCATTTGCACGCAATCCATGTTTATAAACACATATTGTTATTTGTACTTGAGGATCGGTAGCAGACTTCGAATCTAATGTCAATTGTCGAAGAAAATTCGAAGAAACATATTAATCCCAATATAATATCGTAAGTAATCGTAAAAATGTAAATACAATAGCTTGTACAAATAGTATATGTACATATTAATATGAATATACAAATAATACAATACAACACTATTGTCAACGGGCATAATGGTATATTATTATGTCGTCAAGATACATTCGATCTTTGAGTTTGATTTGTAAATATTATCTTACTGTTCATTTTTAAATTGAAATTTATTATAATATCCTATTATAGGAATTATGTTAATGTCTACAAGATTGACTGATTTATAATACATGACGTATTATGTATATTATAGTATATTATACATAATATTATAAACTATATTATATTTTTAATATAAACAAACAAAATATTTGAGTCCCAGAGATCCTGTTAGTGATACTGTTGTTAGTATCGTTGCTAGTACGTTGTCCAAAACACACTCTACTTGAATGTTTGTAAAAAAAATTTTCAGTCTATATGGTCGTTTTTTCTCCGCCATAAATATAAAATAAAATTGTAGAGGTGGTAGTTATTGTTTGAACTTAAAGCGTAGGTAAAAAAGTAATACCTCACCATACTTTGTAAGTCGGTTAGTTTAAAGTCAATCCAAATTATATAAAAAAATTTCAAACAAAAATCATCGACGGGAACAAATTTGTTGTTGATAGGTTTGTTATGTAAACGGAAATCATGTAAAATGCATACTAATTCTTATTTTGCTGCAAATATTTAGTGCATTTGGAAAATATGAACAATTTTCAACCGTGTTATCATATTAGGTTTACGATATTTTACGATATTTAAAATCGTAATAATATTTCTGCGTTCACTGTTATTATTTTCTGAATTCATGATTAGCAAAATATAGTTAGTTGTATTGAAAAATATGTATATAGAAATAGTCACGTTTAAGGTATATCATTTTAAAAAAGCAATAGAACAATAGTATAATAAGTATGGTAACACCAGCATTATTATACTACCGAACTATTCTTCGTGGGTATTAATTATTTTTTATTCTTTAATTTCTAAAGATTCAGATATAATTTTAACAATTTGAATTTAAAATGAAAAATTTAAACCACCTCTACTAATTATGATGATCAGACTTGAATTATGTATATAGAATATACTAATATTGAAATTATTGAGTGGCACCAAGTTCAATCTTTATCATTTATTTATTTAACAACATACACACATATCTTCACTGTAGTCCATTCAGCATTTCATCCGACTAATTTTTTCTAACTATTATTTAGTTAAATCAAATTTAATCGTTTCATCGTTTTTTACTCTAAATTTTCTTGGAATTGATTAAAAATAATAGTTCAAAGATAGTTTTATTCTGTAAATATAGTATACAAAACTCTAGTTATTCCGCTGGCCCGAAAAAAAGCGCACACATCATTTTTAAATTAGGAATATCACTATTATTGTCGTTATATCCTAGGTATACATAATAATTGTGTAAACAAAATAACGAAATAAATGCGTGGAAAACATATATAATCAACTACCTAAATAAACCTAAATATATATACTCTAGAGCATATACCTTATGTATTGCAAATAGAGACTGATACACATATATAGTGAATTGATTTAATTTCCATTGAAATATGTTCAATTTTATATATTTTCATAAAACTTTAAACTGTTTAATTTCTTTTCAGTTTCCATTTTGTTTATTGTTACTCGTTTCTTTTGTGATATAATTTTGCCAAGATTTGTATTTGTTCATCTATCTCTTTTGCGTCGATGCTGTTATCACGTCTTTGTTCTGCAGTTTGTGTTGTTGTACTTTGTTTTGTATCTGTTTCCTTTAGTATCTAATGCTTGTGTAAATTAATGATTTTCTTCTTAAATATGATTTATTACCTAACCAAAATATACGTAGGTACCTATTGCACTTTTTGCGAATGTGTGCTGAATATTCTGGATGATTTTTAGGTCGAATAACATCAAAATATTGCATATAAGTGCCCGTATGTGTACCTACGTTTTTTAAAACACACATACACGACACATCGCTGATCTAAATAATTATGTTTATTCAATATTATTAATATTATCATGTTACATCGTAAAGTATCGAAGTAGCAATTTATTCGATCTCCGTTGTGCGAAAGTAGTTTTTGTACCTTGAATAGAAAAAAAAAACAATACAAAATAATATGTCCAACCAGTAAACATATTATAATATTCTGGTTGTTATTTTTTTCTTCGCGCTTCGGTCTCTGTAACTACATACCTTCCCTTGCTCTACACCTCTATAGAGATGTCCACCACCCCACTTTTACTCACAGCTGCTATATTTTAGTGTCATACTCTATTCTGTCTCTCCGGAAATTCTTCGGTCATCCTTTCTACCTTTCTACGTTCATTTCCATAGCCTCCCTCTGCACCATGTCCGAGTTTCCTCTTCCCATAACATAAACGAACAATATCTCAACCTATTATCCCTCGTTTTGTCTACAAGTCGGTGCCACTTCTACCCCTAATGATTTAATTTCTTATTCTATCCTCCAGATTCACTCCATACGTCATATCATTGTGATCTCTGCTTCACAGAGGCAAATAATTTCCACATTTTTTTAAGCCTATTCAATATCATTTTAGTGGGGCTTTAACCCTTCCCCCAAATCTTAAACGCTTTTTGTGCCTATGCTGCTATACACTCACCCCGTGTAGTTAGTATGTATTGTTCACCGCACAACATCTCGATCCATACTCGTTGTAATTGGCTCCACTACTACATTATAATATTGAACTTTTAATCTCAATGGAATTTCCCGTTACAAAAAATATCCAAAGTTCCTCTCCACCTCTCAACCACATGATCCTGTTTCTGACGTCATTCTCGAAACGACCGTTTTTTCTTACCGCTGATACCGAGTGTTCAATTCGCGACAACTACAACAATATAATAACAATAATTCGCGTAAGTACCTGTAGTACATGACGATCATGACGACGCCGGGTATCCAAAACGAGACAGACGACGATATGATCGCGTAGTATCGGTTGACGACGAAAACACACGACATGGGGTTCTTGCGGCGGAACGCCTGGTGCTCGGCGGTCGTGTACCAACCGAAGAATATCGGAAGGAACGATATGAGCGCCGGTAGCGTCCACACGTTGAGCAGCATGTACAGAACGGTCCGCTGCGTCATGGTGATCGGGTACTGCAGCGGGCTGACGATGGCGTAGTACCGGTCCACGCTTATGCAGCACAGGTGCAGTATGGACGCGGTGGAGAAGTACACGTCCAGGCTGTTCCAGACGTCGCACATGACGTACCCGAACATCCACTTGCCGGTGATCTCGACGCTGGCGTTGAACGACATGGCGCACAGCGCCACCAAGAAGTCGGCGAACGCCAGCGACACGACGTAGTAGTTGGTGAGTATGCGGAGCTTCCGGTGCCGCACCACGCTGATCACCACCAGAGCGTTGCCCAGCACCGCGCACAATATTATCGAGCACATGGCCACCGTCTTGATGACGAGCACCGGGCCCACGGCAGCGGCCACATCTTCCGCCGTCCCGCCGCCGCCGACGAGGTCGCCGCCACCGCCGCCGATAGCGGCCGTCCCGTCTCCGGCCACCGTGTGCGTCGTCTTGTTGTCCGGTCCGATTGCGCAACCGACTGCACCGGCCGCTACTGTGCCGACGCCGCCGCTGCTATTGTTGTTGCCGCCGCCGCCGTCACCGTCGACACCGACACCGCCGCCGACGCCTCCGCCGCACGTGCCGTTACCGACAACTGCAGCTATCTGCACACCACCTGGTACAAATCCCGTGTCGTACCACCACATCTGCGGGTCCATGGTGGCCGTCCGCCCCCCGAACGGCGGTCACATCGTGCGTGGTGGTTTTCCCGCCGGTGGGTGCTATTCCGGCCGGTCGTGTTGTTGCCGGTGCTGCGGGTGGTGCGGGTGGTCTTGCTCCGCGTTGTGGGCGTTGACCGTTGCACGCGGTTGGTGGTGCCCTTCCGCTTCTGAAACACGAAACGCAACGTTATAACAAACGATAATAAATAAATAGGTATTATTATTTTCGTGTCAGACTACACGTCGTTCTCTCGTCCAACGGGGAGAATGCAAACATATTACTTATACCAGAGCTTGAGACATATACTGGATACCGGTTTTTAATACCGGTGAAAACTGTAAAAACTCAAAATCGATACCAAAGCCAAAAACAAAATCAAAAAAAATAAATACTGATAACCGAAACCAAAATTGAAATTGAAAAAATATTTTCGGTTTCAAGCCCTGGTCTACAATTATTGTTATAGACCTACCACCCTTTTTTGAAGCTGAAATCGCAATTGCCTTCTGTTATGCACGTGTTTTAAATAAAACGAATGAGTTTAATGTCTCAGTTTTTAACAATATGTAAATACGACATTGGCTATTTTAAAAATAAAATCATTTCTTATATTTTAGTTTTCATCAGTTGTACTCTGTCGAAACTCTACTAATATGAGTACCTATTGGGGGATTTTGGGGGCTTTTATTATGAAAATTCAGACTGACTTTTATGTCGTTCAGTTCCAAAGAAAACCGCAGATATCGGTCTGTACGATACTTAAGCTATACCGGGTTACATTTATTTAAGTTGCTGGTACACTTAACTCGTAAATCATATAATATATTGGAGATTTCTACCAATAAAAATGTTGGTAAAACACGTACCTAATTCAATTATTAAATCAATGAAATAAAACGTTCGAAAATGGCCACGTCCGTCGATGGTACCACGAATACAAGTCGTCGTTACGTATGTTCAGACCATCGTAATAATAGATATCTCTTTTGTAATTTTATGTTTTTACGACTTTAAAACAACGGAGGATAGTGATCGTCTATGTAGTATGATATTGTTATATATTTTATCGTATGTGTCCTAACAATATTTCATTTGTACCTGCCTAAGTTAATGTACGTTTTCTCGGATTGAGATTAAAATAGAAATAAAATCGGACGAGCTTTGGGTAATTTATTATAACTATACGACTATAATAATTATTATATTATACGCGTCGTGACGTAGGTATAACCCACGTGCTGTTGAACACTAAATGTAATAATATGTCAGTGACTCTATTTTACCACGTGAGCACTTAAGTAAAATTAATACGGGTACAGGCCGGCTTGTGGCGGCAGCTGTGTAGTTCTGAGATCACAATTATTATAACTAGACTAGGTACTAATTGGAACAAGAGCGAAATACCAGAGCGAAGTCTTGTGATTATTGTCATGGCGAATTGTGGTTCCGTGATTCTTGGGTAAATAGTGTGTGTTAGTTTGAAACTGTTGTTTCTGACACCAGAGAAAAATTTTGTTCAAACAAGATAATTACATTTTTGTCGTGGAATAAATGAAATCTGTCCGGCCGATGCATTTTAAATATTATGCTGTAAGGCACTGTATGGTCTCTTGCAGTTTTGATCATAGTATCCCTAGCTAAGTTTTGATCATATCGGCGAGGGATAGTGGTGAATTATTATTATTTTTGACGTGGGCGCCATAACAATTGTATTCACGGAAAACATTCCGTGGGAAACTGGATTCAGATATATCGGATCCATTTGGTTTACGTAATGTTTTTGGTTTTTCGTGCAGTTTACTCGAAAACTACCGGGAAATTCGACTAATCTTAAAATTAAATCATGGCGTCTACCGTTTCTTTTAGCTTTTAGGTTATTCCAAAAAGTACTCAACCAAAATAAACCAATAGTTTGGTCTCAAATCTGAAATACTAAGTCAATTTTGTGATATTACTATACGTATGGGAAATAATTATTTAGTATTATAAAGTATTTTTTACAATTAGGTATATATAGATTGAATTTGAGTAAGATTATAATGGGTTTCAATAGGTACTATTATTTTTACCCACCACAAGTCATCTATACAAAATAGTTTATGGAAAAGTGATTGTAATATTAAAAAAACACACATATATTATAATATAAACTTTGAATATTTGAATGTTGTATTAAGACACGGACTTATACGAAATACAGGACTGTGCAGATACGGTCATGTACAAGTCGTACTGTTGATTATGCGTTTTAGATATTTATAAATAGATATATACAGATGAATTTACTTTGATGTAAGAGCGTGGGTGATTGGATCTATAAAAGGTTCGGAAAGCAGACATTATTCGAAATTACAAGGAATTTTATTACCTATAAGACTGTTTATTGTGGACTGCCGATAGTTTTAAACAAAGGAATTATTAGGTCCATTAATAAAATATTGACTACCTATATCCTAAATGCAATAATTATAAGTATATATATTTGAGTACCTATAAAGCTATAAAGCATTTAACGTTCCGAGTATACAATCTAATCTATATATTTTGATTATAATGATCCTACTAAATAAACATGCGTTGGATGAACTAAAGAGTAAAGGATGGTATATATCCTATGTTTAAGTAAATAATATTATAAATTCTCATTTATTTTTATTTGACGTTGACAGGTCATCAACTAAAGAGGTACATATCTGATAGAATGTATTATGTATAATATCATACATCAAATGATCGTTGAATAGATTTAATGATTAATGAATCAAAAACACATCAGTTGTATCCATAGTAATACAAATAAATAATAATACAACTAATAACAAAAAAAAATATGAATAATAATATCACAGAACTAAAAAATAAATAAATTACATGAAATTGATTGAAAAACTAATCATTTGTCAATATAGAATTAAAATTTATCATAAATTATGTGAGATTAAAATAATTATGAGAAGACGATAATAATATTTCAGATACGAGAAAATTAAAATTCAATCAATTTGCTTGCCTTAACAGCGTATAACAGAAATAACTGATCGATATTATTAACTAACTACATGCAAATTCAATAACTTTTATTCTTGACAAATTAAAAAAAAAAAAAACAGGGGAGAAGTAACCGCTATGCTACAGTATAGTAGTCATCGAGTGTACTTCACCATTGAGTAAGTCAATGTAATGTTTGTCTTAAATTAATTAAATTAAATTATAAATAATTGCATACGAAAAACGATTCTGAGCAAAGATGCTCTGCGATCCTTTATTATTACTTATCACATTTTATCATATATTTATATTTATATTTCAGTTATTTATTTTACTATTAGCTATACAGTAAGTTTACTTCGTTTTTGCCGAAATCCTTGCATTTATCTATACATATAAAATAACAAAAGTTGTTTCTATGTCCTTTATGCATTCCTAAACCTAATCTGATTGGTACAGAGATAAGACCTGAGGGAAAAAGATAGGTTACATTTAGTCGCAAAAAAATGTAAAAAAGAGGTCTTACCCGGGGGGGTTCTCAAACAAGGATTTTGAAGATGGACATTTTTGTCTATTAACGGTTGCTATTGATTTTAACCATAATTTGTATTAGCCTGTGCATTTTAGTACAGAATGAATCGAGTTCGAATCATGGTTTCGGTGGAAACATTTTTTTGCATTTTTTGATACTTTAGAGTTAAATTATACACTCACGTACCTACGCACCACGTGGGTTCCACGATCTACAGGTAGATTGCCTACTTGATAATACACTGCTCTCATAATCACAAGCGAATCTCACGGACAACGCCGGTTGGGGTGGCTATAAATTAAAATATAATGTAATTTACACTTGAAAAGACATTGCTATCACAGCGTGTTTTACCCAAAAGGAGTTGAACAATCACAAAAATATAGCAGTAGCAAAGCATTACCGTGTCAGCTAGTTACATTATAAATATTTAGGTAATTATTATAATAGCATTATTATTGTTCTTATGTCATAACTATATTACTATTGTCATTAAGCTTTGATTCAATACCAACTATTACCGTATAACGGTTTTTCGGTATACCACATCAGTGCAACTGAAACCGACTCAAATTTGTAGCAGGTTTCAAGAGTTCAAGACATATACATACGTCATAAGTTAGTTTATATATTTATTAAAATTATATAGGTATAGATGGTTTCACTAATAATTTATTATAATTACTTTGAAAATATCTTACACAGTTCACAGTTTTATACTTGAATGTTAAAATCCTCAAAATGTATGTACAATATGGCTTACACGCAGTGCTGTGAAACTTGAATGAATGCTTAATATCCTTTTATTATTAGCCAAGATAATTTGAAATTCAGTCTTAATATAACGCCCACTGTAATACAGCTCTTTTTATTATCACTGTAAAATCAACAGACGAAATTCGTTTAATATTTCCAATTCAGTTATACAACAAATAAACAAAATATCAATTATTTATTTGTAATATTATACTCAGAACGTATGCATATTACATATCCAATAACCTTATTTGCATTGTTTAAAAGTATAATATAATATAAAATAGGTATAATATCTCTTATTTTCACATAAAAATTTAAATTTTATAAGTTTTAGTGTTATAGTTTTTTTTTTTATTTTCGAGGTACTATAAAAATATAATACAATGGAAGCGTTTCTAGTTAGAATAACTTATTCAGTTGATAGCTGAATCGGTTACTATACCAGATATATAAGACTTTTTCTTTTTAATCAAAAATGAATTACATTTAAAATACCTATTGTGTTCTTAATTCTTATATTATATCAGAGTGAAAATATGATTTTACATAGTAATTATTATAATATTATTGTTTGTTAACAAACAATAACTTATTACAATTTACAATAATTATTATCTAGTGCACCTGCAATTCCACATATAATTGTTTTGTTTTGAGTTTGAATCGTAGGTATATAGGTACGAATGCAATCTCATAAAATACACGTAATGATATTCTTCTTCCTCCTACTACCTATTATCATTATTATAATATTCACACTACAAAATAATACATTACAGTGGATTGTTTCTTTCGTATCTACCGAGAAGTGAGAAAGTCCTAGTGCCAAAGTTATACCACCGAATACATAATATTGTATTCGTATTGCGTTTACTCTCGACGGCTGTATAATACCCTCACTAAATTATTACTTGCTCACATGTGAGGTCTGTTGTTCATTCGGATATCCGAATAATCTAAAGTGTTATATATAATATATAGTATACAGAATATGGTGTGTGTGTGTGTGCGTGTTTTATATACAGTTATATTATATACGAAAGCGCTGTATATACCTATGCGAGTATTATATATTATTATTATTATTATTATTATTATTATTATTATAACATGCCAGAGTCATACCTATACTGAAGAAAATTACCCACATAACCGCGCCGGTGTAATTTACGTAAATTCCCTCAAGAGACGCATATAATATGTTACATTAATAAGTGCCAAAACACATACCTACTGCTGTCGTTGCCGCAGTGACTCGTGGGAAACTTTAATCGGCTACCGACACGCTGTCACGAAGTGGTTCCTATCGTAAATCAAACACGCGTATATACATGCGCGTTCATCAAATTAATATTCGAAAAAGTAATATTATACCTTACACGGTGCGGCAAGTGTCAACAATATCATAATAAATATGTATATGTTGGCAGTAGGTAGGTTACCTACCAATAATGTATAATATTATTATTACGCGCGGACGTATTCATCACGTTGAATTTTTTTTTATTTTCTCGTGAAAAATGACGTAATGGTCGATCAAAAGTCGTCGCGAATAAAGGGACGTATCGTTTTAATATAAAAAAAAAATCCAATTGAATTGAATTGTTATTGCCTCCTGCGATATCAATCAGTCGGTAGCTGCTACAGTACATATATTCTATATTTTATAATAAAATAAAAACCCGGAAAAAGGACGATAAAAAATTAATTAAACACCGCTGCAATTGTTGTTTGCTGTGACATTAAATATGTTACGTGTTAAAACCGAACACCCATCTTATACGAGCAATGTTTTCGATAAGGTGGAATACCCGCACGCTATTCACACACGCCCAGTGGTCGTTTTCTGTTGCTATAAAACCGATTATTGTCGTGAAAATCGCTGAACTTCCACGATATTTGATTGAAAAAGTCACGACTGCCGTTAGGATTAAGTTTTGTTAGTGTTCCTACATGTTAATGTAGTATTACACGCACACACACACACACACACACACACACACACACACACACACACACACACACCACGATTGCGAATCACTTGAATGCAAAATATACGCCGTGCGATGAATGAGGAACAGAAATGTATAAATAGAAGAAAATATGTATAATTAATAAACGTAATAACATATAGAAAGTCATGGTTAATGTGTCACGGTACTTTATTTAGACTACTCCGTAGTCCCTCACCAAACCGTACGATATTTTGGCAATGGAAGCCGACGGAGAATTTGTCGCGAAGTATATCACGGCTGAATAATTTTCAATTCACACCAGCGCGGTATGTGTCAGCGATAAATTATGTACGCGCTGTGGCTTTTATTATTTGCACGTCCAGCGACCGTCTCGCAACATCGGCCGAGTGCACACCAAGAACGATGAATTATTATTTATCATCCACCGGTGGCCCACCGTAGTCCTACAATACGAGAACTACTATTATATTATTATAATCGCCAATTATTACTGTTATAACGCACATTAGAATATTATATAATATAATAATATACCTACACAGTATTATTGTACCTACATAAATGCGAAAAATGTTATTTATAATAATAACGGATAAAGGTTAATTTTAGAGTCGTTTTTTACGTGACATTATCAAGTACCTATATATACGTAGGTGCAGTATCTATATATAATGTTAAAAAAAAACGGAACCAACGTTTTTTTGTTTTTTAATTCGTCGATGGTCGTTCAAAATCGAAGTTGTCGTCGTAGTATATGAGTCGAAACAATCGAAACTGCCGACCATTATTATAATAAAACGGCACGTGTTTCAGTGTTTGATCGGTCGTCCTTTACCCGCTCGAGCGACCGAATACGTTTTATTACTATTACTATTATTATTCTTTTGTATTATATTATATTATAAAAATAAATTGAGTGAGAAAAAAATGGCAATTCCTTAGGTTTGTTGTATACCTATATTCGTAATATGGACAGCAAGAAGAAAAATGCAGCCGAAGGACTTGGTAAAATACGATAATACGATATCATATTGAAAATCAAAAAAGGATAGGTGTCCGAGAACCATCAATGGTTAAGTATAATACTAATAATATTATGCCCACTCGGTGGTAGTAACCTTTTGAATTACAACAAAATAACTAATATCGATTGAGGAAAAATGGTTATATTACGTTTTAATATCAAACTACATCAAAATTGGACCTACTAACTCTAATAAGAAAATAGAAAAAATTGGAAAATTTGGAAAAATGTTTAACATACATTTTTCCAATTTTTTCTATTTTCTTATTAGAGTTAGAAGGTCCAATTTTGACGTAGTTTGATATTAAAACGTAATATAACCATTTTTCCTCAATCGATATTAGTTATTTTGTTGTAATTCAAAAGATTACTAATATACATTGTATATTTTATATTTTTAAACTTCTGTCAAAAAAACTTAAGAAAAACCTACTATTGTAAAATATATTATATTTTAAAGCTTTTTGAATTAGAAACGAAGTATATTTATTAGCAGCATAATTAAAAAAAAAAAATTTTAAAGTTTACAAATTCAAACGTCCAAAAATAGCTCAAAATTAGTTGAACTATAATTAAAATAATACAACATTAGACATTTAATACTAATTTGAACATTTTGTAAATATTTGAAGTCCCTACGATAATTTATTTTTGGATAACAATGCAAAAAAAAAAATACAAAATCGACTTTTTCAAAAACTGGTGTTCCATAATTCCCCCCTGTTCTTTATTATTTCTCTATTTTTACTTTTAATCCCCTGAAGTACCAACTAGTAGCGTATATTAAATTATTAAATATTGTATAATTTATCATTGTTATTAATTTGTTAGTCAATACCAAAGTACTGAAGAATGACGTGAATAAGTTTATGAAATAAATTTAGCTCAAAATTAGTATAAATATTTTGAAAATGACACAGCGTACAGAAAATAACTAATAAATATTTTATACTATATGCCTAATAGCAAAAAGTTTTAAGTGTCTACGATTCATTTTTTTGGAGTTATATCAAAATTAAAATCGTTTGAGGAAAAATCATTAATTTTCGTTAAATTTCATCAAAATTAGAACTTGAAACGCATATAAAATGTTTTTTCCATTTTCTGTATTTTTGATGTTTTTAATATATTTAAAGACATAATATTAAGAACCTTGTTAGTTTAAATTTTTTTGACGAGTTTTAGTCAAAAATGGGCTTCGCTTAAGTGCTTAAAAAAATAGAATACGCATTCTTAATATTTTAAAATTGGTTTAAAAACAACTATTGAAGAGCGTTGTATATTATTGTTTTAATATTTTTTGAAAATATTTTAATATTATTATAAATATTTAAAAAAAATTGTTTTAAGTATATAGAAATAAAATGATTTGAAGGAACAGTGGAATATTTCATGATTATACGGTGAATATTTTTAAATTTCATTTAAATAAATAAGTAAAAATCGTTATTTTCGTATAAATATCGGATGACCTACATCAAAATGTCATTTTCAAACTCTCATAATTTGTATATTATTTATTTACTTCGAGTAATTTTTTTTTCAACACAGACTGAACTTTGAATGGGTAACTTACGAGTAATTTTGTATGAATTTTTTAATCCTAAGGTACTACAATTAAAAAATAAGTGTTCTTAATTTGCTATACAAAACCACTGCACTTGCATGTACTAAAAGTATATATAATTGTAATTTCAATTATTTTACTTGAATAACTGGATGGAATGTGCCATTCATTGATGACACTTATCCTGTTTTGTTATTATTATTATTATTATTGTTATTATTGTTATGATTATTTATTAGTTAACAAGTCTCTACATCATTTTCGCTTCAGACGATTTCGGGGATTACCAGGAATTACGTTGATTGATAAGTAAGGCGAACATGGAACATTTTACAGAAATATTTCGCTTCTTCCAGCTGAGCAGTTTTTAGATGCTAATCAGTGTGGATTAGATAAGTAGTGTCAGAATTGTTTATATTTGTAGTGCAATGTTTTGAAATTATTGTATTTTATTTAAATTGGAAATAATATTTTTAAATGTTTGTTGGTTATTTTACGTTACGTTTTTAGATATTCAATCTAATATCTTAAAATGTTGAACTTCAACGCTATATTCATAAACTAAAATGGTCACTAGTGTTTTCGGTGCTTTTAAATTATTGCTGTAAAAACAACATACGACTATATGAGGAGCTTTTATTAGAGCTTTTTGAATTTTAACAAAAAAACTTAATTGATTTTGACAAAACTCGTGATTTGTAAATATTTCCGCTTTACCGCTATTTTACTTAGTTTTTCCCAATTTGTTATTATTGTAATATTAATTTATTGTTTACTTAAACCTCCCAATACATAGAAAATAAGAAAATGTGAAACCAACGACTGTAACACCAATACATTCATCACTCAAAATCTAAAACAAATACCATTAAAATTTGAATTTCACAGAAAAAAACATAAATTGTATTATTTTGATTTGGAAATACATTTTTTTTTTATAGAAACCTGCATTAATATGAGTCTAATATGAGGTATTTTTATTTTTTAATATTATTTTTAAATAATATTTTTGTATATGAAGTAGGCAATAAAATATAAATGGTACAGGCATAAAATAAATGCTTGATTATCTCTAAGCATGAGCTAATAAATCAAAATATGAACTATTTATGATCATAAAGATAACATATATGATATATTTTATTATTACATTTCTGAATTAAGGTAAGTACATAATATCGTACCAAATAAAAACATTGGATCGCTAGTTGGTATATGATATTTTATTAAATTATTTATCTAATCAAAATTGGCTGATACCTAATATTCAAACAAATGAAAACACTATAATTATATAACACGATAATGGATTGGCCAGTCGTATCCTCGAAATTAATATAAATAATAATTTGGTTAATAATACTAATGGTCAATCCGTACGAATTACAGAAAGTTCATAAAATATTTTGGACGACAAAAATATGATTATAAATGTTGGTCAGATTTGTATTTGTACTGAATGCGCTAAATGTTTGTCACTCGAAATGGATCAAACGAACTTACACAATTTTTGGCCACTACAGTGTCCAAGGTACATAGTCTATCTTATCCTCTAAAACAAATACGATGCCGTAAAACAGGATGAGTTACATTTTGGAAACTCTGATTTTAATTTTTAGGCAATATATAGGTAAATGTGCTCGAAATATGTAAATGATCATGAAGACCGTACACTCATATACTTATATATCTACAGTAAAAACCATATCCATAATGTCAATACAACTTATAACATATAAGTAAATAGATTCTTTAAAAAAATAATAATTCAATAACTGCACGCTTCTTTGATTTATGTATATTCTTTTCATGCAATGCATCTGTATACCAATTATATAAAAACTATTATTATTTATTAATTGTACTGTCGATTAATACTTAACTTTAATATAATGCATTTTTTTATCCAATTATTATTTATTGTTAACATTAATGTCTTTTATTTATGATATGTTATCATATAATGGTTAAAACATTTTTTTATTGTTACAGACATGAAATTGTTAAATTGTTGCACTATACACGGTATGTACCTAAAACATATTCAGCGCAGAAACGACGTTTAAAAAAATAATTTGGTGATGGAAACTCGCAAGTCTGCGAACGGATTTTTTTTGTTACAGAAATGGGTCATGCCCTTTAGAATACGTTGTCGTTCAAAACCAACTACCTACCTAGTTCGGAACCAATGTATGTACGATTAGGGGATGCTGCGTAGTGTGTATTTATAGACTATGTCCTGTGAAACGTAAAAAAGTACAGCACCGCTGAAGACAAAAATTGTTATTATTATTTCTTATTTATTTTTTTTCTCCTAGTCGCAAATCTACAAATGTATTACATTTCTTTGTACGTTCCCCAATCGAATAAAACTCATCTCGACGGTTTTATTTTTAAATGCAGATAAAAACAACGCACCTTTGCTGTACGCTATATGGGGACGAAATATCGATCATTCATCCTGTTACTACATGTATACCCCAAGGAACCGTCTTAGTTCCTTTACTTTCAACAACATTCTAATATAGTAATATCCCCTGGTATACAAAAACACACGCGCGAATGACACTTATCTTGCTACATTTGCAGAAGATTCTGTTATAATTTCCTTCCATTTGTTGGAAGAACACTCATAATATCATTGAAAAACCTATGTAATATTCATCGCTCCACTTAGAATCTAAAAGTTGATTAAATTAGTAATGACTAAAAGTTTTATAAGTGCTTTGTGCTTATATTTAGTTTGTCTTGTTACCATGATTTTTCAAACTTTAATGTACATATGAATGTGATGAAAGCATATACCACAAATAAAAATAATAAAGGACATTATTTTTGACTAATATTTTTATTTTTATTTTGTTTTCTGGTGGTGGAGGTGTATTTTTCAAATAGAAATTAAACCATAACCTATTTTCACCGGGGAAAGGGATTTTCAATATATTTGGCACCGGGGGCATCATTAGCCTATAAAAGAAAAATCAAGTGAATTATTGTGAGGATTATATAATTCATTTTGAATTGGTCCGTATTTTCTGTGAAATCGTTTAGTCTTTTAAAACAAATTCATGAACTTGAATTGTGTTAATTATAGATTTTATTTTAGGTTGATGCACATTTATTTTGAAATCGTTTGTTTATTTATTCCATATAAGAATGAACTTTTATTCACTAAACGATGGCTTAGAATCCCAGTTGATAAAAATTAATGCCTAAGGAACTGTTTTCATCCTACTCACCCTCACGCCCACTCGAGAACTATCGTTATCACGAAATGAGACACTTGGTTGAGTATGCACAACTGGCAATTTCAATGGATTTAAAAGATCAAAATCAAGTTCGTGGAAAATGATGGGCGTTATTAATGACAGAGTACGGAGAGTTAGTTTAATCTAATGAAATGTGGCGGAGGATTTTTTTCTTTCAAATCATACCTGTACGAAAAAATTATCTTCACAAGAACGCAATATTAGTTTTAACGAAAAAAAAATAGTTTATCTATAACTACATTGAATAGAACACTATTCATTCACAGTCCAAGAAGTCAGATAACGTCAGAAAAGTATATTTTCAATATGGTCAAATTCATTTATTTTTAATATTAATTATTATATTATATATATTATATTAGCTATATTATTATCTATATAATATTAAAAAAAAAATACTTATAATGTATTGATCCAAATAATATACTATAATTTTATTATTATAAAGATTGTATACCTAATCATTGTTACTTCGCAAAAAAAATAATGTATTAACATTTAAGTATTTAACAGAGTTGGATTTTCGTCTAATGTGTTTATTGTGGAAAAAGTAATTACTAAGGGTAACCGGGTGTATTTCGAGCTACCAAGTTGTAGTCAGTACCAGAAAATAAGTTAAACAATGAATTCTTTCAACTTGAATAAATGCAGAGTGGAATCGAACTAAACGTGATTTGAAAAATAAAACATAATGCGTATCATGACTTTGTTCTTTCATTACAAAAACGCTAATTACTGTGCAATAATTAATATAAAGAACAATAATTTAAATTTTAACGATTTATAATTTCGTTCAGTTCGTAATAACTTTTCAACCGTTAACAAATAATAATTTTTTTAATTGGCTCCTTAATTGTTTTTTTTTAGATTTTTGAATTCATCTTCTATATAGGTATATATATAATTTATTTATACAAAATAAGTCAATAAATTCGTGTATGTATGTATTTTTTTTAGAGGCGTGCATGCAACTGCATTAATTTTAATAAGAGTTAAATCAATAGGTTAATTGGTGTCATAAGATACTTTATTCCTCGGAATTCAATCCTTAATAAAGGGTAGCACACATATGAACATGAACTTCGTCCTTAAAATACGCAAATTAAATATTTTGTTTTTGTTTATTTCCGGATTGGATATAGGATCAGGTTGAAAAATAGTTATTAATAATGGCATAATAAATATTTTCCGATACTGTAAGTAGTACATGTTATTTGATGATCCATCGTAAATATTATATTCATAAGTTCAAAATATAGGCAAATGTATCGTTAGGCACTCAAATTAGTTTAAGCAGATGTTGTTTATATGGTCTTACTAAAAATGTTTTTCAATTTATTTCACGTGCCTTGAGAAGCCATTATCTTTCAATTTTTATAATTATCACCTTGAGTTACTTTGATTCTATTCTGTAAAGGAAGAATTTGGCAGTTATTTTTTTAATAGTAAACTGCTATATCTATTGTATATATTACATATAAATATATGGTTTATAGTAAAGCACTTCAAACATTAGGACTTTTAAAACGAAACTGTTGGGGTTTTTCAGATTTCCTTATCTGAAAACTCTTTGCTGTGCACTCGTCCGTTGCAGTATAGTAGAATATATATTTATAAGAATGAATTGTACATTTTATGTATTTTTTATATTTCTAGGTTGCTACAAGAAAATCTTACGAGGGACCATGTGTTAAATTGTCAAGCCTTTTGACCTAGCCTACAATTTTTTATCAACACTTCAAAAAAATTCAAAATATATAATGTCTATAAATAGCATGAAAAGTATAAAAAGTCGTGTCATTAAATGATATGAAAAGCAATTTTTCAACGCGAAGTTTGAAAATGTGTACAATAGTGAAGTAGTTCGGCGTTGAAAATGTTTACTATTATAATATAGGGGAATAAACTATAAACTATAATATTTACCTAGTAATAGGCTATATCGTTACAATCACTATTTTATACAATCATAATATTCAGGTGCCAACAACTTAAAAAAGAGTATTTCTAGTGTAAAAAAAAAAATGTTTAAAACAAATATAAAACTAATTCAAAAATAAATGAAAAATAAAACCATCGAGTTAATATATTATATTTTATTCAAGTATACCAGTGTTTCGAAAGAACGTCGTTCATGAACACATATATTTAGTGAAAGATAAGTGAACTTGGCTCGTTTTAACGTGAACGTGATCAACGTTTATATTTTTTTAATGCATTTGAACGATTTTTAAGACGTTCAAATGTATTTACCATTCAGTAGATATTATGATATGTATACCTACGTTATATTGATTAATAACACCATATAACAACATTTTTATATTATCATATTCCTATTATATTTATTTTATTAAGAATTATAAAAATAAAATATGTGAAATTCCAGTGGGCACGGTTCGACATAAAACAACAAAAATATTATAATTTCAGGATTTTGCATTAGTATTTAAACGATTCATAAAAATAAAATAAAACAGTATAAATGAGCGAACAAATTATTAACGCATTCGTTTTTTCAAAGAACGTGAACGTATTCATTTGAAAAAAAAACATGAACGTGAACGTGAAAGAGTTCCTTTTTTAAACATTGGACGTGAACGTGAATGGATTCAATGTTTTAGTGATTGTTCTGAACGCCGAAATATACACATCATTATAATTTTATATTATGACAAGTATAAAGACAACATTTGACATGATTTAAATAAATTCAATAGTCAGATGACATTTTTAAATATATTTTTTTTGAATACCTACCTATGTATTCTGACCAAGGACTATTTTTATTAAGTCATAATAAATATTTAGACTTATGCAGAATCAGTGTGACAGTGTAGTTTTGACCAATTACATTGTACATTTATTTTTGCAAGTTTATAATAAAATCATAATAAATTTATTGGATGAAAAAAAAGAAAATATTTTAATATGTAGTACCTAATATAGTACCTAATATAATATCTGACCGATTAAAATACTATTATTACAAACGAATCATTCGTATCGACAAAATTTGAGTTGTTTAATTGTTAATAACTTAATGTTTATTCATTAGCCTAATACCACCCAACGTGACACAACGAAATTTTGTTTTCAAGTACCTATCAGATTATTATGTACACAAGCAGGATTCCGAAGTTCGTCGGGAAGTTTGAAGCGTACGGGACCGAGAAGAATAATTTGGCTGTGTTGGTGAAACAATCTGAATTGTGTAGCGTACAATGAAATCACAAAAGGGATAACGGCGATGGCCAGGAAGAAATGATAAAAACGGAATATGCGTCTTACTTTAGTACATGGCATCATGGAAAACGTGGACGAGTGAATTATGTGATAAGAAATGTACTCTGTAGAAGTCTTGCATTTGTGCATTCGAAGTTTGTAGTTAATCTTTTAAATTTGAATAGAATATAAACTCCTTCCACCATATAAGGTAATCCATGGATGTGTGTCGTCATATCATGGTGTAGTCTGAAGGAAGCCACGCCGTACACAACTGGTCGGTTATCGTATATATACACAAGTAGGATTTTTTTTCTATGTAAAAGCATGAGAACAATGGATTTGAGGAGTATACGAGGTTTTAAATTTTTGAAAAAATGTAAATAATAATTAGTGACGTTCAAATAAATAAGTTAATCATTATTAATGCATCTTGTTGGTTTTCTTTACATAATCCAAAATAACGATATAAAAAAAAAGGCCAGTTATACAGCTTAAGTACCTTGCTATGCGATATTTTTCCTCTGTAAGTGAAATTAAGGAATCGTAGATATGTTTTAAAAAATGAATTGAGTTTCTAAGGTGATAAAATTGGATACCAACAAATTGGTTACGGACAGAAAAAAAACCGTATCTAGCCCAACAATATATCCATGTCAAAATAGGGTTAAATTTGCTATTACGTTTACTGTATTGTAATAAAATAATATTTATGACGTATATTTATAAATAAATAATATTTCAATTATAATACCTATTGGCTATATTTTATCATGTTGAGCTAATTACTTTGAATTCTGTACAGGAATTCTGTGTTATTTTGACAAGCTATTTATCATTTGAATTTCATTTCAACATTTACAAACATTTGTAATTTTAAAACTTTACCGTTGGAATTTTTTGTATTCTCTTGTCTGAAAACTCTTTACTGTGTACTCACCCGATCTATAGCTCGATAGTTTGAAATACATCTCGAATTGGTCTATCAATCAAACGAGTAAAGTCGCAAACATTTTCTACTAACGGTATCTTTTAAAATAGACATGGCCGATCGAGCATCGAATATTATGAAGGTACGATATAGTTAATCGCTTTTAGTAAAAAGGCATTTCGAGTCTACAGATATTATTTTTATTCATAAATTTGGTGAAAATAGGGAAGGTCGATTACTAAGAAATGTTTGAAAATTGGTTTCGGATGATGATATCTTTTGTAAATACTCAGAATTAGTTTAATACTATACATATATTATTATGGAGCAAAATATAAACCGGTCGAATTGCGGTGCAACTGGCAAAAAATACCAGCGATAACCACGCGTCTTCTTTGCAAGCTATAACATATTTGCATGGTGCTCGTGAAAAAAACAAACCACCGAGACAATGAATGAAGAAAAGAATATAATATATATTGCAAGACAGGAACACAGACAGTGAACTGAGGTATACGCCGATGAGGGGCAAGTCATTAGGGCTTCAAATTTGCATATGAAACACCATTAGCATTTAGCGACCTCTCACACATCACACGAACCCTTTACCATAGAATGATTAAATCCTTATTTGCATATACTTGCAGAGGTATATCGGGCGAGTGTGGTTTTTGAGTGTAACTCAGCATCGCACGACGAACGAACGATATCGGATGACTATAATAATATATTGTAGTGTGTCAATACCAACACATCACAATGGTTGAATGGATTTAATCCATCGTTGAGTTGAAATTATTTAAATAAATTGAAAATTAAATAAACTCTATTTGAATAAAATACGAAAATTATGCCGACTGCTATAGTAATTAATTGTGATAGGTACCTATTAACTAGGTATGAATACTAACGCGTGACGGTCCTTCTCTTAGGTGTCCTCCTCTCAAATCTGTAGATTCACGTCTGAAACAATCCTCGTTTTAGGCCATATATTTTGTAATATTATGCTCCCTACAGAATTATGACTCTCTACGGTTATGACGAAATTTTCACAGATATTTTCAGTCGGTACCTAGGTAATTCTCGGAATCATGTATAAGTTGACTCGGGCCGGATATCCCTTGCGGTTTATGTGCTATATATATATGTAAAGGTTTTTCACTTTCTGATTTCTATTGTCACAACACATTCTTGACTGGTGGCCTTATTCGATTTATATTAATACAATATACATCGTATATTTCAGAACAGGGATTTTATTATTTTTTTTTTATTATTTTTTAAATGTACCTACATAATCTTATGAGTTAAAGAAATACAGAGTCCGGAATACTTTCCTACTCAGAAAATTACTAATAAAATATAATATGTCATACAATAAGAAATGTATTGAGAATGGTTATCTAATCAAATCAAAATTAATACATTCGCGACTATTTCAAGTTTTTTAATTCAAATCAACGGATTTTTAAAAATAATTTTTATCGGTTGATATTATTTCCCTTTTCTCTTTTTTATCTTCATTGACAATGGACTTGATATATTATATTTTTATTTGTATTTATTACAATATTGCATCGAAGCTACTACAGCAAGAAAATCTCCTAATTTTTCACACACATGGCCTAGAAATTTCTTTTTCTATCATCGTGTCCCTCAAGAAAATGTTTAATCGACTCAGAAATTCCTGTCACATGATTAAATCGTTATTAGCTGTGAACATGTGATATTAAAAACAAAATGTAATATCATTCCAATTATTCTCCTCGTGACTCGTATGTAACAGCGTGATTATTATTGCGTCACGTAGTGCTTGAATAAACTGTTGTTTCTCCTCATTGTGTCTCATAGTAGGTACTTCAATTATCTCTTACAGGTTTCTGTTATATCTTATTATAAATGTTATCATATTATGGTTTAAATACTTTTTACCTTAATATTTTAATTTTTTTATTTACATATATTTTATATTCATATATGTCGTACTTTCTGTGACAATTAATTAGTTAGTTGTTTCAAATATAATATTAGTCGTGTCTCCATTTATAATGTATAAGTGTATAACTTATTTTAATATAAATATTAAAATTGTATATTTTATGAATAAATTGTTGAAATTCTACACTCTTTGTTGCACCTGTTGATTTACTTGATATAGGTTGGTTATATAATATTATTATCTATTCATCGTAATACACATAGCCACATGGGCACATTGTTTAAAATTTTGGAGGGGAGGAGGCATACATTTTATATAGGCAATAATTTCTTTTTTTTAAGTTTGTATTGATTTTAAATATTTTTCAGCAATATAATACGAAATAAGGTTCTCCAAGCGTGTATTTTTGATTGTGGCACTACCACTAATTTTTGTTTTTTAACGAGTCTATAATTATAGTAGAGTTCAATTTTTTTTTTGTGCAACGTGATTGCTCCAAGCATTGAAAAAGTAACAGAAGAACGATCGTGTTTGTTATATTATTTTAAATGAAAGTCTACAACAACAATAAGGGAAATTGGAAATCCACTTAAATAACAAAACAATATTTATACAATAATATGTACCTATTATTTTCTGTTTTTAAATAACACATATATATATATATATTATAGATGATCCCGTGCATTTCATTCCCCGTAAAAAATTACAACTCTTAAAAAATTGTGATTGTTCAACTTCTTTTGGGTGTAACTTGCTGCAGTAAGTGCAACTCAGCCACCCTGATAGGCAATCCAACTACGACGGATCGCAGACAATGTGCGAAAGCATATCAAGTAGACAATCCACCTGCCATGAGTGAAACTCATCCACCTTGGTAGGCAATGTATCAAAATTTGATTTGATGCATGCTTGTACCCGATCTGCTCGAATAACCAATGGCAACCAATAATAAATAAATACTAATTTCATATAATATACATTATATGTAAGAACAAATAAAATATGTGAGATGTTCCAAACGAAAGGACAATAATCATCAAGTAACGTATGTCGTATGCGTATTATATTTACATACCTACATAATGTCTGAAAAGTTGTTAGGGATGGCACTAACGACTAATTATTGTAAAACCTGTAACTAGTGTATAATTATAGTAGTTTTGGAAAATATCAGAACTAAAATTAATGCTCGAAAGACTAAATTTATCCGGAGTGTGTTTTATACTTGATATGTTGTATAAAGTGTAAAAGAAAAATTAGCAAATAAACAAAACTTGCAACAAGTAGTATGTTAAGTAAATAATACTATACGTATACCTTAGTTGCTAAGAGTTCAAGTCCTTACAAATAATACTTTTGTTATTACATCAAAATAACTAATTTTAGTATTTTTCATTTAAATACCAATCCAATTTTGATGAAATTTGAACTTGAAATGCCTATAAAAAAATGTGACTTTTTATTTCTGAGTTACATAGGTTTCTGTAAGGAAACTTTCATGGAACCGTGTATTAATTTTCTAATGAAAGCTATTAAAATTAAAAATATAAGACATTTTCAAAACTAAAAATAGAGTCCACATTTACGTGATTTTAATGAATTTTTTAAACCTTTGAACTTCAAACAATTAAAAATAATCTGCTCAATGCCTAAATATTTAATTTACAACATGTGAGAATATCCAGTGTCATCATAATTTGATATTCAATCAATCATAAGTAGATCTACAATATTTTTTAACTTTTATTGAGAATATATTAGGTATGTGAAAGTGTGAAATCATGAATCACATTTTCAAACTTTATTACTCACAACAAAATGCCATCTTAGATGTTCATTGAATTAAACTAAAAAAATTGAACATTTCTAATACCTAAAGGCTAAAACTACAATAAAATAATTTGAAAGTTTTATCCTAATTAATGATAATAATGAATATTTGATAACAATTTCAAGTATCTTATTATTAATTTTTTAATTACAAGTTACAACAAGTAATATACAAATTATAAACAATTTCAATTCAGTTGAAACTAGGTTTAGCGTAAAAATGTCAGTATTCCCTATTTTTTTTTCTCAATCTGAGTATCTTCGCTCCCTTAATTATATTTAATATTTACTTATATTATATGAATGCATATATAATTTGTACAGGTATAGTGTAAACCACTTAGATTTTTAAAAAAGATAAACAAAAGACTTTTGTCTCCCGTTCCAACTAGATTCAATTTGTTACTAAAAACCACCCTCGATGTTGAAGATCGTAGCATTTTTTCAACTATAAAATGTCTACTGCACACACAAAAATATAAATAAAACACACATCATTGTAAAATAAATACATTCATCACAGTCCGCTCAGAATGTATAATGATAGATAATAGGCACGTGGATTAATTTTTATTTTAATGATCAGAGCGGTTCGAAACCCCAAAGGTTTTTACCGAGTTAAAAAAGCTGAAACACCAACAATGACAAAAGACTACGACAACGACGATCAATGAACCTCAATATTTTTATTTTTTTTTTTATCTCGTCCGATGTATAAATTTTTTTTTCATCCCTGTGGTCTGAATTAAAGTGAGTTTAATTTTTAAGAGTATTATTATTGTTAAAATTGTGTGTATCAGACTTTATAATTCCCGCATAAAAGAACATTAATATCTCGCGTGTAATCCCTAGAAAATAGCATGTAATGAGTTTTCTCCAATTAAAGGGATCAGCCCATAGCGTTGTTTAATGGTTTTTGCAATGTAATTTATATAATAACGTTGGTGAATAAATACATATATACATAATATTTTGTTTTAATCCATATTTCTCATTTAAATCACTTATTGCTAAACATAGTTTCATGAATTATAATGCGTTGTTATACATAAACCACAATGCTGGTCGTAAAGTCAATAGAACTTTCTAGATAACGGCGTGTACCTATGTTTGGAGGGATTTAACTTGAATAAAATTATTTACCGTTTATTTTAGTCAAGGGACCAAATATCTGCTGCACTTGCATATTATTTTGTAAGTACATACGTACAATACAAAATAAAGAGAGATCATAAAACATTTTTTTTTTGATAAACGGTAATAGTCAATGATCAACTAAAACTAAAAAATATTTTACCAGAAAGTCGTATTAAGTATTTCCATAAAATGTATGTTTATTCTTCAAGTCACATTATTATAATACTATTCTTTAAAGTGCGATAACTTTAATCGTTTTTGAAAATTTTTTTAGAGTTTTCTGATTTTTTATCGTGGCTGCAGTATAGTATTATAATACAGTTTTCAATGATTGCTATGTACCTACTAAATGTATTATAGTTTTTGATAAACGAGAATTTCGTGCGAATATCACAATATTATGCAATAACACAGACAATAACGTAAGGTAGGTATATTATATTATACATTAACACCATGGAATATTATGGTGTACAAAGTCAAGAAACTACGAAAAATGATGGACCCGTTTATGCACAGGTATTTAATTAAAATATATGATATTATGAAGAATTTCAATACCTAGCGTAATTTAAAATATGTTCTTGAAGATTTATTGATAAGTTAACAACAATGAATTTCTTCAGTTTAATATATTATATCATGGTTCCATATAAAACATTTAGTTACGCGTAATTTATATTATCATGTGATATATAATTATAAAAGTATATTTTCATATTTAATCATATTTGTCATTCAAATTTAAATGTTGACCTCTCAACGCATCAACTAGATTCATTTTCCCATCGAACAAGATACTGAAGTAAAAAATTGACTCAAAAGGTGATGACAGACACACAAAAAAAATTAAAAACACATATCATTGTAAAATCAATACATTCATTTCTCCCCTCAGAATCTAAAACATATAGCATGTTTATTGTAGGATGATAAATATTATTGCATTGTGTTACATTAAGTTTAATCTGAAAACAAAAATAATAGCAACACAAACACACATTTCAGCGAAGCAAGATTTACTCAAAAAATTGTTGTATTCTTAAATGTATTTACCACACATTGTAGTGCCGATGGATTTTTTTCTTGTGTTTTTCATATTTATCGACAATACTATAACCAAGAAACAATAACTTGTTAAACGTGCGATGTATGTTCAATTTTAAACCTAGGAAGGTTAACTCTTTATAAGATTTCTTAATGCTTCAGAAAGCGGTGTTAGGTACATTGAAAAATATTTAACACGGACGTAAAACTAAAAGATAAATTTTTCTTAGTTTTTGGCAATTATTTTGAAAAGAAGGTTCTTTCAAAGAATACAGTTCTCTACTTTTGACTCCCTAAAGTACCTACTAGATCTGTTTATTACCAGAAACTATACCCTCGAATTTGAAGATTGGAGCATATAGTTAATGCTCCAAAAGATGATTACAGACATGAAAAAAATTCACATCGTTAGTAAATTAATACGTACATTGCTCCGCTTCGCATCTAAAATTAATCATGTTGGTGAAATTGGATAACTTATACAGGATATAAGTTTTTGTTAGCTAAAAAAAATTGACTTAAGATTTGAAATCAGTAGTTATCATGAAGACATTACTGTGTTAACTTCTCTCGTATAGAAACTATAAATACAAAATGTACCAAAAATACGTATTGGGAAAAGTAAAGTATAGCATTGTAATTTATAACAGTTTCAAAAACTTTTACCAGCTGAGAGCCATTTGTAAATTATTTGGGTTGCCAGATAATATATTATTAATTCAATGAACATATATTTGGAAGTATCAGAGTTTTTAGATTTAGTTCTTAGTAACCGAGGTTGTATTAAATATTTTTTTTAATAATTCAGTATATCCTATAAGTGAGCAGTGTTAAAAATATTTTATATTTTAGTTTAGGTTAGGTAACAATGAAATATTATGCTACGCTTCTTTGAATCAAGATATTATATAAATAAAACGCAGTCCTGCATACAAAACAAGTTTAATTTGTAGATAAAATAAATTTAAATCTTATTATATGTATCTAAATTGCAAAAGTAGCTAAGTTATAATGAATAACTTTAACTCAGTTAAAATTGTTAAAAACGGGGATCTCGGTCTGCCGCAGATTTCGAGTGTAGGTATCTCGTTATTGAGGTTGTGACATGAAACTTTTTGAAACTCATTAAATTATTATTATTATAATATATACACGGGTAGTCAAATTTCAAAAATATTTATACTTATAATTAATTATGCTATTTATACAATGAACCTATATTCACTACATTATAATATATGGTACCTACATAATATTGGTATTATTAGGGATGTTATTTATAGGTATTTAAGGTAATAATAATATATAAATATAAAAATTATAATAAGCAAAGGTTACCATAACTAGTAAAAAAAATTTAAGCTATACAATTAATGTATTATTTAATAACTAACTTTGTAAAAACTTAATTAGTTTAATCCATGCACTAATTAAAACAGTAAATTAACTTCTTAAACTTAACTTATAATTGTATATTATCTACGATGTTTTTGGAAAAAATTCAATCTGTATCCTGTACCCTATGACTATAGTAAAAAAAAAACTACTCAACAAATATAAATATATTATAAATTATTCTTAGAAATAGAGGCTCTCCGCTGACTTTGAATTGTTTTTCGTTTATAAATTAAATACAAATGATACATAAACAAACAAATCACTGATTTAAAATGTTTAACACATCAATTACAGTGATTTACTCAATTACGAGTGACGACGTACAATCGAAACCTACTAATAACTAAAGCTCTAGCTTGGAGTTATTCAGTTATTTGTATTACCTAATTTTTAGTAATTTATATTTACCTATTCTACAGGGAATTCAACAAAATACAGTTATAGAAAAAAAGGTAAAATTACAATTCTGTAATTTTATAATGATTTTTGTAAAATTAAATACAAATTACAATTTTTTGATTTTCAAGAACACAATTTTTAAACTTTGCTGCTTGAACAACCGACATGTAGATAGTCAGTAAAAATTCTCGTAGTGTTGATAATTGTATTAAAACTATAGGTTTCGACATTAGTTAGGTACGCGTATTACATAAAGGAAATAATAATATTATTTGACACAAAAATCAATTATGTAATTTGCATTATTTCATTGTACAATAATAATTATATTGCATACTCGCCTTCAAAATTTTATTGCATTAACTATTCCGCGGACATGAGTAGATACATTGGAATTACTTAAGCTTAATTAAATTAAGTACGAACATTATAGTTTACGTGAAATAAATGAGAAAGGTCTAAGACACTCATTTTTTATAGTTATCCAGGTGATATTTACGGGAGTTTAAACAATTTAATTTAGGTGTTTATAAAGTTTAGTCGGTAGAAACTCGTGCTTAAAATTATATTATCAACGCATATTTTATTACATCACTTTCCATGGTTAAACTTATAAAGCATATTACAAATCAACTAGATGAATCTAAAAACATAAAAAAATTTATTTTATTCTCTCGGAGATAATTAAAACGCATTTGTTATTTTTCAGTAAACCGAAAGCTTATATAAATGTACACAATAAACTATAGGTATAACCCCAAAATAGTTTATGACCATCTAACTGTCGATAAAAATAGTATTATTAATACGCTTTGTTTGTTATGAAGTCTTAAAATATTGAAAATGTTAGTCGAAGCAGTTAAATATATATTAAACTATTTACAGTGCAGATATACATAATTATATTTATATAAATACCAATATTGAGTATATAGTTAAAACTCCAAGTTATCGCGTGGGCATTAATTTATAACTGTAAAAACTTTCGATCGTGCCGTTTTTTGGAAAACTGATGTTTCAGTCTCGTTTGGAGTCGCCATCTTTACAACAGTTTCTTTCCCATATATTTTGCTAATTTGTTAAGAGTTTTCCGCTTAACGTGCCACTCCTCATTTTAGACTGCAATTTATTGCCTGCAATTACTACAGTACGAGGGATACAGTATCGTTTTTTTTCTTTATGCTATACTCATCGTATAATTTATTTTGCACCGAGAAAAACCACTATCCAGCCAAACCATTCATTAATTAGTCACAGCAGAATATCGTGGAAGTTATAAGGTTAGTGTCAAATTTCTTCTGACGACTAAAATAATATGAAATAAGTAGAAGACTCGGGAATCACATAATATTATTATGCCTAGTTTATAGACGGACACCACAAAGCGTGTCTTATCATTTATATTTAAGGCAGATTCTAACACGATACAATTAATTAAAGATTCAAAAAGTACAAGTCATATACAATTAACCTTTACACATCGCCCAACTGGGTAATTTGGTGTTTGGCTGATACGATAAGCAGGAGAAAAAAATATTTTCGACAAGGAAAGTATTAAAAAATCTTATTTAACATTTATTAATGTAGTTGCACACAGGAAAACAGTTAAACTTGTACTTTTTAGTCGACTAAAAGTTTTAAACCGGAATCATCTACAAAATATGTAATAAGAGCGTTTCTCAAATGACTAAATTATCTATAACAATTATGTATAATATTATGCAGATATAGGTTATACAGTGAAACATGCATGTGAAACTACAATATTATGAAATTATGTAATAAATAATAGAATACATTTAAAATAAAACGTATAGTTAGTAATTTAAATTTAAATTTAAAGTGAAAATAGCATGAAAAAACCAAGTGTAAAAATCAATATTCCCATGAAAAGAAATATTTTACGCATATAAAAATACTTAATAAGATATTAATATACACTGATGACTAAATCAATAATGCCAATAATAATATTTTTCTTCAACAAAATACATTTGTTTTATTAGACTGTTAAATTTTATTATCTGTTAGAAAAATATCTATAATATATTTATGGTATTTAAATAAAAAATGTTAAATAAACACGTTTAAAGAAAATAACAATAAAATAATAGGGGGACGAGGTGGCCGAGCGGTCTAACGCGTCGACTGCGGCGCTGGCAGTCGCGGGTTCGACTCCCGGCCACTGGGCGGCATTTTTCTTCGGGCAAGTCACGGTGTCCGGAGAACAAGTGCCGCCATCCCCCCACCCCGGGGCACGGCAGAAACCTACGGGTGCCCCATTAGAAATTCTGCCAAACACAACACACACGTGTACCAACCTACCCAATATAAAACCTACCAAACCTACCCAATATAAAACCTACAGTACCCTCCCCACACCCAATGGCCTATGTTGCCGCGGGTTACTCAATAAAAAAAAAAAAAAAAAAAAAAAAAAAAAAAAAAAAAAAAAAAAATAAAATAATAAAAAGTTATTGGTTTATTTTAAAAACATTTTTGTAATATGCGTACATTATAATATGATGAATGATTTTATTTATTGTTTGTAGTTATAAAACATAACAATAATGTATATGAAAAATACATAAATAAAATAAAGACAAAATAAAAATTTATCCGAGCTATGTGATTCTGTTTCTTACTAAAAAATATAATTATTCATGTTTTACAACTTAAACAACTATTTTTACTTGTTTGAATAACTATAATCTCAGTTGGGTACTGTTTTGTAATATACATTATTTTATTAAAAATGAAGTATATCATTCAAGTATTATGATTGCGTTATTATAGTTGTTTATAAAATAATTATTTCATACGTTTAACCTACACATTACACGCATATGCATAAAAATAATTTAGTTAATTTTATTCTAAAAGCTAATAATTGTATACTGAACCTATTAATTAATTAATATTAAACATTAATCACGAATACAATTAAATAGAACAACTACGCCAATGATCATAAATAAAGATGTCTGGTTTATATTGTCATGTTAAAACATTTCAGTACTATAATAATACTGATATGATGTTTTAATGTTATTGAGGAATAAACAAGTCATATTGTTGTAGATAGTTTTAAGTTTTAACTTTCTTAAAAATGATCAGATAAGTCGTTTGATAATATGTATATCTACATACTCCATACAGGTACGAGGTAAACTACCTCGTGAAAAAGTTTATGTTATTTATTACTTTAAAATGATTAATCTTATGAAACTCCCGAAATACATAGGTTACGTATGTAATACCATATGTGTCTTGTATAAAAAAAAAAAATCGAATTTAATCCATTTATTTGTTTTTTTTTTTTGTATTCTGAAGGGTTATTCCCCCATTGGGTGGGACCGTGTTCGTGACGTGATCATGTCACTTTGACGTAGTCCGGGTTGACGAAGTGGGGGTGTTCACACTAACCAGATCTCTATCCGGGTGTTCCTACCACATAATCGTTAGTTGTGATCGAAACGTACGTGTTTTTCCATGCCTTCAACCACCTCCTACACAGCTTTTACAGTTTTTTAAAAAAAAAAAACAAATAAAAATTTATGCGAATATTTAGCATGTAATTAGTACGTATTTGCATGCTAATTCTCAAACACTGATTAAAAATGTCTTTAGTGTAGGATTTATTAAAAAAAAAAGGTTTATATTTTAGGGTAAAAAGAAAATCGTTACTAGTATTATTTTATTATTTTTTTATTTTATAAAACGTAAGCTCTATGATTGGGTGAGTAATATCTTTGTGTTTCATACTTGTATTTACGGTAATTTATTAGCAATCAAACAAACAAGTTTAACGAAATTAAATTCGTTTATCAGTAAATATTGTTAACGAGCAAACTTTATAATTTTCAAATAATTATTTATTAGATGTAGATGACAAACGAAAAGTATATTAGTTTTATGGAAAAATAAAGCAATAGAAATACTAGCACCTACCTATATATATTTCAATATACGGAATGACATAATTAACAAAAATATTCAAATTAATTGTGGTACTATTACACAAATGACAAAATATTATTGAAAATTTAAAAAAAAAAATATAATTCAAACAATCGGCACAATTAATACACACGCTATTTTTAACAGTACGTCAAGGACCAGCCCTGCCTAATAAGAAATATAATATAACTTTTATACATTTTAAATTATGAGAATAATAATTGTTTTTTAAATAAAGAATTTCAAATTGTTTTATGTTTGTATAAAAAAAGAGTACATTTTGCTTAAGAATATAAAAATTTGATGAGCTGAGATTGTCTTAATAATTTCGGTAGGAATGTAATAATAATATATATTATATATATACTTCAATTCGTATTTCAATATTTAATAGCAAACCTACTTGAAGTTTTTCATTATATTTACATCCATATAATATTTTTTTAATTACTTTTCCATGTATACATTATACATATTATTTTAATGATCTAAAAGAATATACAGACGGGTGAAAGCAATTTACAAATGTTCCGAGACACGTCGATAAGAGTATTTAGGAATATAAACTTTGGCGTGCGCACTTTTTATAAGTGCTATAAAAATTGTTTTATAATAAATGACGTTTTAATATTATTACTTATCAATGGTTCAACACTTACAGTATAATGATATTATTATACAAACACTTTCAAAGACAAGGAATTTAACACGCATGGACAAGAAATCACATTACAACATCTTTTTGATTGACGGACAAAGTCGTGATTCGCATAATATCGTTATTATGACGCACTGAATAATATAATATTATTATAAAAACGATTATCCCCGAATCCCTCGGGCCATCTGCCACTTACTTTTGTGTGCATGCGCATCACGGTTATCAATAATGTGCCCCACTTATAGTCTGTCCAGCGAGAGAACGTGCGGCGCACCGACCAAAACTGGTTGCCCCACGCAACACTCTGCCATAGGGGAACCGGTTTTGATAGCAGTGAGACGCGTGGGGGGTGCGCAGAATCGTCGCGTTCTCTCGCTGGACAGAGCATAGTAGACGAAGAGTATTCGTTCTAAGATTATAGCCGTTTTCATCGATGTAAATATTGTACCCAAGTATTATGACATAATATAGAGTTGATGATACGCCATGCAAACGAAATCTTATACAATTTTTAATGTACGTTAACACTAGAATGAATCTTGAATTTTCTTTCAAACTTATTCCGACTACAAGCTATTTTTTTTTTTTGTTAAAAGTTTTGTTGGGCGGTAAGCAGTCGTTTTAAAGTATTTGCCAACTCACCAGTGCTCCAAAAAAAGTGCACCAAATTGCGTTGTAAATTTATTTAAAAAGTTCTGGCAAAAGGTTATACGTATTTAATTTTTTACATAGTGCCTACATATTATTTTTAAATATCATATTATTGTATATTTTTATTTTTATTTTTATGAATGATATCGTACTATAATTTATTTCGTTAATTTATTTTTTTTAATAATTTCAGCAATATCGGCAATGAATTATTGAGCATTTAACACTATAAAATATTAATTACAGCCACATTAACATAGGTAGTGTACCTATAGCTATGAAAAATCAAAGGTCCGAGCCTTTAAAACCATATAAGTGTAATATTATGCTATATTTTTTTTAATAAATCAAAAGTGGGTCAACATTAAATTTCAGAGTGTAAGCTCAAGATTTATGGACTTGATACAACGTTGGGTATGAATGAAAATAACTACGAAACTCCACGACAGACAATTTTAATCGAAACACATATTTTGTGTTCAAATATGCATATACCAATTTCCATCTTAAATGTTTGTAATCGAGTGATATTATTCGGTGAAAGAATGAATCAGCTATAAAATATGTAAATGAACATTGTATTATTATTGTGTAGTATAAAATCATGCAAACCTATAATAAGTGTATGTGTATATTTATGCGTACAATTAACTATCTAGGTAATAGGGTATCAAGTTTGTTGAGATTACTACGTCGTTCATCGTAAACGGAATTATTTCTAATTGGTTGAATGCATTTCATTCCTTCAATCGATAAAAATGTTGCTAAAATATACATCAACATTTTTTTATAATTACATATTAATATTACTATTACTGCGAACATTATGTTTAGTAATTTATGAAAAAGGCAAAATAAAAAACCCAGATAATAACCAATGGGTAATAATGTAATAATAGTTTCGTGTTTGTTCGTGTTTTTTTTCAGTATAAGCACGTAGGTATAGAGTATATTGGTTTTATAGGTCAAGTAAGAAAAGAAAGACCTTTTATAAATACCGATATTAACCTAATTTATATAAGTAGAACGCAGGTTACAGGTAGCCATACGCCTATACACTTATAATTACTAAATTTTTTTTATCTTCCTGGTTTGTGGTTCTTTAGGATATTCTACGATTCATTTGATTTGTATAAATCATTGAATTTAAAGGCCCAATATAAAATAACTTAGTTGTCAATTAGTGTCTGACAATAATATTAAAGTTTCAAGTTTGTTCATATAAAATTAATAATGATAACGATAAGGACATAAGGTACTAATTTTTACATAGTTTTTTACATGAAATAATTTTTTTGGATAAATACAACTAGGTATCAAGAAAGAAGTATATTTATATATATATATATATAATATATACAAATTTATACGACACAGTTCATTATTGTTTTGTAGTTGCTATCATCAAATTACCTGCAATTTATTTAATCATAACACAAATAGGACAATATAAAAACGTTAACTTTTACAATACAATTCAATCTGTTTGACAAAATTAAATAAAAAAAAAAAATTAAGTGTAAAATAAATTTATATTAAAAGTTTAACTTATGGCAATATATTATCTGAAGTTGAAATTTATTAAGATCAATAGAAAAAAGAAAAAGGATAAATGTGTAAGCTAATCATGGTTTATTAAGATTAATTTTATAAATTTAATGCTCACAATAAATTATACCAAACGTACAATTTCTCTTAACCTTATAAACTTTAAAAGTATTTAGTTGATTATTATAATTGACATTCTCTATAATTTAATCATGGTAAAATAAATAATAAATGACAAGATTATTCGCTTCAACTAAAATAAATATAATTGTACCTATATTTTTTATGAACACGTATGTAGCATACTTGACACTTTTTTTTATGAAAAAATTGACTAATCCAGGATTCTCAATAGTTACATATTAGACCTATAATATAGAGTACAGGTACTGGATTTAAGTATTCGTATGCAATAACTCGGCAATAACGTTCTACTTACTGGTAACATGTGACCAATATGTTGCATATACAAAAAAAATTGTATGTACAATATAGTGTGACACATTATTATTTCGAGTTAAAATTTTTTACTCATTTGCGTAGTCCTATTCGATGTTTTATACTTTTATATTTCAGAGTTACAAGTTTGAAAACATAGTTTAGAAAATATATTTTTTGTGGTGTATATAATTTAAATAAAACCATAATTTAATAATTTATTGTATGTATAAAATAATTTTGAAAACCTTTTCTAATTTATAAAGAGGGACGTTTTAAACTTTTAAACAAATGATGTACATATTTTAAAGGTACATAATATTATAATAGTGAATTGAATTATTATAATATACACAAAAAAAAACATTTTATCAATATAAAGGAACATAAGTTAATAAACGATTTAGTAAAAACAATTACTCTCAAATTACTGGTCATTCTGGACTTAATTTTAAGATTTGTTGTTTTTTTTAAATATATTTGTTATTTATTTTGTATGCTATAATTTTATTAATACAATCTATAAAGATGAAAACTATTTAAAAAAACAAAAAAATGCTCGATTTTCAAGAGCCAATTCTAAATTCAAATATATAGCGTGGATCACCCTGTTAAAAAATTAAACTATAAACACCGTCCGAGTCTCAAGGAATCAATTGATAACATTTTTATTGGAAACTGATTTTGAGTCTATGGATTACAAATGATGATACATTAGTTTTTATATAATATCATATTAAGATTACGAAGACATTCACACTCGAATTTAATTATTCTGGACACGTCCTAGGATAAAAATCTTATGATATAACATAGGACATATTATATTTTTGACATTTAATTGTTATTTGTGCACGGATTCCGTACAGCGTGTTTCGTTCTCGATACCCATCTACTCATTAAGCGTCTTTTGGTTTTTTTTTCAATAGATCTTGAGCCCGGCAGCTGAGGCCATTAGCTATTTTAGTTTTTTACTGTAGGTTATTAAGTCGGTAGGGGGAGTTTTGTTTGGCAGAATTTTTGATAGGGCACCTGTAGGTATCTGCCATGCCCGGGTGGGGGATGGCGACACTTGTTCTCCGGACACCGTGACTTGTCCTAAGGAAAATGCCACCCATGGCCGAGGAATCGAACTTTGGTCGACTGCGTCGCTGCCGACGCCTTAGTCCGCTCGGCCACTCCGTCCCCCGCCTTTTGGTTTATCGCGAGATTAATCCTAGCCGTGTATCAATTAATCGTGTAACAATGCGACTAAGATCGTAGAACAGGAAACGCACTGTCCCGGTTTTTCTACGAACGCGTGTAATTAGTTTGCGTATTCATTTAAAAGGGTTGTACGTACCATATATTTGCATTTGGAGGAAACGCTGTAGTACCTACATTTATTGATCCTATATAATATATACGCGTATAATAACCGACGCTACGAATCACGGTAGGCAAAAGGGTCGACATTACCGGTGTTTATAAATCTAAATAAAGGGAGTAAATAATAATAATATATGGTTGTACATTATGTGATTATATTATTGTTGTCGTTGCCAATTTTGTTGCTGTATTGTTGTTCTTGTTGTTGTTGTTGTTATTGTTGTTTGTTTGTTAATCATTATTATTTTACAGAAATTTGTATACGGTACAGTATTATGTTCTCGAACAGCTCCTAAACCAATTCGAAACACACGAAAAATAAAGCGTTACAGCGTTAACCATCAATATAATTATTATTATTACCTATATTACATTATTATTTTGTCGACGTCAGCCGGACGCACTGTGCGGGTAGGAACGGTTGAACGGTTTGACGTGTTGATGTGGCACTACGTGTGGCAGTTTGAAGGGTACTTTTGTTGAAACCCCCCTGACGTTGCGACAGCCAAAATTATTCAATTATCCGATTAGACTTAAGTATTGCTAGTGCTTTTTCAGTAAGTGTGGCCGAACAATGATACCTACTCAACTGCAGGTGAATAAAATAATTTATTTAATTTTTAAAACAACGTATGAAGTACGTTTTTTAGGTAAGTAATAGGTATTGTAGATGAGGCATGCAAACTGATTTGAAAATAATCACAATATTATTGATGATTATCAACTGTCACAAAGTTATAGAAACGTACTTGCTGGAAAACAGTCATCAATATATTGTAATATAATCAGTTGAAAATTTACATTCGGTTTAATGAGATGATGGTTTGCAATAGCCGTCTAAAATTTAAGAATTTTACTAAATATAGAAATTGAGAAAATCGTAGTACACCAGTTTTTATCTTCTAAAAAAAGCACTTTGTACTTTTATAAACACGATGACGTTACATCCAAGGTATATTTTTTTAAAAAAACAGAAGTGTGCGTGTACACGTGTTGAAATCCTGTAGAGAATAGAGAAAATGATTTTCCATCCACCGAAGAAGTGATAAGATACAATGCTCGTCAATCGTCATCTAGTTTGTGTTATTGGTCCGGTATCTTTCAACCCGTAAACCGCAGTAAAGATGCATTTCTTGTTTGTCGGTAGGTATATACCGGTCCGTTTTAACATTAACCTGGCCACGGCACCGTGTAAATGGAAATGGTTAAAATGTGTAGCTATTGTTTGGTGAGAATATCTACCAACTCAAGCTCTCCCTCGAGTGTAATATTCTATCCAAACCACTATATAGGAGCGATAACCGTGACTAAGAGAGATGCACTTCTTTAAAAACCATCACCGGAGGGGTGTGTCAGAAACATAATCTATTCGTCATTTATTCGGATTATATTCGTGTTGGGTCTCAATCATCGGTTGTTCGTTATCTACGATGACAAAACCGAAGTAGGTAGTACCATTTACAACAATATTAATATAATAATAACAACAACACTAACGGCAATAATAATATACGAAACGCGAATTTGACGCGATTCCCAGTTTGGATTATGGGTGTGTAGTGTAAATAGTGTCTACTATAATATTATGTTTATCCGACTACTGCAATCTATAGTTACTATATTTAACAAATACACTGGTTTTATCCGATCAAAAGCCTATAATATATATTTAATTTATACGCGTTAAAAAAATTATCTTTTTGTGCAACTGCAGTCTGTATGCACCAGCACTTAATGGATAAATCCAATGCCTTTAATGCCGAACCGTTCGATATTGGTGTAAACCGTTTCTTTGACTAGGTGGTGCAATAATAATAATAATGATGATAAAAAAAAAATGGCATAAGATGGAAGACGAGGATCGGATTTCGAGACGTATATACAAAGACTGTACCGCATCGGAAGTGGAAATGTTGACCAGAATCATATTGCGTCAAACGGACAAAACAAAGATAAGACGACCTAGTTTTCATTGAAAACTATTTTAAGATGCGATACGCATTTCCGCGTTTGAGTGTACGCAAACGTACCCGTCGCGTCGCGCTGCATTAACCGGATCAAAAGATAGAACGGTTTATAGAAAACGTTTGCATTTGCGATTATTTTTAAGTATTTTAGAGTGGTTTCTCCCAGGCACCGGGGACATTTTAATTTTATACAAAAAACCGAAGATTTACCTACTTTATCTATTTTTGAAGTGCCATGTTCGTTTCTTCTCTCCAAAATGTACGTGATAATTAATGGTCACCTCGATCTATATTATGCTCGTCCATAGTGCTTAACTCGAAAGCATTTTTAATACTGTAGGTCTAGAATAAAACGAGTTTATGAAGTAAAAAAATACCATGACCTAGGATTAAATTAAAAACTGATACTACTTTAAATTATTTTTACTATTCGCTGTGTACCTATATGTCTTCTGGAGCATATATTAAATACAATGTTGACTGTATGTCATGTTGTTATAATAAAATCAGAATATTATAATAATATTATTATCCTGGCAGGTTTAAAATATATAATATAATGTATTTGAACTTGATATCGGATCAATTGCATGCCGGCATGCCGCATTATGTTCGACTATAATATTATTATTATACTCCACGTGTTTTCAGTGACGTTATTTAGGTGGATTAAACACAGCAAATATCGCTTAATATCTTGTTTCGACTATATATTATTATATTTATCCAAAATGAAACGGAAAATGATTCAATCTAATGAATTTCAGGAATGATGGGTTATGCGCATCGTCTGTAGTGGCATAGATTAAACTTACTCGTATATATAGGTAATAAGTAATAATACACTATCACCACAAGCGCGTAGGTACCCACAAATTGACTATATTAAGATGCGCGTATTTATTTTTGTTTTCCATAAGATCTCTTTCAATATGAATATTTCACTTAAAATAAAACAACATCGTTACAATTTTGATTGTGAATTTTATAGACAAGTTCCTGTCTGCTTATTCATCTGTAGGTAGTTAACTATCATACAACTTGATGTTAAGGCAATTTAACTTAAAATATTTATTTAAATAAAAAAACAATAATGTTGCCTTAACTCCGAGTAATTTTTTTTGATCCTTTGTAATGTTTGCGGACCGGGCCTTTTTCGTTAAATCCGCCACTGTGTGTTTAACCAAAGAAATTCAAATTATATTCAGACAGGTAGGTACGTAAAAATTCAGGAAACGCTGTAATATGGATGATATTTCTAGATGCTATTCATGTATTATATTGCCATGTATTCGATGGCTTCTTGATTGATTGGCGAACGTAAAACACGATAGTAAAAGCGCTAATGGTTTAATGTGGATTTTATTCAAACGGTCCATTATAAAAATAATAATAATAATATGTATACGATTCCGACGAGTGTCGGGTTTAATGTATTGCCATAAATATCCACCATTGAAATAGCTTTATACCCCCTGCCCAAAGTCATGTCGATTGAATTGAATAACTGATGGTATAAATAACAATAATATGTATTCTAGGGTTTCTAAATGTTTATGCATCTTCGGATTTGACGGATTTGACGTAATGTATATAATATTTAGTACCTATAGCTAAGATTACACACGTTAATTATTTGAATATTTAACGTCATTTCTCTAAATTGTTTATTATTATTATTTATTTTTATACGAAAAAGGCCAAAAAGATAAGTTAATATTTTTATAACATAATTTAATTAAAAGTATTCGACGTTTTTGTTTCGTCGTAACCCGGTCGATATAGACGCTTTTATCAGGTCATATTCACCGCATTGAATTAAAATTGTTAGTTCAACGATTGACTCAGTAGAGCCTCAAATTCGATAATATTATTAGTTTACTTTGACGAGATGCATTACCACTTTGAAACGTTACTGATTGCAGATGGTACTAAATTATAGGTTTCGATGACTGTAATTTCACTTCTACTTCAACTTATAATTTAATTGGTTTAAATTAATTATTTCCTAACATACTTTATTAAATTAATAATGAAAAAATAACGACTATTGTGTCTGTGAAAATAGATACCTAACATTAATATCGCTTAATTAATTTTATAGTAAACTATATAACTTATAAACTTACTTCATTAACATTGCTGATGTTCATTTGTAACTTATTATTATTATTTTTTTTTAACTACGAATATTTATTGTAATTGTTTATAAGTCATAACATGCATACTATATTATACCTGGAGTTCTCAAAATTTGTTCGTGGTTGGTAAACTATACTAAATAGTCGCACCCAGCATGTTAGTGATAAATTGGGAATATATTATGTGTATATTTTTTTTATGAGAATAAAAATGTAATATTTATATTCGTTAATATTTTGGTTGACTTAAATAAAGTCATGTCTGTTAACGTTAATTTAAAATATGAAACTAAAAATATAGAAAAAATAAACATAAATAATAATGTCAAACGATAAGTTTTACTTACCATTAAACTTTTAGGTAGTTGTTATAAATTATGTTATAATTGAATTTATTCCTCTGAGTAAAAATTTAAAGTGTTGTAATAATTTATTTTATTTTTATGTGAATAAATGATACTGTTATCAGCAGTTTAGAAATGTTAATAGTTTTTTAGTTCTGAGGTTTTTTGGTTTTGTTTTAATTTATCTAACTATATTGATTCGAGCTATTATTACTCTAACGACTTATTAACTATAAAATGTAAAATTGAATTGTTTTAAGTGCTGAGCGGAGCAATAATTCTGAGTGTATTTGTTTTACACTGATGTGTTTGCGTGTGTATTTTTTGTGTCTGTCATCACGTTTTTGTGTGGTAAAAATGCTATTCAATCTATAACTTCGTATCATTAGACTATCGATATCAATAAAATATAAAGGGAAAAAAACGAGAAGAATTGTAATGATTTTTGAACGAACGATATTATAATGGTTAGGTCGATTTTAATTCAGATACTACCTACCTTGAAATATATAATATAATACTTAGTAAAAATATAAAATTTAAACAACCAGACTAAGATATACATTGGTTCTATGTTCACAATGGTTGTCGGTTAATAAGACTACGGATACATTAAAATGCCTTGGTTTTATTCACAAGTCATACAAACACAAACACATTGTTATTACTTATTACTTACTTTATCGTAACGCACACATTAAGTATGTAAAATTGTTTTCATTTTTCAATCATAATAATATTGTTCAAAGGAAATTTACTTTCGGTCAAGTTTTACCCCAAATAAACAAAGTTGACACCTCGCTGCTTTAATAACGGCACAAAGTTAAAATATTCGCACAGGGTCAACTAAAGCATTCTGTTATTATGAATGCATTACAATTATTATGAAATATGATCGGAGCGAAACCTAACTTTTATGTGATCCAATTATATCGGTACAGAATATAGGGTACCTACCGTACAATACTGTATCACATAAACGAGTATCGTATTATGTCACCATAGAGCATGCTTTAATAAATTAGGTATCTATGTTTCATACAGAAAACGAGAAATAGCAAATTTATTTTATTTGATCGAAATAACGTCATAATAATAGTATAACACAAGTGCCTTTACAACAAAAATTAAACTGCTATATAATTCACTACAGCGAATATTTTATTTTTATAATTGCTTAATCTGAAATACCTAATCATTTTCATTTGTTTATTAAATTAAATCCGGACACGCATGAATGCACGATTACGTTCAAAATGTAGAAAATACACTATACTTACCGAATTTCACATTTTACAAATTTTACAGAGAGTTAAAAATGTTTTTCTAAATAAAATAAAATCTTTGATGTTGTACATACATTATTGTAATATCCTCACTTAGATAGCTCATATTATAATTAACGATTGAATATTTTTAAATGCACCGAAAAAAGACCAAACGCATTAAGTTTGTTACCAACAGTTAAAAAATATCTCTATAAACCTAATGAGCTTAGCTACCTATTAATATCAATGATACTTATCTACCTACATTTCAAACTATTTATTTGTATTGCAGCAAACATAATTAATTTATAAAATATTAGGTAATATTATATGTTTCTATGTAACGATGAAATATAATTTATTATAGTTTACCCCAAGTTAGAGGGTATCCACACTGGTGGGCCTCCCTCCTCACGCCATTTCGTGTTTTGTACCATATTAGCTATCAAATTTACTTATTGTATTGTATATAAATATTACAGATTGTAAATACTCTATTTTTATCTAATAAAAATGTATATTTACAATCTGTATTTACACGTTGTACAATAAGTAAAGTTGATGTGGTTTGATTGTTGGAAGTTGGAAGTCACCCAATACCCCGGAAAGGCACTGAGTGGCTTATAGTTATACCTAAATATTATAACTTAATAAAACTAACATTTTATTGGAATTAAAGCTTTTTATCGGAAAAACTGTACTTTTATAATTTGCCGTAGAAGTATATTACACCATAAACATGTAAACATAAATATAAGATAAAAATATAAAATATATCATAAATAAATTGTTTTTTTATATAAAACCGTTAATATTTGCTGTACTTACATTGTGAATCTTTTGTTTTATTTTTATGACTAGATACATAATATACAGATAAACAAATTGTTATTTATGTATTTTTACAAAAAAATTAGAACAATAAATAAACTTATGTATAGGATACGTCTTATTGTCTACGCTTTTGTTTATAAATTAAAATTATATTATAAATAGTTTTTTTTAATTTGTAAGGTAGGTAACTAACTATTAAAATTATATGAAATTAATACTGAGTTAGTAAAAAATTACTAATGAGTGAGTAATAAAATGTGTTAAAATAATAATAAATAATTGAATTATTTCTGCAGAAAATATATAATAATAAAAAAAAGTTGTAATTATTCATGCCGAATTCTTAATCAAGTTTTCCATCACAGTATTTTTATTACCAATCTTTTTTGTGTCTTGTCATTCTGGTCTGAAAAAGAACATTTTCACTCAACATATAGGATTGTTTATGGTGATATTTTTGAGGGACACTAATTCCAACGAAGTATACACATTATTATAGTTCTGCGTGCAGTTAAATAATAATTTTTTTAGTTTATAATCAAAATAAATGATAGTGTAGTACTTACTATAGTATAGGTACCTACTATATTTAATTATGTATAAAAGGTAGGTACTTTCAATTTCAGCTGATCACAAAGGCTGCAAAGATCACATCAGATGGTTAGTCAAATCGTTATGGCAGAATGTGATAATGGAATACTGTAGGTATTTTAAGTTGGAAATTGGTCCAGTTACAGTGGATGTACCTAATAGTCGACGATCCGAAATTAGTCATGGAGTTTAATAATATGGTTATCACTTTATCAGTGAAACAATACATAAGCAACTATTTGGTAAACTGTTATTGAATAAAATAAATTCGATGTTTATGTCAGTTACAGGTGAAACAATATATGGGTATTTGGTAAAATATCGACGCCAGTGTGCTTGTGAAGTAATGTGGATGATCTGTTGGAATTGGAATTATTATAGTTATAATAGTAGTATGAAAACCATTGCACCATTGCACCGTTGAGTCATTTATGGCTGGATAATATTTATTATATTGATAGGTAACATAAGTGTTATAGTGAAAATGAATCGTAACTCAAAGTTTAAATAAATAAAAAAATATGATTACATAATTTTAGTTGGCCATTAAATCGCATAATTACCTGCAATAAGTCCCTTTAAGTTTGACTAATGATCTTACGCTTTAAAATCATGTGTATTAACTATTAAATTCAGGTTACAGAGCAGAAATTGGAAAATAATAGAAATTTATCCAAATTTAATAGTGATTCTTATTTTTTACTGATTTTAGATCTGTACCCAAATAGAGAAATAAAATGTGTACTGTTGTTATAAATTTGGAAAATAGAACATTAACTAACGTAAAAAGAAAGTGATAGTATAATTTAACCGAAACATTATTGAGGGCTCTTACAGTGAACACAAAATAAGATCATGAGATTTTCTTTGTTGTTGTTGATCAATAAATTATTATTTATTAATCATTATATGCGAGCAAATTTACAATTTCATTATTTCTTTATAAACTGTACTAATATTGGGGAGGGGTGGGGATACATTTTGTTTATTTCTCAAGTCAAAGCGGACTTCCTAATTCCGTCGGAATTCAGACAGCGAGTAACGACATGGAAGTTTGAAATTAATTTCATTAAAGTATAATAACATCTTAAAAAAAAACAAATAAAAAATAATAATGGTAGTATTTAAGACTGATAAAAAAAGGCTGTAAAATATCGGTTATGATTTTTCCATACTTTTTTCGACACTATGAAACAAGGAAAGAATAATTCATATTATTATGTTTCAGATAATAATTTTCAATATTAAGCTTTATGATATTTAACAATTTAAAATAGAATTCGGTTGTTCCTCAAACAAAAATGGAAATTTAATAATTTTGCTGATAAATATAATGTGTATAGTTTAATATTATTTCTCCTAATATTATATGTTGTTTGAATACAATAATAAGTTGAATTGCTTAATACAATCTCAATGTAATATGTGTTACAAAATAGGATGTGTAACCTTATTAGATATTGTTGACATATAATAAATGACTTATTCTATTTTTAAATTAAAACGTATGGAGACAATACTTCTTACTGGTTGCGTTTATATTTATGAACTGAGAACACAATCTTTAAGACCAGAACTAGCGCCCCCTCCCTCCAATACAGTTTTCCAATTAAATAACTGATAGGTATGCGACCTATGACGTGAATGATCATTGGTCATACTAAAATCATTATTTAAAACAATTAAAATTTAAAAATGAATTATTAATTTAATTAATTTATAAATTTTACAAACTATTCAGTATTACCTACGTATACATTAAGTCTATCCTACTCTATCAAATAAATATAATATAGCTATAGAAATGTTCAAAGACATTTTCACCATAAATTGATAATTTATATTGATGTATTATTTATTGAAATACAAAAAAAAATAATAATAATATTTAAAATAATAAATTAAATAGTTTTAGCCAATCCAAAAAACCATAAATGTATTAAAAACATCGATGTATTGCCTGTTTCTTTTGAACCTATATTTGTATATTGTATTATTTGTATTATAGTACCTACTTACTGGCTAATTAACATTTTTAAATGTTGTTATTTTAAGTTATTATTTTCAGTAAATGTATAAACCAATAAAATTAAAATATGAATTGAAAATTTCTCTTAGGCTTGTAATATTCTTCAGATGATTTATTATGTAGTATTTTCAGTTAAAGTCTTACGTAGGTAGTTACATTTTTATAGTACTAATACAATTACAAGTTATAACAATTTCATCCTAAGGAGCCTGTACTAAAACATTGTCATATTATTTAATATTTTCTTTAAATGCATTGATTCATATGAATTCGAAATGAATTTGAAAGAACCAAAGAACAAATAGATAGTAATATGCTACCATGTAATTTCACATTCATCTGATAACAAGCTTAAATAAATAAATACCCTTTTCATTCATATCTATTTAATGAAATTTTAAATCTTTAAATTCAACGGAATGGTATAGCTAAATGAAAATCTTGTATCCGTCATCTAAACCATAATACCATTGTCACATGTTATATATATATATATATATATATATATATATATGATATAGATATGACATATAATACGGGCATTATAAGTTAGAAACAGATAACAAAATGATATTGTGAAGTGTTTTGAAAAAAAATGTATGGTATATTGTAAGTAGGAACCTAGGTATGTCCTATACCTATATAGATCAATGATACACTAGGTAAATCATATTAAAAAAATGTATACTTTTCAACTTTGATTTATTAAATAAAATATATTAAGTAACACATGAAAAGTAATAAAAAATAGTATAATAGCAGTAGTGATGCTTAACAGATTTTAGATAGATAATTAATACCCAACTAGTAATGTCAGTTTGAAAGTTATGAACTATACCATTATAGTCATTAGTACCTACACATATTGACTTAAAAATATAATATTATGAATTTTTTTTTTCAAACGGATGATCTTCCTCTGTTGTATAAATTATTTAGTTTTACCTCGTTATTGAGTAAGTAGGTAAAATCTAATATGTGTAAATGTATTTTAATTCAATGATAAACTATTTTATACGAACAAAGAATTATTATAATATTTATGCAAAAAAAAATTATAATTGGGAAGTATAGAATATCTTTAAATATAACTCATAAGAACACAAAATATTTTGAAAATTTTAATATAAATATTTGGTTAATATTTCATATGTCTCTAAGTATATTATTAATTTTTGAATTCTAACTTAAAAACAATATTTATTTTATCAAAATAAGACGTTATAATAATTAATATATATTCTTGATTTTCCTTAATTATTTTTTTTTTTAGTTTTTTAAAAGCACAAAGAGTTGGTTCTTATGATCTTTAAAGTACCAACTATATCCCACTTCTTATCAGACACACCCCTATAAAAAAGATTTTGAATTTTTTTTACTGCTAAACACAAACAACTAATATACACATCATTGTAAAACCAAATTACCAAAAGATAATAAATAGATAAAATATATTACCTATACATTATCTCTCCACTCAGGATCTTAAAATACAATTTAAAATAATATTCAAATAATCAATTACCTAGGTACTTAATAATATATAAATATTAACAGTTTTGGCAATGACAATTTAAATGAATTTATCAATCATGGATTTAAAATTAGTTTTTAATATTTTTGTGTAGCTCTTATGAATATCTATCCTAACCTAACAGAACATTTTTATTAATAGCATACACAATGTTTATTTAGGTGAGAAGACTTTAGACACTTTTGTTCAGTAAAATGATGATGGATAACTATCTATGGTAATATCGATTTTTATTGCCACGTTTTAATAAAAGCCCTTTATATTTAAGTTGAAAATAATAATGTTTTCAAGAGAACTAGCAATAAATATAAAACAAGCATTATCGTGGCTTATAAAGTATGAGTTAGAAGTCAAAACTAACATCATCCTACAAGGTCAGTACTGGCATATTATATATTAATAATATATGCTATGCTATGAAATTATATTGATATTTAAATATTATTATAATTAATAATAATATAGTATAATACGCGAAAAATTCGTTCAAACCAACCGTATTTTTTTCAACCCTTAGATTGGTTTACAGCTCTTCTTCATTCTAAACGGTTGCTTCTAAACTTGATATTTGTTTTAGTTTTTATAGCTTCCTACTCAGGATTTTACTTGATTCGCCCGATGTACGTGAATTTCTAGGTCAAACTTCGAGGTAATTCTTCCCCCCTTTCTACCTTGTCTTTTAGTGTTTAATATGTAGTTCTTATCTAAATGTACGTGGTACGTCCGGAAATTTTTTTCTCATCTTAATAAAATCCATTAAAGAACGTCCCTCGCCGACTATTTCGAGTACATATTTGCTGGATTTTCACTATATTAGATTATATTTTCCATGCTGCTCAAACACCACGTTTTCGGTGATTCTAATACATTTCTATCAGTTTCATTTATGAACAAAGTTTCACAACCATACAATTTTATGCTCCTCAGATTTATGTCTTGACGAGTCTCTTCTTGATATTCAGGTTTGATTTCCTTGACGTTAATAGTATCTCTTTATTATTGATAGCGGCCTTTACCAATTCTATTCATAGTTTGATTTCTCAAACGTCCTGACCATCTAACGTGATCTTGCTCCCTAAATATGAAAATTTGAAAACTTGAACTAGCATAATAAAGTAACCTAGATAACATCAGCTTCTGCATTTTGAGTCTTTTAGACACAAACCAATACATTTGTCTTTGTATTATTTTAATTATAATTTATATTATATTACTATCCACCAAACATGCTCACCCCCTCTTCCTTCGATGATGCAGTTATTCAAAATCTGGTTTTTTGAATTTTTAAGTATACTTTAAGACTGTATATTTTCAAATTCTTGAGATTTTTTGTATTACTTAAGGAGTAGCATCTGAAGAAACTAACTTTTCAACGTTTTTCAAATGAGAACATCCTATTAAGCTATAAATTATACGATAAAATACTAAGTGGATATATTTTCTGAAATTTTTGACATAGCAAGTACAAAATTCGTACTAGTAGTTTTTCGTATTTAAATAATTGTATGCAGAACAAAATAATATTTATCTCCGCTATATATATTCTCAAATTTCAATAGAAATTGTATACACCATCACGATCTGTGGAACGAAGGTAAAAGCATATTATGATAATAATATTATTTTACGGTAAACTTTTGAAAACTTAATCTTTGATAACTTGATTCCTTATACGACGTATAAATAATTGTTTAATTACACATAACTTCGTAGAAGTTTAGAATAAAATCATATATGCCTATTCTGGAACGTATAAGTAATGATTTTAAGTACCTATCTATGTAATTTCATTGTAGTAATAATCTCAGAATATAGTAATGTTGTTACCATTTTATGCTAACCAAACTTGATAAACATATCAATATTCTGGATTAACCGTAATTTGTGAAGATCAAAAATAATTACGAATTTCGCTTAGCAGTCATGATTGGTTAATGCGCTTTTATGAATGTTTTTTATAATATTATTTCTCAAGCGTTTTATTTGAAAATTTCAAAAATTGTATATCGCTTAAATTCAGGAAATATTCAACATGGTTTTTTGGGTCAATGCTCCAATTTTATGGACAAAATATTCACACGCCAAGTCTAAAATTTAGTGTGTGTGTGCATTTGAAATTCTGAAACATTTTAAAATTTGATGTATAATATAAATGTAGCCATATAACATTATATTATTTAGCGAATATTAATTTATTATTATGCGTTATTTTTCTGATATGTTTTAGATTCTGAGCGTAGCGATGCATAATATTGTATTAGTTTAACAATAATGTCTGTTTTTTAAAAATTTTTTTGAAGCCTTGGACGTTTTATTTTCAAAACATTTTATTAAATAATTATCAAATATTACAACTATAAATAATATGGTAATATTATAACAGTTCGTATTAATTATAGGTAGGTACTTGATACAAATATAATATAATTATTGGGGGACGGAGTGGCCGAGCGGACTAAGGCGTCGGTTGTGACGCACACCGGCGCTGGTTCAAACCTCGGTTCACGGGCGGCATTTTTCTTCGGGCAAGTCACGGTGTCCGGAGAGAAGTGCCGCCATCCCCCGCCCGGGCATGGCAGATACCCACGGGTGCCCACTAAAATATCTACCAAAACTACACACACGTGTTACACCTACAGTTCCCTCCCCTACAAACAAAAACAAACAGCTAATGGCCATAGTTGCCGGGCTTCACGATCAATAAAAAAAAAAAATATATATAATTATTAATTTGCTTACATATCAAATCCAATTAACTTTTAATACGATTTTCAATTAATACTCAGAACAATGATATTGTACCTATAAGTGTATTATAATACTTTTGTTAATAATTATTAAAAAATAAATATGATTTAAGAAGGGATTCTTTTGCGAATTTTATGCAGATGGTAAAGCGAACGTTCATTTGTGGGGCGGAAATTCCTTGGGGAGAATAGACCAGCAATCCATTATGCTTAATTTTTGTTTTTACTTATGTTTACAAAAAAATGAATGATTTGCAAAAATTAAGAAATAAACAATAATTTATTTTAGAAGGGTTTGTAAAAATTATTTAAGTTTATAAAAAAACTGCTTTAACGACCAGATCACACATCTTTCTCGATAAGCAGATGCTCTGTAATTTTAATACATATAGGTACAAAATATTATAAAACTGCTGGTGTTTTGAGTCAATATTATTCTAATACATTTTTATTCGTAGATAATATACACTCTATGGTTGGATGTTAGTTAGTTAAAAAAAAATGAATACGGTGATTGAACTTAATTTAGTTAGTTATTAATAATTAACTTGTATGCGATAAATAATTATAAAATAGTGTACTAGTTTGAAAAACATTTATGCTTGTAAAATATGTTGACACATTAAAACTAGTTTTGAAATTAGTTAAATTACTATAGGTACTTAGTATTACTGAAAAGTGCTGGGAATATTTTACTTCAGACTTACCAAAGTAACAACTAGATCCGATTTGCTACCAGCGACCATATTGAAGCATTATTCTACTATTAAACAAGTCTTTTTACTTATACACACAAAAAAAATAATATGTCATACATCAGTCCGCTCAGAATAAAATATATATAATAATTGTATTAAAATAAGATTATTAAAACCATAAATCTTACATAACGCTTTTTTAAATACATTTTTTTTTGTTATATTTTTAATAAAACAATATAATTATTTCTAATAATTTTTGATAATTAAATATTTATATTATTTTATTTTTAAAACATTCAAATTGAGTATAAAAAGTAGGTCAGCGCATTTCGGTGGTGAATGTTTGTCCATCGTTCCTTCGGGCCTCGGACAGGATAGTATAATTTTACTGTATTCGATTTGAATGTAATGATTGCATTCGATAAAAAACGATTCTGAGCGGACGAGGGAATCTTTCTTATTTAATTTTATTCGTTTCTATGTTGATAAACAAAGCGTTTTAAGAACAGCTTAAGAACGATTTATATAAATAGGTAATTTATATATTTATAATTAGGAAATATCATAAAAATGAAAAAAAATATAAAATAAAATAAAAAGCTCATAAGTTGCTCAAATGTTTTGAACATTTTACCATATCTAGGTATAGATAATATAAGTAAACAGCCCAAATTTCAAGTTTTTACGAATGTTTTTAACCGAATTACAACAAAAAAACTCCCAAAATTAAAATGTCTATAAATAGCTCAAAAATGGCTAAACTTTTTTTTCATTTTTCATTTGAAGCAATATTTCTTTCTGGTAGAAAACGACGTCCGTAATTATTTAATATTATAAAATCGTGAAATCGTACATTTTTTCTCCTTTAACCGCTTTTATTTCGAGTAGCGTTTCGAAAATCGAAAAATTACCTCTCTAAAGTACCAGCTCAAGAACATTACCTTTCAGAAAAGATGCTATACTTCATACTTTTGAGCAAGTTTAGAGGGAGAAAAAGTGTTTACAGAATAAAAAAGAAATAAACATCATTGTAAAACCATTACATTTCTCGCTCCCTTCAGAATCTAACAGTGAACATTTATTATTTTTTATTATAGAAGCTAAGTATTGCTCCATGAAATTCTACTCGTCCGAACCGAGAAGAAACGAAGCGAAGCAGCTCATCGCTGTAAACAGGATGGTGGTGTAATATTATTAATTTTAAATCAATTACAAATTTTTGTATTTGTAAAACGAATGTAATCGGAGTTTGTTTAAACCGACACTTGCTAGATTTCTTCACTAAATCTTATCGTATTAACTCTCAAGAAAAATATCTTTACAAAACACGTCGACCAACTAAATACCACACACACACACACACACACATTATTTTAAAATCATTACGTATCTCACTCCCTTAAAATATAGTAAGGAAAACAAATTGTTTTTAATAAAAATTATTACAAATGGGTAAATTTGTAATATTAATACACAACCGTAAAGAAAATGTACATTTAAAAAATATGAAATGTTCTAACCAACAAATTTACACTAAATACGTTTCATAATATTAAGCTCATTATCATTCGTTTACATGGTATTTTTTATGAAATGTATAAAACCCCATTTTTAAGTAGATATGTAGACCTCCTAACACCGTACCCTTTTAACAGAATAACTTAGGTACTATTCATATAATACTCATAAAAAAATTATAAATTACCGATTAAACAATGAAAAAAGTTTTTTCCCTCAAAAGTATGAAATCCTACAACGGAAATTAATTGTATAGCTTGGTTTCGTGTATAAGTATATTCTATTTTGACAAACATTCATGTTTTTTTTTTTTTAATAATAATTTCCAGTATAATTGTATAGAGTTTGTCATAATTTTACAAGTGCATTTTGCAAGTCATGATATTCGTTACCTATAATATTATGTAAAACTTTACTCGGAATCGGATTTTGTATGTTATGTCTAAATAGGATGTCAATATTATAATCATAACTCTGCTTTGAGCACGCACACATAAACCCGAAGACACATACCTACACAAATATACGCCTCAGCAACATAACATCAAATTATGAAACATCAAATTGTGAATTACTGGAATCGGTACTAAGTTAGATCGGTTTTATGTGCAGTTTATATGGCTTTCAATGTTTACTACGTACGCACAATAAAACGACGAGAAAGAAAATTATTTTAATGATGTTTACTAAGACTTGTCATTTTTACTGTTTGCAGTTATTAAAGTAAACCGTAAAAACAAAAATATCAACGATATCAATATAGAGATCCATTAGCTTCACCTACTTCTTATTTTTTCGTGGCATTTTTTTAGGTATTCTGTATTCACCAATAATGATCTTAAGCTATTTGATTGATACCTAGCATGCTTTCTATATATTTTATTCGAACATATTTATTCAAAAAAGGCAATTTGTTATTTGTTTTTGCATTATTTTAAACGTTGTATTTTACGACAATATAAAAAAACAATATTATAATAAATTGTTTTAAAACTATTCGGTTGAAATTCTTATCAACATATTATATGTTTGGACATTATAAACATTATAAACAATATGAATCTTTTATCTATAAAATGCGATCTATTTAAATTTTAAAGTATAAATATTATGGTATTGAATAAACAATACAAATATATCTTCTAAACTCTAGAGAGAACATTTTGTTTTCAATATCAGTTGCATGGTTGACTATTATAATAAATATACTTTATAATACAAACACTGATATAATTTTAAATAAATAAAAATGTTTAATTGATAAAGACAAATCAAATGCAATTATGACTAGGTAGTGGTATGAATACCGATACTAAAATGTCGAAGTGTTTGTTGGTTATTTAACTCAAATTATCTTAACTGTCATTAGTGCCGATAATGGTATTATAAACAAAATATTCAAGTAGGTATTTAACGTTTAAACTTTAAATTCACACGGGAAATATAAAATATTTATTATTTTTCGCGTGGCCGTGAATAAAACTATTTTTGAAGTGCGTTGTTCTTTGTAGTGCCCTGGACAAATAGCCTTATCGTATCTACTATATATCTAAAATAAGTAGTTTAGTGGTAGCCTAGCATGTCAACAAAGTAAAAAAAATAACAAACCGCCTAGCTTCTGAGTAACAATCATTGACTTTTATCCCTTAAACTAATAAATACAATTATGAAATTTTAAAACGATCAAAAAGTATTTTCCAATTCAATTTTTATGATCTACAAAGCTGCATATTACTGTGCAAAAATCATAAAATTAAAAAATTGAAAAATGTATAAGGTAATTATTATTATGTAATTAGTAATTACTATATTTTAGGCATTAGGTCTGGAGATGTAATACATTTGACATTTGTATACATCTTAATGTTTTAGTGCTTATAAAATGCAATGGAATATTAATTTAAATTATTACTCAAAAGCCTATCTAGATAAGTAGTAGATACATGCATTTAATTTTATATTCAAATTTAACTTATAAAACAAATTCATCTTGACCCTTGTTTTTTTTTAAATAGGAAGTACTGTAATGTATTCATTTTTATTAACGGGAAAAAAATCACAACAACGATTCTTGTTATTTTGATTCATTTACTTGGTACCTACATTAGCATTACTTAAATCCCTCCCTATACAATTTTTTTGAGAAGAGTATAATATATTTTCAGGAAATTGATTAAGTATATACGTATATATCGTGTACACGATACATTTTTCACAATTATATTTTGAGAAAAATCATACTTCATTTTAGTTTTAAAAAAATAAATCATTATGTTTTTCACCATTTCGGAATATTTTCAATTCAATTTGGATAATAATAAATTAAACTGTTTTACATTCTCCGCAAACAATATTATATGTATAAGTGAAAATAATATTACTGAATGGACTTTGATTGGCATCTTAAGATGTTGAACATTCGACATTATAAATATTGTTACTATAGTGCTTAGTATATGCTATAAAATTTGATTTAGTATTAATTCTGTTTACGATTTTATAATTAAAAGCGTAATACTTACACAAAACGTTATTAATAAATATTCATTTGAATTAAAATGTAGTACTTAAGTTTAATATTTTATGAATGATCGTTTTGAATTAACATATGAACATATGAACATTTGAATATGAACATATTTTTAAATATCAATTAGTAAACAATACTTTATACGTCAAAAGACAATAATTACATTTTTAATTAAATCAACTACTTGATTTTAAATATTAATATTTTATTCACAGTTTGTGTTAATGATGTTTAATATTAATTGAATAAAATATATATTAAACGTTTCCATTCCAAACTGAGTGTTACAATTTATGTAAGTCTTATAATAATATTATTATGTAAGTATTTTATGATTTATATTTAAAAAAAATTCTTATTTTTAAATAATGTGCTAATTTATAAACGAAAAATGTTCTCTAAAGAATGTTGTTTTTAAAAGTTTAAGCTTATTAAGTTTATTGAGTGGTTATCTAAGCTTATGGATTCATTACACGAAAATGTATTAACATATTTCCATGCAAATTTTAATTATAGTTCATGAAATATATATCATGACACCAAATATTATGAAGTTAAATTTTACATAATATTGTATAATGTGATATACGAGATAAAAATAACTTTTAAAATAAAAATTTTGTATTTGATAAAATTATGGATAACTTTTTCCATTGGAAATATTCAACGTCTAAGTTACAAAAAAAAAACATCTTAAAGTGTTTGACAAAGAATGGTGATCTTACTACATAGAAATATTAAAATTAATAATAACTTTAGTATAAAAAATAGCAACTAATTATAACTAAATCTAAAATTAAATGTATTTATGTATTTATATGTACTATAGGTATACTTAAGATAAATATTGCATCAATGGTTTATTTTTTTTTAGTTTTATAACTATTAAATATTATGAAAGGTGTTCCATTTTACTTACTTTAGAGTACGTTAATCAACTAACTGACCATATTTTTTAAAAGGTAGATTATACACAAAATATTATTCGTCCTGCGTTTGCACATTTGAAGTTTTGTCATAGGAATCTCATATCAAATTAATTGCTATAGAGTATGTACATTTGAATGTCAAAATCATCAGTAGTAGGTACTCGCTCTTATTATTTGACCATTTCAATAATAACTTTACTTCGTTTACTCTTTAAAATAATAACTATTAATTGATACCTTCACAAAACAACACGATATTCGGGAAAAACGTAAAATTTTCACAGATTATTTAACTATATTTTTGTAGTACAATTTACAAGGTTCCAGTGAATGAATGGCTCCAGTAAGGATTTTCACTTCTATAATTAGTATGCGTGTTTTATTACTTAACTACAGCAGCTGCAGTGGTATGTAAATAAATATTTGAGTAAGACAATCAAATTCCTGAAGGTACGAGAGAAAATAATAATCATAATAATAATAATAATCAACCATGGTAATGTTTTGAAAACATCATCGGATTTAGGGTTATATAATAAAATTATTATGTGTCTATATAATATTATTATGTATATTGTTATAACATTTATATTACTATATTAGCAACGTTATCATAAGTACCTAATTATTATTATTTTATTCATGTCGTTCTATGTTGTTGTCTTGGTCATCGGGATTTATTAATTATTATTATACCGAATTTGTTCCTCAGAGCGAAGTCGAACCTCGGAAAGGTGTGCGCGTTCATTCGGCTTGGTACCTAAAAATCGCTACAGTTGCCCCCGTCGTAAAATATTATCACGATTGGCCAAAATGAAAGAAACCGTATCTATATTATGATAATATTATGTTCTAGCTGGCGACCCTGCCGTATTATTTTATCATCATCATCGTCGTCGTGAAATAAGACGTCGGTTTGTAATTTAATTCACTCGTTTCAAAAAAAACTATTTATTATTTTTCAACGCAATAATCTGTCCGTAAAAGAGTAAATTAAAATCTAAGACCCCTGTCACAAGTGCAGGTGAAATTGTTAATTATTATTGACACCGTTGCGATTTACGCGCTTGTAATAATTATTCAAACACGTTTTAACACTGTAATATAATTTATTATATAATATTATCGTAATAACCGGTACCACACGGCATCTGTTCGTACCTAATGTAATATATTATAATAATAATTCGAGTGACCACTTACGTGTGCAGAGAACTACGCGAGAGAGACGACGCGAGCCCGCGACGAGTATAATCTAGCAACGATAGCCTCCGCGGTGGCCGAGCCGATTGACCGGGAAAAAAAATACACTCTGCGACAAGTTTACAACATCATGACGCAATTTTACGACTACAGCAGCGTCGGGGACGGCGGTCGACGAGCGAAATCCAAAAAAAAACGAAAAAGAAAACGGTGTAAGTACGAAAGTATTAATCACCGAAGGACACGCGCGAGCGAACGATTGAACGTTGTCCGACGACCGTTGCGGCATTTACCGTTATCCGAACGTTACTGAGCGACAACCGTATCCTAGGTCGAAACGACGCGCGGGCACTTTGTCGGTGGATTTCCGCGCCATCTGTTGAAAACGTAGGATTTTCGTTTTATATATATATATATATAATATATTTCGTATTTTATTTTTGTTCTTCTTTCGGTCGGACAGCGCGAGCTTTTATTATCATTCCTCCCCTCCCCTCCCCCCCCCCCGCCTAACCATTTCGTCTTTCGATATTTTTTTCTGCGGTTTTTAAGTGCAAACGCCTATTATATAGGTACTCGGGCGGCGGGCAGGTGGGTGTATACACCATATACTGCAGCCGCGGCTATGATATATTATACACCTCATCTATACGCATTGTCGTAGGTTCGCGACTCGCCGAGCAAGACTTGATGATGAATGAAATCGGTCGGCGCGACCCGTGTTGAAAACAATGACGTCGTCGTCGTCACCGGGTGAAAAAGTTATATTGCTCCAAGACCGAGGGCATGGCGGGGATGGGATGTAATACACCTCAGACACTTTCCGACGACCACACCGCGTTGGGGACAGACGGTTCTTAAGTGAAGAACGACCGCTGCGACCTTAAATAATACACACCATCCGAATGTTATAGCACGCGAAATAAGCGCGATGTGTCAGTGAGTGCCTACGTCGTTTTCCCGCGGCGGAAAACCAGCCATCTTAGGAATATTACTCGCAGTCAAAACCTGATTATAAATCCACTGTTGCCAATACGAAAATGTAGTCCTAGAACCGCGCCTGCCTATCTACACCGATAATAATATTATATTATTTTATGCGTAGTGTTTACGTTCCATGTATATTATACGCGCCCTCGTTGATATTATATTATATGATATATTTTATTTCATTTATTTCGTGTGGCTTTTTACACGCGAATCAACTACTTGGCGCTAACAGTGCCAACTGCAAACATACAATAACATGAATTAATATTTTAACACACAAATTAATATTCAAGAGTAGTCATTTAAATATGTGGTAAGATATTACTGCGACTATATTGTATATTATAACATTACAATAGTAAATTATTATGCTCGTTTTATAGATAGTGCAAAGCACATCATCGTTATTATAGTGTTTTAAACAATCACACTGCAGACACACACACCCACACGGCCCACACAGACACAATAATATGTGATGAAAAAAAAAAACAAAAACGTTTACGTTGCTGCCGAGAGTTGCTGCTGCTCTTTTAAACAATAAATCGTCGTGTATTGATTGACTGTGGGAATTCGACCGGAGCCGAACACGACGAGGACTGCAGGGGACTATACGCGCGTTATGATAATCGAAACTAATTACACGGATAACTCAGTGTCGGGATGATAGTCAGCTAGATAATAATAATACTACTATAAACTAACGCCAGAAGTACCTAGAAAAAAATTCCGCGATGGATTGTCGGCGATAAAAACCGAAAAAATAAAATAAAATTAATAATGATCCCTCGTGTTTTGCGATGCGTACACTAAACTATTTCGAGTCTACGGAATCGTTCGAAATTTTTCGAGTTTGCTGGCAGTTAGCCATTTTTTTTATAGTACCCGAGAGGAAAACTACAATCAATAAGTCAAAATGTTTTTTTTTATTATTATTATTCGTTCGCACGAATTGGATTTCGTGATTTCCTATCAAATTCACGATTGTTTGCGATACAGATATTTTACTTTTTATTGATCGCATTTATACCTACAATGCAATACATTAAAGTAAAAACTTAAAAAATTATATGACGCGTTTGTATTTTTAGCAATAATAAGATTTACTATTGTTGCATATAGATTATAATATAGTCGTATACATAATAAATATAATAACGTCTCCCAGTATTATAGCTCTGGAAAAAATTGGATATATTTGCACAACACTCATATTTTGTATGCATATAATTTGCATATATTGTACATTATTTATACAATTAAAAAATATATAAGTGTTATAATATTAGTATGTACACCTTTTTCAATATGTTTAAACCCATACTCAAGTCGTCAAATAAAACTTTTTGATTAATTTAGACACTTGTTTAATTAACAGTATAAATATGAATTTTGTGTACGACTGTATCATAACTTTTTTAATTAAAACTTATTAATGCAAATTTGTTATAAAAATTAAAAAATGTCTTGTTAATTTGTTTTAAACCTTCAAAATAAAAATAATTGATCGAAATGTTAATTATTTATACACAACTATATTTCAAATAATTAATATCATAACATATAATATTATTATAGGTACTACCGGCTACCATAATTAATATGTGTTAAGCAGTACTTAGTTATTTAAAGAGGTTAAAAGTTAACATTTTTTCTTAAATTTATACTGCATGGAATAATTTATACTACCTATATATAATAAGCCCAATATAACTAAAAGAAGTGTAAAACATTTTTTATTGAATATTTTTTTATCACGCAGAGCAAAATCAGATATATTTTATTAAATTAGAATAAATTATTCTTAATGTAAAATATATTTTCAAGAATAAATTTGGTAGGTATCTGTTTTTGAAAATCATATTTTTTGTATTATTTAGGTTGGGAGGCGATTGTACAAAGTAGTTTGATAAATAATTATATTATACTGTTTTTTCAAACTATTTATACTGACTAAAATATTTTAATTTACATCATATTTTCTGTTTTTACAGATAATGACGACCAATAATGAAAACATAATATTATTTCCATCAAATTGAATTTGTAAATCATAAATTTATAAATTACATGTGATGCTATATAAATTATAAATATTTAGACAAAGAAACTTTACTGGTATCGTAACAACATTATATATATGTATATACCTATGTAACGATGAAATATTACTAATTTAGTTAAAAGTAAATTTAATACTTTAAATTGTATCGTGACAATTTATCAAAATATGTAAAAAGTTATAAAAATAATACAAATTTAATTTAAATAATGTAGCACACAACTATGTATAAACAATTCTGAGAAAACTAAACATTTAATAAAAAGCCATGCAGATACAATTAGATTTTATTTCAAGATAACTCAAAAGCTTATGTAGATTTTGAACTAACTCTTGAGTTTTTGGTTAACAATGGGACTCGTGTACTATAGACCTTTGCTATTAAAATATACATACCTTATTAAGTATCACGCAACCTATCTAAAAATGATTTTTTTTTTACAATTTGGCTGACATGGATGTATCAAAATAAGTACAATAGTTTTGTGAATGAAAATAATTATACCAATCTTTTTTGATTGTTTAAAAAAAAAAAAAAGAATGATATTGTCAGACGTTAGTAATTTGTTTAAGACATTTTGCAGTAAACTTATCGATATAAGCTAAAAATTTTAAAAAAAAAACATGTATTACAAGTTAAATAATTATTTAAAATAGCCTAAAATTAGGTAACCGCTTGGCTGTAGCGAATTTTATGTGTAGAGTTTACCTCATCATTGAGTAGGTCATTGCGTAATGGATGTATTCAATTTTAATTCAATGGTAAAATCATTGAACACAATGAAAACGATTCTGGACGAAGATGGTTTAACTTTTTGGTAACTATAAGATTACCAAACCATTATTTTCTTATAATAATATATTATACCAACTTTAATACATTTTCGTATTTTTTAGATTCTGAGCGAAGCGATGAATGTATTGATTCTACAATGATGTGTGTTTTTTTTTTATTTTTTTTTTTATTTTTTAATTTTTAATTTTTTTTTTATTTTTGTGTCTGTCATCACCTTTTAAGACAGTAAAAGTGCTCGGATTTTCTTCAATAGTAACTTTTTTGATAGGAAAGTGAATCTAGTTGGTACTTTGGGGGGTCAAAAGTAAAAATTTCTCAGTAGTTTTCACAAGCGACGTGAAAAACAAAAGAAAAATTAAGGAAAAACGGGAATTTTTACGCAAAATCTGTTTTCGAGAAAATCGATTTTGGTTTTTGGTGTAACTCTAAAACAAATGACCGTAGGGACATGAAATTTTGACTGAATGTTTATATTAGCATTTTCTATACACCATACAATTTACAAAATATTTTGACTCTTTTTGAGCTGTTTACGGCCATTGTCAGTTTTCAATTTTTTTAGTTTTTTTTTTCTATAAATATCAATAAAATTTTATCTGTTGAGTAAAAAAGCTTGAAAATTTAATAGAAGGCTCCTAGGTTATTGTTTCAAAGGCAGATGAAAAAAATTAAAAATCCTTAGTCACAGTTTTTAATTATAAGCATTTAAAGTTCAAATTTTGACAAAATACGGAAAAATCACGAAAAATAGCAAATTATTTTGATGAAAATTCATAAAAATTTTTCTTTTTAAATCTAAGATTGATTTGAAAATGTAATATAAGATTACTCATAAGTTTGTCTACCTTTATCAAAAAAAAAATGTCTAGAAGAAACTTAAATTAAATTTTTATGAGCGTCTGAAATTTATATTTTTACAACATTCGATATTTACTCGATTTCTCATGTAACAATTTTCTTATTTTATTGTAATTAAAAAACGAATGACTGTAGATACTTGAAAATTTCACTGAATGTTCATATTAGCATTTTCAATACACCATAAAATGTTGAAAATATTTTGACTCTTTTTGAGCTGTTTACGGACATTGTCAGTTTTCAATTTTTTTAGTTTTTTTTTTTTATAAATATCAATAAATTTTTATTTGTTGGGTAAAAAAGCGTGAAAATTTAATATAAGGCTCCTGATATATCGTTCTAATAGCAGTTGAAAAATATTAAAAATACATAGGCACAATTTTTTTTTATAAGCATTTAAAGTTCAAATTTTGACAACATTTATCAAATTTATAATTTATTAATTATTTTGTGGTTAAAAATGTATAAAATGTTTAACTTTTATGGCTAAAGATTGAAAATTTAAAACAAGGCTCCGAGTAAATAGGTTATATATAAATTACTTTATTCACAATAATATCATCAAATATACTTGGTAAAATCATAGGCTGACTGACCGTTTTCGCTCAGAATCGTTTTTCTTATACAATTATATTATATCATTGAATTCAAATTTAACACCATCCATTACAGTGACCCACTTGTAACCTACTGTACAGCAGATCGACATCTACTTATCCACCTTTTTTTTTTTTAATTCCTGATTATTATGAAAAGTACTGGGGAATTTTTACTTTTGACCCCTTGCAAAATACAAATTAATCCAATTTTCTAACAAAAACCACCCTAAAAGTTGAAAATTGAAGAGTTTTGTTTACTATAAAATGTATCTTCGGGCACACAAATAAAAAAAACACACTATTGTAAAATCATTAATCAATACATTCATTGCTCAGCTGATAATCTAAAATAACTAGCTTATTTTTTCAACAAACCATTAAAAATAGACGATACTATTCTTGACACTTTCATACTATAGAAATAATAATATTGTCTTTCATTAAAGTGTGATTTACTGTGATAATTATTCTGACATTCTCCAAACTCCGTACATATATTGCATAATTATACAATGTACCTAGTCGGTTTATGAAAGGTTTAATTAAAAGGAAAACTAATTGAAAGCTCAGAAGTTGAAGACTTTTTACATTTTTTTTCTAGAACGTCCAATATTTTTTTTTTTTAATATCGATTATCGACTAATTCCGACTTCCGTAGTTGGTCTTATTAACGACGATATTCACAAAACTGTTACATAATATAGACAATAGACTAACAGTTCATAAAAATACTTTAGACCAACTATGGGTCATATGATTTTACATTTAAGTGACAATAATATTGAGCTATTATAGGACTGTAATGGACGTTTGACGTTTGTGTATCTTGTCAAAAATATGATCAATGTTCTAATTTTTGTTTAAATGTATATTTTATTTTTACTCGTTGGTCAGTATATTTAAGTTTCTGTTTATTACGCAATTTTACATTAATTATTGTTTCATACAATCAATCTTGGTTATTGGATTGTTAGCCATAATCGCTAACAATTATAATAATATATGGATATTTTTAGCTTTAACTCTGTAAATATAACAAAGAGGTTATAGGAACATAGTCCTTTAGAGGTACAACAGGTATAGGACAAGAATGACTGACCCCGTATAGTTGGGATTGAAGCGAAAAGGAAAATAAAAAAAAAATAAAAAAATAATTGTTGTTTTAACTAATTGTCATTATTAATTTTATTTACAAATTTCAAATTATATTTCATTATGACCGCATTGTACAAATTTTAACATCGCTTCTAATATTTTGTTACTTTTTATATTATTAAAGATAATAATTGCTTCAGCTGTATAAATTAAGCAGGATTTATTCTTCTTAAACAGTGAACACTACAATAATTCTTAAAACGTTCAAAATGTACAACCTCGTATGACACTATTGTAAAACAATGTCATAAATATGCGTAAAACGTACTACTTTCAAGTCATTAATCAGTTTTGTTTTGAATTTAACAATAATAATAATAAAAGAAAAACAGCATACCATTATTAAACGAACTACACTGTGTACGAATATCATTTGGGAAACCATCTTTTTTTCATCCTATGAAAATATCCTTTTTTTACGATTTTTTTCGCGAAGTTGTTCCAAATACCCCTCTAAGCTACCCCACGGTTCTCGTTTTCACATTTCTGGCCAGTTGTGGGGATGGGAGGACACACATTGTATTTCGTTTTTCCTCGTTTCCCAACGAAACTTTTGAATAATTTCATGATTTTTTTTTTAACAGGGGACCGCGCACATTGTATTTCAATGTTCCGGGTTTTCGGTGAGATATTTGACTAATTCCACGAATTTATTTCATAGAGATACTGCAAATACCCACTAACCACAGATGTCATGACGTCGTCCTACTCCTATTTTTGACCAGAAGAGGAGTGATGAGATGGGAGGGCACGTAGTATTTCAATGTATCAGTTTTTCTATGAGGTATTTTAATAATTTCATGATTTTTAATTTTTAATTTTTAATTTTCAACGAGTGAAGCCAGGTTATTTATAGCTATAGTATTATATATAATACGAAAATTATGTAGTGTTTTTATAACACATTATATTATGGAATTTAGCAGAATAATTGTTTACTGATTTTTAAATGTTAAATACATTTTTATGAATTGAGCGATATGTGATATAAATATTTTGTTTTATAACTGATGGTATTTTTAACCCTCATAATATTTTAAAACACCGGATTTTATATCATTAGGAATAAATACGTTTGATTATAACACTGATTTTGTAATACACGTACACATATAGGCATGCACAGACTTTAATGTCAGGTTGAGTCTGAGATGATTCATTATAGGATTGTGCCACTTCACAATAGTCATAGAATTTGTTTTTTAAATATAACAAAACTTAGTTTACTTAGAAATTTAAAACTGTAATATTTAAATGTAAATAAAAATAAATTCATTCAATACACATCCAACAGATAATATTATATTATGTTGTTGAAAAAAAAATTAATATTTTTTATTACTTATCAAACATAAATATAAATCCTATTGTAGAGAAAAGTAAAAACACATTATACATATAGTATATACCTAATATGTGTACACATTATTTTATTTATTTAAGAAGTAGAAATAATACATATACCTAAATATACCTAAATACATATACCTAAATACATATCTGAGGAAGACTAACTAAATTAGTCACAAAGAACGGTACATTTTGTATATTTCTTTTGTAAATATAGAGAGGGAGCAGTGGTTACTAAAACCGTATATCGGTACAAATATTAGGCTTAGTGTTATAATATAATAGGTAAATTAAAATTAAACGTTTAACAATTTACAAAATTATAGTTTATAATTAAAGACGCTGGTGCAGAGATTTTCTAAATCCCTAACCATAATGACGCTTGATGGTTCTGTCAATGGACAGCCTCCTTCCTCATAATATATTATATTATTGTGTAAATATTGTTCATATCATATTATATCCTAATAGTATCCTATTTGCTGATGGTATCATAAATTCTCTATTTTGATAAAAAAAAAGTTAATATGAGTTGTTAGTTGTTACCATTAAAGCTCAACTATAGCATAAGCATTGATTTAATTATGTTACAAATAATATATTACTAAGATTAAGTAAGTTATAAATCCTATTACCTGTATAATAATTGTATCTTAAAATTGTATATGATATTAAGAACATTCCATGTTTGAATTTAATACGAAAAAAAATTGCTTACAAAATTGTGTCATGTTCAATTGAGTGTACCTATATTCAACCTACATGTACGTACTTTTACATGTAAATACATAAATTATTAAATCTCATTTTCAATGAATTTCAATAAGTACAAAATAATTTGAATAATAGCTTTTCTTTTCTTTTCTTTATTTATTTTAAGAATATTCGTTTTGTTCAATGATTCTATAATTTGTCATGGTCCGGTATACGTATTCTGTACTAGGACTGTACTTACCCGAATATAGCAATATATACATAATGTGAACAAGGGAAAGGTGTTAGCAGCTTAATTTATTAAAAACTTTTAACGATACAAAAAATTAAAAATTAAAAATCCTGTTAAATATTTAATATTACCTTAATTTCTTTCCAAAACAAATGTTGATAAATAATAAATATAAATAATAAATACAAATTAGCTGATTCATTGCATGAATTTATGTATAGTAAATAATATCATTTATTTTTAAATGTGACAGTAGGTACCTATAGGTGTTGGTGTTTTTATTCTTGTGCAAAGAGCACCGAACATATTTTTACAGCCAATGTCTGCGGTACCCTTGTAATATTGTCCCGGTAGTGACACCAAAGATAAGACCGATGACTGTCGTACACAATCCGTGAGCATGATTGACGGAAACACGTCGCCAATAATGATTAATGACATCACGGTTAGCTGAAGTAACGACGGAATCATATTCACTCGAATTCATGATAACTGATCCAAATTACTTTGTATACGTCATAGACGTTTATTGAGATTTACCCGCGACCGCGACGCCTGAGGGCTGTCTTGACAAAAATTAGTCTTATGTTATTTTTTAACCAATAGGTATCGGAAAAGTTAACGTTTTATTGAAACTTTGTACACCATGTGCTCCTGAAATGATTTTCCATTTTAGTTTTGAAAATAATACTTAAATTTAAAACCCTGCTGTTGTTATACATACCTATATGGCTATGGCTGTAAGCTTGTAACTATAATTAGTTGATAACTTGTTTTTGTTCAGTCACGGTATACATATAAAACTATTTTAAATGGGTACATAATATTATAAACAAACTGATAGTCTTTGTTTTAATCATTTAGTTGACACAAATTTTTAATCACTTTAACCACTATAGCTTCTAAGAAGGTACAATAAAAAGGAAGAATATAGTATGGATTATTAACAAAATATTTTGTTACAAATCAAAAAAATGTGAAGTTATACAATCACTATACGTATGTGTGAGTGGGTGACCATAATATAGTAATTTAAAAAATAAAATAAATTAACTTATTTTTAACTGAGTAAGTTAATATTTCTTAATTAACTTTAAACTTTTACATTTAAAAATATCGTTTGTTAACTATTAACTTATAGTTTATCATTCTCAACGTTAACTTGACTTAACTACCTAGGTAAAATTCATTAATTTCTTTCTCTTGCCCAACATTTAATATATCAAAATATATCGATATTATGTCGTATTATCTATAATGATTATATTTTTATCTTATAGGTATTATACATATAATAGTACTATAATAGTATAACAAACTTGTAATACATTATACTTTATTAATTGTTATATGCACCGTACTTTTTTGTGTACCTATAAATACGTTTTTTTGTTGCAGCTTATACGCTGCACGCAATTACAGTTTATATACAGTTTATTATAGGGTCAAGGGTGAATCACGAGTCGAGACGATTTGACATATTATTTATAATTAGTGCGTGTATATTTTTATTATTTTTTTTTATTAATTTCAACAAAATAATGTATCCCACTTAGCATGTTCATGGTGTAATAGGGCATTAGGGCAGATTTCTCGGCCAGCTTCGATTTTATTTCCCATGAAAAACATCTAGACGGCCGAACCATATGCCACCAATCTGAATCAATCCAAACTGATTTGTACTTAGCAGGGCCCAAAAACCGACTTATTGTTCAGTATTATAATATAACTTAACAAATTCCCATAATACTGTTACCTGCTATACGTGGTACTAACTATAAAACGTCTCCCGTCTCGGATACGGTGGAATAGTGACAAATTAATACCAAACGGTGGAATTTGAGTGGATTTTGATATTAATAATTATTAGAAGAGACACTTGGTTATACCGAGTACAATTTAACGTATAGTTATATCGAAATAAAACATTAGTATAATACTATAATATTATGTTTTACTTTACCGATGAACGGGTGGCAATACACGAGGAAGCGATGAAACGAAATTTCTTCGGCACACGTGTATACTATGTTGCGGGCTATAAAGATACATTTTTTAAAGTAATAAAAAATGAACGAATTTAAGATTACCCAAACGTTTGAGATATGTCATAATATATATATTATGTGTATGTATTGTAATAATATATAAATCCTGTAATGGTGTTTTACTGTCACCGCACACTTTTTTATTTCGTATTACACATAGTGTGGCGTACTGTGCATACTCTTAGTCCTAGGTTGTATACATATTCAATGGTCCATAATTATGAAACGTTTTAAAAAGTAAACTCTTTAACACAGTTTAAAAACCTTCTATATACATCTATAGCAGACGTGAAACACTATGTGAGCATGAGCTATTTGAAAATATCACATGATATTGGACACAAAAATACAACAGTCGGTGACATTCATAAAAAAAAAAAATTCTCATATAATAATTAAGCCGCAAGTATCATAAAGGAAAAACACAAAATTACAATATAATAAATTATAATAGTACATTTTTTGTAAATAGAAAAAAAAAAGTCGATAGGTAATAACAGTAAAAATATAACGGGATGTTAAACCATTGACGTCGTATGCGGCACGTCATGACCGACCAGCTTCGACTAGGGCACGACTGCTGTCGAAAAATATACCGAACACGATATAATCACTTCGAAGGAAGTATAGTTAAGGAACAAACGTCGTTTGGCACAGCTGGTTCCTTTCGGACACCGACACGTTTTGGGTATAGGATGGCACCAGTCTACGCCGGACCGTCGGACCTGACTGTCAGGCACCACTGCCGTCAGAAAATACGTCGACCACGACATCGTACCGAAGACGAAAAACCCACGACTGGTACTGGTGCTGTACGACATTAGGCGGATCGGTTGCATCTGAGAACAACCACCAGAAGTCGGTATTGCCCAGGTTCCTGTTCACCGTCCACAAGCATGTGTCCGCCGCATACAGATCATGGATTATGGCCGATGACCGCCGTCTAAAGTTCTCTCGGTACCGGTGGAATCTTGGACTGGCCACAGTGACTGCCAGTAACGACGTCAGAGACGCAAAGCCCGAAAAGCTTACGTGTAACATTTTTTATTTCGTCAGATTTTCCATAGTGCTTATATTATATACTTGAAGTTGCGTATTCTTCTTAATCGAATAATATTTGAAAATTTTGTAAAAGTCGTTTTGGAGATTATTAATTTCGAATAATAACATTGTTTTTTATACAAATTGTAAATTACTCTCTCTGTAAATTATTCTCGACTCTCATACATTTTTTATACGCCATGATCAAATATCCCTACATTTTCAAAATTGGATATAAAAAACGTTTGGCTTACAGTATTAATCTGTTTTTGTGTTAAAGATTTTAAATGCTAAAAAAATATTTTAATATATTATACATAATACTATAATAGTAAGTATAAAGGTTTAGTGTGCAGTGGACAGAAGTTTATAATAATAATCTCTCTAAAAATAAATCGAGAGTACGATGAAGCAATCACCAAAAGTGTTGACAGTCGTTTCTTTAGACGAAAGTGGTAGACCATTGAAGACCCAATGCATTGTAAATATTTCGATAAACTTTGAATCTCTTCAGGGAGTTAGGGAAACGGTTTCAATACAACAACACAATATATAATACTACTGGGTAGATTCCACTTTGAATAATATCGTCAAATAAAACGTTCAAAGACACTTAAACTTTATCAAATATTATATCAATGTTTACCATCATATTATGAATGTAAATATAAGTAAATTATTAGAATAACTTGTTGGATATAGTATCCATTAATATATTATGCATACTACCTGCGTCATATATACCATGATACAATATATTAATTAGCTTATGGCATACCTGTAAAGTGGGGGTCAAACTAATTTCTATGGAGGTCCATTTTGAAAAACGGTCTCAAACAGTTTTAATGACTTTTACAAACGTTAGTAAATACATTTTTTTTTTTAATTTGTATTTATAATAATTTATTTATTTATTCTAATAATATACTAAAGAAAAATTATTGCAAAAAAAGACGATTTTACGATTGAACATTTCATTTTTAGTGTGAACAATTTTTGTCGTAGTATAAATATTATATGACACACTTATAGTTTTTATATTTCTATTATAAAAATGTAAAAACTACTCCAGATAAGGGTCTCCAAAAAAGTGTTCACCGTCCTTAGTCGGACCGCGGTTCGCCAATTGGTGACCTAACCTGTTATAGAGTATATATAGACTATATCGTGACTATATGCCGTCCACTGACTGCGCACCGACAAAACCAGCCACATCCAACGAGTGGTAACTCGAGTCGCCAGTTTGTTTGCTAAGACTAAAAAAATTACTCAGGTACGTTTTTCATACTTACCTATATAATATATTTTTTGGTGTGCCAAACTACAGACATAAAAACATTGCCAAGTCAATACAGCCAAAAGTATAAACACTTTTTTTATATAATATATTCTATGAGCACCGATGTCCCACATTGCGTAACTTCCATCAGTATTATCACGTACTGCGTGAAACTAACTACCTACCTACTTACCAATAATATATATCACACAAAGCTCTTGAACATCTGATAGTTTTTGATGAATCGGTTAACCAGCCAGCGTTACTTTTATTAGCCGATATTTTTTTTTTTGTAAATCATTATTGTAAAACTCTCACTGAAAGCCACGTCCTCATATACTTGGAATTATAATATTACATATAAATATTATTTATTCTAACAGTAACGAACGTTCGAAAAGTTTTTGTTTATTTTTTTTCCTGGAAAAAATAATGTTTATAAAAATGTAGCTTAACTCTCGCAATCGTTGATCAAAGGCTTGTTCGTTACATATTACATATTTATTAAGCAACACGCACGAAAAAAATAATCTGTTTGTCTCGATGAAAATATCCAAAAACACGGTCTGGTTGCTCTTATATAAAAGGCAAATACAATTTACTGAATACGTGACATAAAAATATTGAGTTGACAATATCTGAAAATTTAAAACCTCCGAATACTATGTAGAAATGTAGAATAATCAAATTTTGTTTCATCCTGTATGCGATTGTTTTAACTTATACGTATTAATAACCATGCCCGTATGCTGTTAATATATTGTACTACATTTTATTTGTTTGCAGTATTTGGTTTAAAATTTTAAATAATATTATTCAACTGACCACCACGATACAAAGCCAATTATTTTTTATGAACGGGTTTATTTCCCATTAGTTTTCTACATTTTCCCACAACCTCCAACATTTCTGAATTTATTAAATGGATAACGCCATGTTTTTCGTTAAAAACGAATAAAAAAAAAAATAGTTCACTATTCATTAAATAAAAAACAAAATGATATAATAGGATATAATATATTCTATCAATTATTATTATACAGTATTTATTTTTTTCGAGCATAGGTAAATATTTTTTTTTAGAAAAACTGGATTATTCTCCACACACTCCATAAAAAACCAACATTTTTTTTTTTACAATAAATTCAATTTAATATATTCTGTACAAGTCACTGGGTATATTTTATGTCATTATTCGTTGTTCATACTGTGTACACGATTTTATTTATGTATAACGAAAGGTGTGAATTTCGAATAAATAAAGTATAAATGTATTACTTACCATTTACGGTTGACTTATTTTTGTAATATACATTTTTAAATTCTAAGCTTACACATGTGCAAATTATAAATTATATAATTTTACTCTAAAATTATATATTTTAAGTTTTTACTTCATCTACCTAAAATAAAGATAAAACGTTATTATTTTTATAACTTCATCTTTCGAATAAAAAAATAACAATGCACTTAGTACATTTAATTTTAATTTTATAAATCATCTTAATATAATAAACAGGAATAGCCCGTGCACAGTAGTCGAACACTGAATACCTAAGTATTAAGTCGTGTAGCAGGGGGGGGGGGGCACAATCATTTTACCAACTATCAGATCCGGCGGGACATTCATCCATATGAGTGCTACAGATAAGTTCCAACGGCTATCATAGTAATAATATATACAATACATGTCGACATAATATCCTTACAGTCCACACACAATTTATTAGGAAATAGTTCATTGGGAATATTGAAGCATAGACGGTTACAAATTATAATAAAACTAATGTATGATGAACCAACCTTTTGAAAGATGGCAAGTAAAATGCGATCGACACTAAAAACAACAAAAAAAGGCAAGAAAGAACAAGACGTGTGAGCGAGTTGGTCCGCGTTAGAGTGTGACGGGACTACGGGAGTACGGGGCGATTCAGAGGGATATGAGATTTGTCTTTTGGGCCCTTTGTATTTTTCTGCGTTTTCACGTTAATTTGTGAATATACTACCTATCTGTAAATACAACCTTTTTTAAATAAGTATAAACGATGACCTGAATAGTTAAATCAAAGAAGACGATTTCCATGAACCTGGGTCACCCACATACCAGTTAATCTCTTAAACTCCTTCCAAAAGTTTGCAAAATAGTAATAGCCTTATAACAAATAACAGTAAATCAATTGTTGAAGTTATTAAATCGCTCCGTTAAATTTAAGCAAACTAATTAATTATGATTAAAAAACATAATTCAAATATTAGGAATAATAATATACACTATTATATTATATTATTATATTTATTTTTATATGAAAATTAGACTTTTAAATTCTGAGCGAAGCGATGAATGTATTGATTTTACAATGATGTGTGTTTTTTTTTATTTTTTTATTTTTTATATTTTTTTTGTGTCTGTCATCACCTTTTAGGACAGTAAAAATGCTTGAATTTTCTTCAACCGTAACTTTTCTCATAGGAAAGTGAATCTAGTTGGTACTTTGGGGGATCAAAAGTAAACATTTCCCAGTAGTTTTCAAAAGCGACGTGAAAAACAAAAGAAAAATTAAGGAAAAATGGGAATTTTTACGCAAAATCCGTTTTCGAGAAAATCGATTTTGATTTTTGGTGTAACTCTAAAACAAATGACCGTAGGTTAATCAAAGGCAGATTAAAAAAATTAAAAATCTTTAGTCACAGTTTTTATTTATAAGCATTGAAAGTTTAAATGTTGACAAAATACTGAAAAATCACAAAAATTAGCAAATTATATTGAGTTGAGAATTCATAAAAATTTTTCTTTTTAAATCTAACATTTGAAAATGTAATACAAGATTATCCATAAGTTTGTCTACCTTTATCAAAAAAAAAAAATGTCTACAAGAAACTTAAATTAAATTTTTATGAGCGTCTGAAATTTATATTTTTACAACATTTGATATTCACTCGATTTCTCGTGTAACAATCTTCTTATTTTATTGTAATTAAAAAACGAATGATTGTAGATACTTGAAAATTTCACTGAATGTTTATATTAGCATTTTCTATACACCATACAATTTTGAAAATATTTTGACTCTTTTTGAGCTGTTTACGAACATTGTCAGTTTTAATTTTTTTTAGTTTTTTTTTCTATAAATATCAATAAAATTGTATTTGTTGGGTAAAAAAGCGTGAAAATTTAATATAAGGCTTCTGATATATCGTTCTAATAGCAGTTGAAAAATATTAAAAATACATAGGCACAATTTTTTTTTATAAGCATTTAAATTCAAATTTTGACAACATTTATCAAATTTAAAATTTAATAATTATTTTATAGTTAAAAATTTATAAATTGTTCAACTTTTATAGCTAAGGATTGAAAATTGAAAACAAGGCTCCACGTAAATAGGTTATATATAAATTACTTTATTTACAATAATATCATCAAATATACTTGGTTATATCATAGGCTGACTGACCGTTTTCGCTCAGAATCGTTTTTCTTATACAATGATATTATATCATTGAATTCAAATTTAACACCATCCATTACAGTGACCCACTTGTAACCTACTGTACAGCAGAGCGACATCCACTTACCCACCTTTTTTTCTTTGGATTTTACACTTTTTAATTTTTACTTTGTTGTTATTACTTTCGATATTTTATTTTTTACAATTGTTACTTCGCTATCAATACTTTTGCTGTTTCGCCCTAGGTCAGCCCTTTTAACGGAAGAACTAATTAAATATTTGAGTAGTTTATCTAGATGAGATAAAACGGAGATGGGTCTATAATTGAAATATTGAATCACAAGCCTTAGGGGTGATCAGCGTACATATTTATGACGACTTTCTGACCTTTGGTTTTGATTTATGAGGCTAGCAATGAAAGATACCAGAAAACAATTCTATCACCACGATAATTTGTTAGCGTTAGAATACGAGTCTAGCGTTCTGATTAGTCACCCTTGTTATGATGACCTTTGACGATGACACTTCCTGGATGTAATAATATTATATTATTATGATTTTATAATTTTTATTTTTCACAGCATAATAATATTATTTAATAATTATAAGAAAACTGGAAGATTTTTAATTTTCATTTTTTGGTAAGTTGTATATCTTATAATATAACACATACCTGCCTATTATTATAGTGACACGACGATTGTTTTTTGTTGTTCATTTTTGATTACGTTTTATTGATAATAATTAAACAATATCATGTAATGTTGAGTGTTCTATACTTAAAAGGCTCTTATAAATATTATTAAAAAAAATGTATACTATAATGGTATGTAATTATTTATTTGTATTTATCAATATGGATGGTTTATTGTATACCTATAGCCAGAAATCTACCCAAAATATTGATTTATACGAACTTTTTAATAATAATACACAGATATATGATTATATTATTATTTTTGTTAAATTATATGGTTCTTCGTGTACATTAATGTAGTATTTTAAACAAATATTTCAATAGAGATTGTTTATAGTTTTACTCACAAACATTCACATTTTTTTTTACAACAATGACATAGATTTTTATGTTTAAAAAGGCATTACTCACTGTTTAAAAACACAAACTATTTTTTAACACTTTTTTAAATATTTTATAGTGATATTAATTCATAAAATTAAATAATAAAATACCGAGTACTTAAATACTTAAACTTTCTTTTCTTTTATTAAGTCTGCTACTTCCTGATGCCCGATGTGTTAGGGTTTCTTTTAAACAGTTCAGTATAAAGTGATGTGTTTACTGAATTTCAAAAATAATGACTTGTTATATGAATATTACTTACTTTAGTCCTAGATGTCATCGATTTGGGTGTACCTCTCTTTGATCTCTAGAAAGAAATTCTAGAGTGGATTTACGGGAGTATTTTAGTGTCTGTAGTCTTTATGAGTAGGTAAAATAAAATAAAATATGACAGAGCACAGTTTATTGAAGGATGTGGCTAGCAAATAGTATAAATATGTTAAAATGTAAAATACTATAAAGTATTCGTGTAAATAAATATATTTGCGTATGGGATATTATTCCCAATCACTTACAACCACAATCACAATTACAATCACTTATAAAAATTATTAGAACCTATCACTAATATTATTTATTATTTCACAAATATGCAATTATTTTGTTAATTTATATTCTTGACAAGATTATATTATATTATTAACCAATAAATTATTCTTTTGGATATTGTTTAAGTAAAACATGATTAAAATTAGAAAATTAATGCAGGTATAAAACAATCCCCAGATATTTTGAATTCTGAATAATATCTATACAGACTGTAAATTATAAATGGGTATAATAATTTAAATAACCATAGAAAATTAAATTACTATTCGAATATTATACCTACCATTCTCAATAATGGTGACCTTTCCCATTTCTAGCAGATCTCTTGAATGTTGTCCCAAGTTGTGAACGAGTTAACAAGGACTAAGTGCACTTTGCAGAGATTAAATTCACTCCTTATAATCCTTGGAATATATTTGTCACATACGGCGATAAACACATTTATTCAGCGAATAAATTACTGGAAATGATAAGTCCATTGCAGGTGTATTCAGGTGAGTGTTTGTGAGGCTTAAGTATTTTAACTCTCCCCTGTACCACCATGATAAACATATTACAATATAATATTTATTTTTAAATAATATTCATGTGGTCGGATTTTTCACAAATTATATTTTTTCTTTCACCTGTTACATAATATTATACATAAAATAGGTATAATTATATCTGTCTGGTCATGTATACATTTTATGATGAGTTTGTTTCAGTCTAATGAATTATATTACATATTATGGATGTATTTCCATAGGAAAATATTATTTATTCATAAATAAAACCATTAGTGGAAAATTGAATGGTTTGAATACAGAGTGGCGTCGACTTTACTATCTTAATATTATATTATTATAGTGTGATGTGTCCGCTGCACATTAAAAAATGAATAATTTCTAGCTGCTCAGAACTGTAAGACTTCTCGATATTTTAAAGAGGATACCCAAAGATGTTTAGTGAAAAACGTTGACATTTGTTATGCATTTTGATAAACTTTAACTAAGTTATTAATGTCGTTTCTGAAATGTGGCAGACTATTTTGCGTATTGTCTGTACGATTTTCTTCTACTTGAATAATTTGCACAGTTTACAAGATTATTCAATGAATAAACTCACCAACCTCCCCTCCTCCTCCTTCTCATAGGAGTATGAGACTTTGTATTATTATTATTAGCTCTATCAAATACGAGTGAATTGAAGTAGAAAAAACGAAACGATACCCATCTAAACATTAAACGGATATACAGTAGTTCATGAACCGTTCATGAAAAAAATATTATTATGATGTGAAAAAACATGTTATAATTTATGTTGTAAATTAAACACCCAAACAAGTGTAGTATATTATTTTTTTGTAGCAGTATAAAAACATTATATTTTTTTTTTACCATAAATAAATATAAAAAAAAATACAAACTCAATATACTCGAGGCTGTGAAATTGTTATTAAATATTAATCAATAAACTAACCGTGGCAAATTTATAGGCATAAACTCGATCTTTATTCGATACCTGCATATTATAAAGAACTGAGTATAAGATATTAATATAGAATCGCATAAGTATAATATATATATATATATAATATATATGAATTATTAAATTATGAACAAAAGACATAATATTTGTAATCGAAGTAGCGAAAAAAAAACTAACACACAATTTAATGTCAATTCAAAATATTATGTATAATAGTTGATTAATATGCATTATAATGCAATTATTATTTATTTCATCTTTAGAAGTTTGTTGAAAAAAAAACCGAACCCAATCCCACTAAGGGTATATAATGGCATATATATCGGGCCGCGACTAAAATCTTGGTTATCGATGACGACGACGACGACAATCATACATAATATAATACATCATACGCGCGTTTTAATTGCCCATACAAAATGTATATACTATATAGGTACACATTACAACATATTATATTATACATACATTTAATTGGGTACCTACAAGCACACAAAGTGGTCCTTTACTTATCTATTTGCTCAGCAGGATAATTTACGGCCGTAAATAATTATATACAATTTGAGCGCGCTACGATGGCGACGGCATAATTCACGTTATTCAAACATATTAAACTTTAGACAACGCATTATACTTATACATAATAATATTCGTTTGTTTATATACAGTATTAAAACGTTGCTGCTTTAATCCTGTTTGTCGTTTTTACAAAAGTAACGCGTCATTACCGAAATATTATTTTTATTATTACCTAATACCTACCCTTAATAATATTATCAGAGCAAATAACCACAATCTGGAGGTAAACACGTATGTGAATATTATAATGAGTAAAACAGATTGTACGACAGTAAATTAAATTACATATTTTGACATGTTCACTTTTGGAAGTAGCTGGTAACCGGTAAAACAAATTCGAAAGCTTCGAAATCATACGCGTATATATTATGTATACTATATGTATGTATATATTATACAGGTCTTTACGGAATGTTTTATTAAGCATGCTCATCCCCATTTTTCCCTTTAATACTTAATCAAATTCTGATTTTTAAAATTTTTAAGTATCCTTAAGGGTCATATTTTCAAATTCTTGATATTTTTTGTACTACTTAAGGAGTGTCCCGTAGTTATTAAAACTTCTGTTTTCAAATGAGAAATCCTCCTTTTTTACTGAAAATTATTTAGTAGATAATTTTCTTGAATATGTTGTTTCTAAATAAATATTCTAATGAGTAGATTCTGAGTTATTAAAATGTTTATAAAATAGATAATAAACCTTAAAAATAATTTTACTAAAATATAAACTATATGTGATATTAGATGCAATATTTATTATACTTGGTATACTTGGTATACTTGGTAATTAAAAAAAAATATTTATACTGATAGATCAATAGTGATTACTTATATTTTTTAATCCATTACCATAGACATATTATCCTTAGTACCTACACAAAGTTATATAACTCAAAAATTTATCGTTCAAATTTTTATTCAAAGATACATCAAAATGATCAAAAAAATACCTGTAAATAAGTGAAAAAGGAGGGCTCCTATTTGGAAAGTAGAAGTTAGTATTGTCACAGGATCATTCTTAAGTGAATCTCAAAAATCTCAAGTATTCAAAAATATGGTATTCAAATGTATTTAAAAATTCCAACAATCAGAATTTGAATACATGCATAATTTAAGCCTACAAATCACTCTGTATATATTTATATATTTTTATAATTATTATTTGTAGAAAGATAAAATAAAATATATGAGAAGGTCACAAAGCCAGTAGAATTCAAGGTATCGGAAGAAGTTTATAGGATTAGCTGGGGTGTGGATTTTGGAAATAGGTTTGTTTGGTTTATTATACCTAGTTAAATGGAGTTTTTTTATAGTAGTGAGAGGCTAGTGAAATAATAACAGCAGGATAATGAATAATATATTAAGACTTTTGAAAAAAAATAATAATGATATGAATTATAAATTTGTTATTATTATGAGTGTTATAAGTATTTCCAACTTAATTTTAAACTGACGAAAATTCGTTGTTCAAAACGGTAATTTGTATAAAACGGATCGCGCCCTCCTGATCCAGACTCTAAATACTAAAAAATATCAACTACTCACTAAGACATGACCTGTCAAACTGACGAAAATTTCGTTTGACGAAACGGAATTCGCCCTTTCAAGAATGTGTTTTGGTTTTAAAGGGTGCACGTGACCTGTTTTTTTGCTCAAAAACATGTTTTACAGGAAAAACTCTCACGCCACGTAGAATGATCTGATTTTGATAATTTTTTTTTTGTTTGAAAGAGAAATGCATCTTACAGGGCGCATTGAACTTGGATTTTCAAGATTCTATATCTAAACCATATAATACGACTTAAAATATGACACATTTTCACAAGATTTTGCTATTTTGATTAAGTTTGTTTTAAGTAACGAAATTAAATATCAAAATCCAATGCGACCCGTATAAAATTATTCTCTTTTTAACAAAAAAAAAAATCAAATCAGACCACTCTACGATGTGTGAGAGTTGTTCCTGTCAAGCGTGTTTTGAGCAAAAAATCACACATTTTATTGTTGGTCGGCGGTGACGTTGACATGCGCGCACGTGCAGTGCGTGCGTAGATGGCTCGGTACCCTCTACAATCCCACTCACATTAATCATCATTGACGAGTGACGACTAACACAAATGCCATGGGCGGCGGCAACAAAATTGCATATTGCCTAAATATTGCCCCTTATTAAAGACACACGAGCAGGCCCCTTAAGACATCGAGTTGTTAAGACTGATGTAACATGGTGCACCTGTTTATTAAACGTAGTTTGATTGACTCAAAGGATTGGCAGGATGTTACTAATTTTTACTTATTGTTTGGCTGTTCTTCAGAGTTCAGACTCTCACAGAATATCATACACACAGCCACTTGTATAATTTGTTTAAAGATTATAATTTTGGTTTGAAATATTTGAGTGCATTATGAATAATGATATTGAGCAATTAATGTTTAATAAAATGAGCTCAATTTATAATTTTTATCAGATGGTTAATATATTATAAGTCATCTTGGTTTGGGGATTTTCGATTATTTGCTGATTTTGATAGAGCATAGTGTAATGACTAATGTAATATGTGTCTCTTCGTTAGTTTTTATTCTACGGAGTTAAGAAAATGTTTGGTTTTCTGTTAGATAGATTTTGAGAGTACTTGAGGTGTGGTTAACGACTGGATGGGAGGAAACTATAACAGTAAGTAGTAACGTCTGCACATTTACCAAGGTAAGTGTCATTCGAGTGTAGTATGTCAGGGGTAAAAACTGTATAGAGTTGGGACGAGAGGATAAAATGCAACGTTGAGGTAGTAATAGAATGAGTTATCGATAGATCATCACACAGTGAACCTCAAGGCTACAACGAGTATTATTTTTTACCTGCACTTAAAAATAAAACCGACAAGACGAGTTTTATTTAATTGTAGAACGAACAGAGCAACGTAAGTACCTACCTAATAAATGTATATAGATATTTGAAGAAAAACAAAAATATAACAAATATAAAATCAAGTTCTTAATGTTTAATATTGTGGTGCTACATAATAATATTATGATAAATTATATTATTTTCATAATATCTATGTACGTCTTAAAGAATCTAATAGAAATATTGATATATACTTTTACCATTAATTGGTCCAACGCTTCTAATTTATTGCCAAAGTCATAACATTTCGTTTTCCGATCTTTATGCGTTATGTAACATATTATAAAGGAAGTAAAATACGCATAATCACATCCAGAGAAAATCTCGTTATAACTTTTAACGTTTAAAGTTTTGTTTAGTTAACATGTGACCGTCGGTTCGTATCAAAAAGTTTAATTATAGTTTGCTTGAGTTAATATAACTGTACTAAGGTATAATATATACACCATGGATGAAATAATAAAGTATATTATACCGCAATATTATTATAATAACGCGTGGGGAAGAATAATAGTGTACAATAATTTTAACTTGAAGTAAAATATCATTGCGAACATAGTGTTGGATAAACACTGCCAGATCGTAATATACGTACCATCTCAACAACCAGACAGTGCTTTTGGTTTAAAGGTCACGTATCGTCTCATAATTCCCGTGTAAAGTTTAAAAATCTAAATTAAAAAAATATAATTTATACAACTCAAAAAGTATCAATAAAATAATAATAATTATTCAAACAAGAATATGAAGAAAGTAAATATTTGAATCTTTCATTGATGGTATTTACAATAACTTACAATTTATACTAATAGACAATAGGTACCAGCTAGTAAAATCTATAGATTACAATTTACAACTTGACTTACAGAAGTATAGTAATAAAGTACCTATCTAATATGTCTATACACAAACAAATCTATACTCAGACAAAACAAAAATAATTTCAATCTAAAGACACTAGATTTTCTGTAAGATTAAGTACTATAAATTACTTGTTTCGTAATAACTTCTTACGACGATAAGGAAAAATAAACAAACAAATAGTATGTACATTATATCATTCCCATGTGCACAGTTTGCATGAATTCTAAACAATCTTATGATTGTTATTTTTAACGCCAAAGGGTAACAATAACACTATTATTATGAATTCAAATTTTGTATAATAACGTAATATGTATTTTATATATTATCATGTAATATAAATAATACATACAGAAAATGCTACTATGATATATTATGATGTGAAATGTGTCACTTACTAAACAAGATAAGCGAAAGACTTTGAGAGTAAAACGACTAACTAGAACATCAAAAATACGAATAATATTTTCATATTTTATCATAAACCGGAATATTTAAAATTACGAAAATTATTTATTATCCATCAAGGTATTGTAGAGTTGTGGATTGAGGAGTGTAACAAATTTATAACTGGAAACTCGTAAAATCTCTGAGCCAATTAAATTTGTCGTCATTCTCGTACAATATACCACATCATAGCATTGTATGTATTTTCACGAAGACTTAAAAATACCTACCCTCAATCAACAACTATAGGTATGACACAATATTCTTCATCACACAGTAAATTAAAATCTATAAGTAATTATTTAATAAAACAATTTATTATTCTCTAACTAACCTCCTCAAAAAGTCGTCTGCAGAGGACTCTCAAAATTAATAAGCCAAGAGATCTCACCAAATAATAAATAATAATTACGTACAAAAAAAAGCATATTTATTTTATAAATTATATACAATTCTAACTTTAATAAATTTTATAATATATTACATTTTTATAAAAATCGCATGCACACTTTAACAGGTTTTTTAATCAACAATAGGTCAATTCATTTAATAACATACACTTACGAGCATGCGGTAGTATGGTAATTATATAAAAAAATATATTATTATGTTTTTCGCCAAAATAGTACAATTAATGGTTAATTTATAACGTAGTATTGTAGTATGTTAGCCACACCTTTGTAACACTATTTTTAGTGTTATATAAATATAATATTTACAAGTTATCACCTAACCTAAATATTATGTTTAAGAACCCAACAAATAATTCTTTCTACACATTATCATTATAAATCGTTTGACGATAAAGCTCTGGTAGACGTCATACATATACCCATACAGATTTTGCAAAGGGCAAGGCTAGAGTAAATAACGCGAATTTAATCAAAATAATTTATTATTCAAGACTCTGTGATCCCCTAGTTACTTCTTGATAGCCTCCTAAAAGGCCATGTCGGTTTACCTGGAATCCTCTCCGAGATTAGTTATCAGAGTTCTAGCCCGTTCAACGCGTAGATTTGCTTAATTTTTCCACCCAAATTTTGAACTCCTCACTCGCTCACTGTATGTTTAGATTATTGCAAACTGCTAATGAATCACATAGTGGTTTATGTTAAATGCCGATATGTATTCGTCATAAACTGTTTTATAGGTATTTTATTATTATTATCATTGATTTAAAATTACCTACATATATATTAAACTGTACATTCATCATACGAATGGTACACAGTGCCGTAATAAATAAACAAATAAGCATACCTACCAAATCAAACACAAGTTAAATACAAACAGTTCTAGGAACTATAGTTGTGGCATGTTTTAAAATCAATAATAAATGCTTTGCGAAGTACGCTCTTAACCGCAGGTAATTCTGTAGGATTTTAAAATGAATCATGTATAAAAAACTAGATTTAAAGATAACCATTAACCGGTATCATCATTGGTACAAACCATGGTACGAAAAGACATATTAAGAGCTAATAATTCAAGTTATACCATAGATACATACATATTTCATACTATTTAGTTAATGATAATACGCAGTGCAATATAATATAATTTATAGGTACAATAATATGAATTATGTTTGGTTGAGAACTATATGATAAATATATTTTTTTTTTAATTTACAATAACTTTGACTCTTTTTTTTAGCTTTTATAATGCATTTGAAATGTCTAACATAAGCGTTCAACAGAAGTTCAAGTATTGATGAAATTATTCAAACGTAAAATAACGAAATTTTAATCTATTTTCTATTGTAGAGACGGTATCTACTCGGAATCGTTAACGTGTAGGTACAATGAAATAGCATTGAATTAAACTTTGACACATATTATACTTTAGTGACTGATTCAATAGTGAGGTAGTAGATACCAGGTAATCTCAAAACCTATTATACAGCAGTACAAGATTTCTGGTTTAATTTTTTTTTATACTAGTTAAATCAATTATTTTTAAATAATTTTTGTAAGTATATTTATTTTGTTTAGGATAATTAATTAATTTAATAAAAACTGAATGTATATTAAAAATAAAATCTTAATAATAATATATATTAGGATTATTTTCAGTTCAGTGGCCGTTTAAATTATTACAAAATTCATACCAATTTTACCAAGTTCGTCAACTTTATCAAATTACGTAAAAGCTATAAATTACTTCCACTTTCACTATCAATACGACAATACAATTATATAAACCCTTTCGATTTCAATGATTCATTTAAATTAAATTCGTATACCTACTAAAATATTTTTTATATCTCAACTAAAATTTTAATCAAGATGGTTCTTTAGATAGTATAATATTAAATAATGACCAATATATACGCTGTCTAGGAAAACCTAAGCATATTATAGACTATATAGAGGGTCAATAATTTTTGCACAAAAAAAGAATATAAGGTATTAAAACATATTTTATAGATATTTCGGATTGGTTTTTTTTTTCAAAAAAAAAAGCTCGATAATAGATGACGTCATGTTGTTATTGGTTGAAATGTATCTCGTGACAATTTGGTGGTATACAGTTATGGTATGTGCCATGGGCGGCGGGTGCACCGCTTGAGTTATTTCATCGGGGGCGTTAGGGCCCTTTCTGAACCAAGGAATCTGGTTGTCAATTTCTGAGATATATTATGTAAATACAATATAACGAGATTGTGTCATTTACAATTTTAAACAATATTATTGCAGTATGAACATAATTTCTTATATATAGTACCTACAACGACAAACTCAAATGCAAATTATGTTTCGAGTAGATAAAAAACCACAACAAAAATAAATCGAGTAAGAACTAAGAACGTGCAGATAACTGAGGATATGTCGAGACACACAGCCGTTAATGTCGAATTTTTCTTTTTACTTGAATTATATTTAGTTTAAATTCATGATATTATGTTATATCTTTAAAGAACACCATGGTCATATTTTGTGAAAAAACATGTTAATGGCTAAACTAAACTTTTAGGGAAACTTTTGGCTGTTATTGCTTTATTTTTCATCACGAAGAGTTGCCGAAATAATATTATATCACATATTATCATGATTTTATTCGGAAGATATCAATATTGGAAATCTAAATAAAATGTATCGTTTTGTACAGTGAATGAACCATAGAATTAATTACAGCCATCTAATTTTATTACTCTATTTTTTTTTCTGCTCTAATTGGATTTAATACGCATTCTATGGGTAAATAAATTGAATGAGAAATATTTTCTTTCACAAAGTAAGAAGATATTTTATTAAACTAGCAGTTTGAAATATATTTTTAATATGAAGTTTATTCCATTATACATTTTACTTTAGAATAGTACTTGCAGTGGATATAAATATAGATTTTTGTCATCAACCAACCAATGAAATACAAATAAAATGCATAAGTTCATGGCTTCTTTGGTAATTTTAATAATTAGACGCTAATTATAATAAGCAATATTTTTTAGGACTCTTTTCATAAGTCAGATATAAGTATATAACCATTATAACCTACTTGAAACGTCACAACATTTATTATAAAAGTTACATATAGAGTATGAATTAATTAGTAGGCATGTATAGTATCGAATATTATTATAGTTGACAGTCGCATATAATATAATATTATATATTTTTTTATTGAATGAATAAAATAATTGCCAACGTTAATGACGTGGTAAGTCGCTTGCATTATAATACACTATGTTCGGGATAATCAAAATATGTACAATATAACATAGGTATTATAGTACAAACTACGGGTTTTTGTGTTAAGTAACACAACAGTATATTAATATTATGTCTTTGAGATAACTGTAGGGAAACGGTTATGTCCAGACCAATGATTTCCAAAGATTATACCGCGGCATTGGTGCGCCGTGCTAATGTTGAATATGTGTCGTGAATCCGGTCGTGAACGTTTGAACTTTCTTTTATTTAGACCCATGACAATAATACAAATATATTATTAAATATACTGTTGGAAAAAAATTTTTCCAACACATTTATAAATACAATTAGATAAGATAAGACTTTTTTTAGAAAAAAAATAATAGTTACGAAAAAAAATAACTACAAAATGTAGGTACATACGCATATTTTTAATATTGTATTGTTTGTTTGGGCGGCTGCGGCGTAAGACATTTCCCGAACCCAAAAGTACTTAATCATTAAGGAGTACACTTATTGTATTGAAAGCGTGCCACAAACTTAAGTCGCTAGTGTAATAACGTGCTCCGTGAAGAAAATGTGGTAACCATAATTTAGTGGACTTCGATGGACATGATGATCTCATGGAAACTGATAGGTAATATTGGGCATAAAATCTGTCAAAACCATAAAATATATTTTAATTTAAAATTCATTAATTTGCTTGACTATTAAGTATCCACACTGTCAGACTAATAACATTTCTAAGTAAAATTACTTATAGAACTTGTTTGAGCACTTGACTTCGTATAATATTTGTACAGACGATAATATATTATAATGAATGTACATAATTTGATTAAATATTATTAACACATACAACGTCACTTGACTGGCTAGAAAGTTACATAAATAACAACTTAGACTGCTGACAACTATTATCACGATTAAAGTAATACCCAAGTAATAACAATAGCAACCACTGACTTCTTTGAATACCAAAAAGAAGACAGCCAATATGTATAAAAATGTTTTTACATACAACTGATATAGATTGTTTTTATCAGTTAAATTCAATATTGTATACATATACTATATTGTATTGATGGGGCCCATTATCTTCTTGAAGAATAAACCAAAATATAAAAAAAAAAACATTTTGTAGAATACTTTGTAAATTACAATTAAATGTGTATTGAAACTTTTGATTTATCATATTAAATAGGCTGATTGACACCAAGCATACTCACCCCAATTTTTCCAATAGTAATGAATTTATCTCATCAAATTCTTAAATTTCTTTGAACTAGGTACTTAAGAAGTGGCGATAATAAACTTCTGTTTCTCAAATGAGAACTTCCCCCCTTTTTTTACTATACATTTTTTAGTGAATATTTTTTTTGAAAATGTCGATTATTAATAATTACAATATTTAATAATTTATTGTTTAGTTAGTATTTTGAATTTGAATATTTTAAAACGATTAAAAATGTAAAATGCAAAAATAATAAACTGGTATAGTGTTATATTATCATAATGTATATGTGTACAATTTGTTTTCTTTAAGTTATATTATTTACATAAATCAATATTCCTTAGATTGAAAAGGTGAACATACAAACACATGTGCTTTTTAATGGTTGTGCGAAGTTTTAAGTTATTCAAGTCCAAAATCAAGACAAAATATAGCTATGTAGGTATGTAATACATAATTTCTCTAGTTTATGATTGATCAGCGTGAATTTGATTTTGATGTAGGTACCACTCACTATTATAAGTATAAAAGAAAAGTTTAACAATAAGACTTCATAATCTGATATCCTTCAATCCTTAAAGTTTAAACTTTTTTTAAAACATAAAAACAAAAGTTGGTTTTCTTACTTTCTGTAATACGTGCTGTTCCATTAAATGTATTGATACTTATCAAATGTTATAGGTACATCGTACATAATATATTTTTAGGTTGATTTTAGTTAACATTATAATCTTCTGGTATTCTTTATTTATTAATAATGTGATTTTAATATAGTATTTTACCTACTTCATATTATCAATTGTCAATACAATGTGAGCCAAGACAGGTGGTTATTCTTTGCTTTTAGATTCTGAGCGGAGCGAAAAAGCTAGTGGTTTTACAATGGTGTTTATTTTTTTTATCCTGTATATAAAATTTCTACCAGAAGAAGTGCTTCGATTTCAATATATAGTACCTTATCTTTTAACAAATTGGAAAATTTGGGAAAAATTGGAAATTTTGGTAGCGGTGTCGTATGCTATCTACGCACTGAATGTTATCTACACATCGCTATTTACGTACTTCGTTTTAAACCAGAGCACTTCATAAATAAATGAAGATTGTCAATGAATGTTCTTAATTAAAGTTGAAAAGTATTTTTCATATCAATAAAAAATGTTTCAAACGTATTTGTTGTGTTTATGGAGCGCCACCATTCTTCTTTAAGCTGCCTTTCCAGCAAATTAGTGGCACCATGCGATTTTATACCATATTTCACCTTTATATGTCGCCAATAACATTCCATAGTTTGAGTTTCAGCTCCTGTTTGTGGATCGATGAAATTAATTTTATGATTTACGGTATTGTGGATATATCCATGATCGTTTAAACAGCTGTAAGCTTTCCATTCATCTGAAAAAATGGTCGTCCCTGGCTCAATTTCTCTTTTAATAATTGGAAGCAAAGTGGCACGGTCTCTTTTTTGAACGATAAACAATCGACGTTCTACTATATTATCACGTCTACAACACATTCCAAACACCCACGGCCCCCGTACGCGTACACCGTAATTTCGATTAGTTATTTCAGTATCAGTATCAGAACTGCTAGATCCTGATTCTACAATTTCTTCTCTAGGTTGACGATCTCCTAGACGTAGGCGACCACGGTTATACTTCCGCTTGCCTTGAAATAAAGATTCGTCTATTTGCACTACGAATCCTACACCACCCATTTTTGTACGTTTTTCAAATTGGTCAACACAAATATCACGGCAAAGATTGTACCAATCCGACACGGTGTGTTGACTTCTGCCTGTCCATTTCATAGTTTGAATTACTTGCATAACATGTGCCCAATACCATACGAGCTCTACTATCTGGCATAAACTTTTCACAAATTGCCCATCGGAATCTCGTTTGCGGCTATTTTTATAACATTCCTTGAGAACGCCTCCACACACTTCATTGCTAATATTATTGATTTTTTTACAAAATTCTTATTTAGGTAAGACACCTTTTTATTTTAAAAAATTCACACAAGTATCATCAGTATAAATAATATCTCTATATAAATCACCAATTGAAGACATTTTGAACGCAATACAAATGACAAACACACGCGAATAATTCACAGACACAACTAATCGTTAAAAACCCGTGAGATCTAACTTTGTACTTTGTAGAGTGTAAATGAATATTTGTAGATAGCATACGACACCGCTACCCGATAAGGTATTTGTAGATAGCATACGACACTAGTATTCAGTGATAGCATAGATAGCATACGACACCGCTACCGAAATTTCTGCCAAACTAAAACCTACAGTGCCCTCCCCCACAGTTAAAAACCAGCCAATGGCCTAAGTTTCTACGGGTTAATTAATGAAAATAGGGGGTATAAAGGAAAATAAAGCGGGTAAATGAATGTCGCTCTGCTGTACAGAAGGTTACAAGTAGATCAATGTATAATGGATTGTATTAAACTTGAATTCAATGATATAATATCTTTGTATAAGAAAAATGATTCTGAGCAGAGACGGTTTGTCAGTCTGGATTTTTTTATATTATTACTAGCTGATCCCGTGCACTTCGTTGCCCATTAAAAATGCCAACTCTATATGAATAATATGTTACCATAGCAACCATTTATATACAAAAAATTCTTTTCGATCCTAGTTTGAAAACCCCTAGCTTAAGACAAAACCGCCAAGAAGCGCGTTAGCGTCGAGCCGCAGTTGCCATGAAACGCACTATAGCAATAATTAGTTCATTAAAGAATGTTTACTCACAAGGCACCAAGTTATCAATGTATAAAAAATCTATAGAAAAGTCAACTAAAGATAAATTAATGAAAAAAAATTGAAATGGGAACTTGGACGCCCGTAGGCAAATGCATTTTAGATAAGCACAAAAAAAATAAAGAAAAAGTTCAGGTGGCTTGGATAATTTTATGGTGCATAGATAATGTTAATATAAACATTCAGTCAAACTTTCATATATCTACGGTCATTTGTTTTAGAGTTGCACCAAAACCGATTTTGAAACAGAAACTCGAAAACAGATTTCGCGTAAAAATTCTCGTTTTTCCTTAATTTTTCTTTTGTTTTTCACGGCGCTCTTGATAACTACTGGGAAATTTTTACTTTTGACCCCCCAAAGTACCAACTAGATGTGCTTTCCTATCAGAAAAGATACTGTTGAAGAAAATCCAAGCACTTTTACTGTCCTAAAAGGTTAGGTATAGACACAAAAAAAATAAAAAAAATACACATTAATGTAAAATCAATACAATCATCGTTCCATTCAGAATCTAAAATGTGATTATAAATAAATGTGATTACTGGTTTTTAGATAAAGGTATACAGTAAATACATCAAAACATCAAATTTACAGTGCCGACTATAAATTGTTATAGGTACAAACTAGATTTGTAAAATTCCAAGTCTAACATATTCCCCGAGCACGAAATTAATAATTATTATTTAATAAATCAATTTAATTGTATTGGGTAGGTATATTTTATATTTTAGACTAGTACTCGATGTATCGATCGAGTGTCAACAAATTAATTATAAGTTTGAATTACATATTAGAGTCAACTAATGACATCCTCAAATATTTCAAATATCTGGATGAAAATTATTTTTTGTGATTAGAAACAAATTATTGTGACGTGCAATAAAGGTTCTTTATCAAGGTATATACAGCTATATAAAGGTATTCCAATTATTATATTACCTCTACAATAGAAGTATTCATGATAACATGAATAATGTTTAAATGTACATATTATTATGTAATACCTTTGGAAATAAATTGGCCGTATAATATATTTTCAATTTTGAACAATATTATATTATTTTGTTGTCATGTAAATATTCGTTTGGATGTTTATTCATACGTCCGATTACACATTTTGAATCAGTTTATATTTCGCCACGAACCATTAACTGTCGAATTATAGTAATTTCCTTTACATAAATATATTTAATAATCAATTTATGATATCATTAATATATCTTATTGTAAAATATTTTTTCTAACCTTGCGTAAGGTATAAAAACGTTGAGGAAGACAACCGCAAAAAAAATCAAAAAAAACAATTAATACGTTCCACAGAATATCAAAAACATAGCTCCCACCAGTATTCACAAAACTGATGAATTGAATGCCATATTGATGGATAATATAGAAGCTATATTGGAGAACATAATTAACGGCAATTATTTATATTACGAGGATACGATCGAGGATTACGATCGTGTAATTATAATATTCGTGGGGCCTATGATATTCGTCTTGGCCAGGAATTCATCGTCTTGCGGCGAAGCGGTGTCCATCACAGAACTATCGGACCATGAAGATAATTGTGCGACGGTCCCCAAGGACGCAACGCTAGAAGATGCAATTCAAAAAGGCGACGACAACTTCGCAGAGCCTTGTTGGTTGGTCGACGCAATGCAAGACGACGCCGTGTCGGGCGGGATTGAGCCGGCGAAGGACACGGCAGTGCACCAGCATAGCGGTGAAACAGCAGCACCCGGAAAACGCGTTCCACGACGTCGAAACAGGTTTTCGGCGGGATGGTAGCGCGTAAACCGCGTTTTCCGCGCGCTGTGCTGTTGCAGGCGACAAAACCGTCAGTAGCTCACGCTTGGGCCAAAGACGACGGACAGGATGACGGCGACGCAAAGGAAATGAGTGGATACGAGAAAGAGCACGGACGGTGTCCGGCGGTATGTCACCCGCGCACGTTTCCGGTCACCCGTGGCCGACTCGGTGTGGCCTCGCCGGCTGGGCAAGGTCGTCACGCGTATGAGCAAACGCGCCCGCGATACCCGTCAACCCGCGGGACCGGTCGGGAGAACGTCGCAGAGGTGACCAGTAGCCTTTTTTTTCGTGTAAATATAAATATTACTTTTTTTCAAAATTGTTCACCTTTTTATAATATTACTTATTTGTTTTAGTTCAATAATAACATGTGAACACAAAAAATTATTGTTTTTGTATTATTTATATATGGTTCAGTGTATAAATCAATTGGTACAACTTACAGATTTAATGACTAAAAATCGTCAAAACATAATATACTAAATACTAATAACAAAAGACTCGTGGGTCGTTTATATAGAGTACAATGATAATGAACATTGACTACAGACATGCAGTATAAACGTTACACGAATATTATAGGTATATTTATATTATGTTCCAAGAAATATTTAAACCACATAATATTATAGTCTGTGTTTAAACCTTCAAACACTAAACGCGACGGGAACTGTTACATAATTAATAAATCATAAAATAACACCGGCGGAGATACGGCAAGAATAGATATAATAATATAATCTGTACATTGTGCAAGGATGGTAGATAGTACTATGTATTGTGTAAAACGTGCGAACGTCAATATACCTAATCGAATAAATTTTCGAATAGTTTATACAAAATAATATATTTAATACAAATCCAAAGTTATATTTTAGTATTTCACATACCTTTTATAGCTGCAGCCTGTCGAAAAATATAATCAAATACTATAGGTATCAATACGGGACAGTCAACGTTAAAATGCTTGCGACATAGGATTCCCCCAAAATCATAGTGGTTGCCTTTAATAAGAGAAATCCTTCGGAGTTGTCAAACCTATGATAAGGACCTATGATTTTATGTTTGAAAGTTGGCAACCATATACTTTTTTGGGGGGATAAAATGTGCTAAGACAAAAAGTGTTAAAACCTTTTAATTGATATTAAATTATATTATAGGACTACGCTAACCGATCAGAATCGTTTTTCGTATACAATGGTTTATCAACGTATTCAAATATAACACATTTACACATCCATCACAACTACCTACTGTACAGCAAAGCGGTACCCACTTGCCCATCTTTTTTTGTTTTGTTTTGTTCAATTTCTTCTGCAGCGTACATCATATTTTACTACTAACCCTCACTGCGTGTATATTAATAATATAATATTGTAATAATTTATAATGTAATATTATAACGATGTCTTTTCCATGTAAATCTATGGTACGGTAGCAGAGTTACGAGTTTTTCTTTTTGCTTCTCTCTGCAGCACTCTCGGAGCGCTGCACCGCAATCGGTCTACATTGTACGAGCTAAGTTATCATAATTATTATGTAGATATTATGTAGCTGCAGTGTAGCCTAAATGTGTAGTCTACCAGTAAGACCATCACAGACTATCATAGAACATAGTTTTAGGGAAACTTATCTATCCTCGCTTTGAATTCGTCTGTATCTTATAGTTGGCGGCCTCCGTTCAAAGGACCACCCATGACCATCGTGAGGTGGGTGGAAGGGCATGCCGTACTCCACTGTCTGCTGTAAACGTGCTCAGGGGTCGAGTGAAAGGTTTATCGCCTTTGGAACACCGCACATAGCACAAGGAATTCACGATTACGGCTTGCAACCATTCTTCCACAACATTATATATATAATAACATTTATTATATCGACCTCGGACGCCATACTTATAGTCTATACGCGTACAATGCACCCTAACCGGTTATATATTTAATAGCTCTCCAAGCGTCGCTGGGAGAGACCCCCAAACCCCCCCGAGTTGGCGAAGAGTTTTAACCGATGTCGGAAGCTGCAGTGGTCTTTTGGTCTGGTCGTCGGTCTCAAGCCGGTTGGTGTGTTATAAGGAGGTCTGGTGATAAGGAATTGTGATAAGGTTAGGACCACCGCGGTTCGACAGGGTAGCCCGGGTTTTGCCGCCGGAAATTCGAAATTCCGTAAAAAAATCATATAGCCACCTCGATTTTTTTGGTGTCACCTCAAGGCAGTCACCTCAGTTATCCGGGTAGGCAATCCGACTTCGTCGGATAGCGGACAATGTGCGACGGCCGGGTCACGTCATAAGGTATGCAATCCGACTGCGATAACATTTTTTATACATCTTCAAACTTATAATCTCTAAGTTCATCGTAAATATACCTTTTTTTCTGATATATAATATTACAAAGAAGAGGCCTGGGAGACCGCCCATCGAATTTTTTCAGTGGCCGTCTCTTAAGTCTAGTACGGAAAAGGACCAGAGGAGCGCCAGACGTACTCACGCTTTATATAGTATGGAGATATGGAGATTCTGAGCGGACAATGAATGTATTGATTTTACAATGATGTGTTTTTTAAGATTTTAATTTTTTTTTGTGTCTGTGTACACGATAAGTTGTCGAAATAAAGCTTCGATTTTCATATAGGTACAATATATTATAATACTTAGTATGTAATCATATGTTTATTCTTATGTTCATTGTATTTAGTAAATAATAATATGAAATTGTGTTTTCGAATAATAATTTATTGTTTGTATTAATAGATACTTACACCATAAAAGGAAACTAAAATCGTTATTCCTCGTTAAAAATAACCAATTTCGTCAAAATTTTAATCTGGTAAGTGTAAACATCATAAATATTGTTCAAAAGTATTTTTGATATTTTTAGGCTGCTATACGATCAATTTATGAGAACCCTAGTATTAAATTGTTTGGATTTTTTTCAGAAATAATCATTTAATATTAGTCACATATAAGTCAATCAGAAACTATATTTTACAATGTATATTAGTAGTTAATTGCTATTAAAATATTTGAATTTATTATTTAATAACGATCAAGACTTAAATATTAGCAATAATCGTGTTCCTTTCACAAATTGTTTTTTTTTTATTATTAATTTAATTTACATTTATATGTACCTGATTGTTTAATTAAATTATTTACACGATTTCAATCATAAAAGATTTATGAAGTATATAAATCCGCATATGTAGAAGGTAGGTATGAACTATGAATATATTACCTATATAAATTTTGTGGCTGTATAATATGTATAACGGTTCATCGTTAAATATATTTCATATGTTTATCGAAAAAAACTTTTTAAAAAAACATGAATAATGCCTATTCTACGTCCAAAAACATCGAACTTATGTGGGGACCATCCCACATAGGTATAACCAGCAACAAAATGGCAGACAAGGCAGCTGACCTTGCAACCAGGATCATCCCCCATCCAACAGTCTCCAACCTACCGGCTAATGACATCCAATCATTCATCAAACACTAAATATACTCTTAATGGCAAAATTATTGGGATATCATTCCTCCCAATTCAACACATCATCCTAGATGGCACTAAGTACCGGGACATAAGAAACAACCTATACCAATACCTCCGAATATGGAAGAAGCACTCAACGAAAACAAACAATATCACTGAAATTATTACTTTTTTAACGAAAACTAATCTCATAAACAAATTCCAACAATGTACAAATCTTTTTTCGTAATCTCTAAGTCTTAATACAATTTGTAATTTTTTTTTTATATATTTTAATTTACACTTAATGACCTGTGAAGTTTAATCCTTACTTCTAATAAAAAAAAAGAAAATTCCTATTTTATGTCACCCGGGTTGCTCCATATAGCAACTGCTATGATGCAATATTTTTTAAATCATAATCCGTTTTGAAAACGGTTAGTAAAGAGTACGTTGTAAGACTTTGAGTCTTGATAACAACCAATTTATTGGCCGTAAATAAATTGGCTGTATAATATATTTTCAATTTTGAACAATATTATATTATTTTGTTGTCATGAAAATATTCGTTTGGATGTTTATTCATACGTCCGATTACACATTTTGAATCAGTTTATATTTCGCCACGAACCATTAACTGTCGAATTATAGTAATTTCCTTTACATAAATATATTTAATAATCAATTTATGATATCATTAATATATCTTATTGTAAAATATTTTTTCTAACCTTGCGTAAGGTATAAAAACGTTGAGGAAGACAACCGCAAAAAAAATCAAAAAAAACAATTAATACGTTCCACAGAATATCAAAAACATAGCTCTCACCAGTATTCACAAAACTGATGAATTGAATGCCATATTGATGGATAATATAGAAGCTATATTGGAGAACATAATTAACGGCAATTATTTATATTACGAGGATACGATCGAGGATTACGATCGTGTAATTATAATATTCGTGGGGCCTATGATATTCGTCTTGGCCAGGAATTCATCGTCTTGCGGCGAAGCGGTGTCCATCACAGAACTATCGGACCATGAAGATAATTGTGCGACGGTCCCCAAGGACGCAACGCTAGAAGATGCAATTCAAAAAGGCGACGACAACTTCGCAGAGCCTTGTTGGTTGGTCGACGCAATGCAAGACGACGCCGTGTCGGGCGGGATTGAGCCGGCGAAGGACACGGCAGTGCACCAGCATAGCGGTGAGACAGCAGCAACCGGAAAACGCGTTCCACGACGTCGAAACCGGTTTTCGGCGGGATGGTAGCGCGTAAACCGCATTTTCCGCGCGCTGTGCTGTTGCTGGCGACAAAACCGTCAGTAGCTCACGCTTGGGCCGAAGACGACGGACAGGATGACGGCGACGCAAAGGAAGTGAGTGGATACGAGAAAGAGCACGGACGGTGTCCGGCGGTATGTCACCCGCGCACGTTTTCCGGTCACCCGCGGCCGACTCGGTGTGGCCTCGCCGGCTGGGCAAGGTCGTCACGCGTCCGAGCAAACGCGCCCGCGATACCCGTCAACCCGCGGGACCGGTCGGGAGAACGTTGCAGAGGTGACCAGTAGCCTTTTTTTTCGTGTAAATATAAATATTACTTTTTTTCAAAATTGTTCCCCTTTTTATAATATTACTTATTTGTTTTAGTTCAATAATAACATGTGAACACAAAAAATTATTGTTTTTGTATTATTTTTATATTGTTCAGTGTATAAATCAATTGGTACAACTTACAGATTTAACGACTAAAAATCGTTAAAACATAATATACTAAATACTAATAACAAAAGACTCGTGGGTCGTTTATATAGAGTACAATGATAATGAACATTGACTACAGACATGCAGTATAAACGTTACACGAATATTATATGTATATTTATGTTATGTTCCAAGAAATATTTAAACCATATAATATTATAGTCTGTGTTTAAACCTTCAAACACTAAACGCGACGGGAACTGTTACATAATTAATAAATCATAAAATAACACCGGCGGATACGGCAAGAATAGATATAATAATATAAACTCTACATTGTGCAAGGATGGTAGATAGTACTATGTATTGTGTAGAACGTGCGGACGTCAATATACCTAATCGAATAAATTTTCGAATAGTTTATACAAAATAATATATTTAATACAAATCCAAAGTTATATTTTAGTATTTCGCATACCTTTTATAGCTGCAGCCTGTCGAAAAATATAATCAAATACTATAGGTATCGATACGGGACAGTCAACGTTAAAATGCTTGCGACATAGGATCCCCCCAAAATCGTAGTGGTTGCCTTTAATAAGAGAAATCCTTCGGAGTTGTCAAACCTATGATAAGGACCTATGATATTATGTTTGAAGGTAGGCAACCATATACTTTTTTGGGGGGATAAAATGTGCTAAGACAAAAAGTGTTAAAACCTTTTAATTGATATTAAATTATATTATAGGACTACGGTAACCGATCAGAATCGTTTTTCGTATACAATGGTTTATCAACGTATTCAAATATAACACATTTACACATCCATCACAACTACCTACTGTACAGCAATGCGGTACCCACTTGCCCATCTTTTTTTGTTTTGTTTTGTTCAATTTCTTCTGCAGCGTACACCATATTTTACTACTAACCCTCACTGCGTGTAAATTAATAATATAATATTGTAATAATTTATAATGTAATATTATAACGATGTCTCGAAAAAACTTTTTAAAAAAACATGAATAATTCCTATTGTACGTCCAAAAACATCGAACTTATGTGGGTAATTTGTAATTATTTTTTTATATATTTTAATTTACACTTAATGACCTGTGAAGTTTAATCCTTACTTCTAATAAAAAAAAAGAAAATTCCTATTTTATGTCACCCGGGTTGCTCCATATAGCAACTGCTATGATGCAATATTTTTTAAATCATAATCCGTTTTGAAAACAGCTAGTAAAGAGTACGTTGTAAGACTTTGAGTCTTGATAACAACCAATTTATATTGAAGTGTACCTATTATTATATTATAATCAAAAATAATAACTATAGTAAAAAATATAATTGCAAAATATTTACCTATATCTAAGGTATAAGCTACGACAAAATAGGTTTAAATACTAATAAATATGATGTGTATAATGTTTTATATAATTTATAATAAATTATTTTAAATACTTCGCGCAAACCGAAGGTGTTAACCGGCGTATAGTATAGGCAAAATTAGGTACGTACTACGTATTAAACTTGGCGTGGTGGAAAGAACGTGGCTTTTGGATTGTTACGGCTCACGTATTTAATATTTATTACATTGCGTTTATAACGGGAGTAAACGTATATGCTGTTTAAAATTTAAATTTAAACGCCAAAATAATATGAAAACAAACTTACGCGTACCTACCTTAACACAGACTCTTCCGTCGAAACGTTGCTGTACCATAATAATTTGAGTGCAGACCGCCGAAGAAACTTCTATCTTCATCCGTCCACATCTCGCTCCGAACTGAAACTTGAAAGTATCGAAATATTTTATGAAAATAACCTGAACGTAGCTAAAATGTGCAAGTTAGAAACAAACTTACGTATACATCGACTCTTCGGGTTAATGTAGCTGTGACACATCTAAAGTGCAGACTCCAATATCAAAAGACTGTTATATCTTCGCCCGTCTTCGTCTCGCTCCAAACTGTACCTATGTATCGAGATAATTTGTGAAAATGACTTGAACGAAATATGCGAGTAAATGTTGTATACTAAAGTACCTAGTGTTTAACGACTTGACCGTTGATTGTTGGGTAGGTAGGTAGGTATTAATATTTTTTGTTCATTGAAATTATTAGAATTGTGAATCGTGTCCGGGGAATGATGACGATTGGCATTTGCCATAGGCGATTGATATTATAATATAATAAATCCATAGATCTTATTCCCAGTTTTGTCGTATGTGCCGGTTGCATCCGACGTACCTACACTATCACTGTGCAATATTTTGTTACAGAAACATTTCAAGGAAGTATCAAATCAGCATGTAACATTGCATTTGTTGTTGCTTTTGCGTAATATTAACATCAACGGTACCGCTGTCCAAATTGCCTAACGTCACATGTATGATTCATTAACGCAAATGTAACGTGTGAGACTAACATCTCAAAAACATCGTAACAATTATACTCTGTACCAAATAAATGCGCTGGCGCATCCAAATGAATTCGCTCTGTCATTGGTCGCGGGTCGTCGGTCGGGTTCGCCGCCGACCTAACTGAAGTAATAATGCGTTTCACGCGTATTATACGGTAAAATAATACACATATTTTTCATTTTTTTTTTCTTGGGTATTGAACACAATATATTATAAACGTTTTTACCGATCCTACCACCATTTTTTCCCTTTATTTGTGTACCCACTGCGTAATACCGTTGAAATGGTGTGATAATATACAACACTCTGTATACACAGTTGACCCTGCTGCCGCCGGAATACGAGGTAGCGCTCTCTGTCATGCGCGAGTTTCGACCGGTTTTCGTGCGCCGCCCGGTGCGCTCTTATTTGGTACAGTACAGAGTATACTATCTGATGTTAGTAACATCATGTTACCATATACTTGTCTATGATGTTACGTATCTTACCATTATTGGATGTTACATAGACGTTATTTCAACATAAATGTATAACCATAGAACAATAGTATAACGTTAACTATAGTAAAATAATGAAAAAAATTGTTTGGCATTTCAGAGTATCGAATCTACTGTCAATACCCGAAATTGGCTAGTAATTTAGGGGACCTAAAACCTACGCGTTACGACCTATCGCCTACCCTAACTCATTGGAAACTTAACATAATTAAAGGCATTTAAAGAACAAAATTAATATATTACAATATACGTATTATAATATACTGTGAGTTATGACTTGGATATATTATACTGTATTCGTATTAGTTGCAACAATCTACCTATTTAATAAATTACTAAGTATAATACAATTTTATTATTTTCGTAAATTGACTAACTATAGATACATATTTTCAAAATTAAGGATAAGAATCTTTGTTTGAAATCCTTGAAATTTTTGTGTTGTATGGTCCTTTAAGTAGGTATATTATAATTATTAGCAAATTGTTATTTCTATTAGAGACCTATGGGCTATTTAAATTGTTTTAATACTTATTTAATTGAAGCGAGTTATATGAGAAACTATCTAATACTTACCTATAACCTATACATATTACATTATTACCTATCTATAAATAAAATAATTTTCTAGGTAATCAATAAAATAGGTATACCGTATGATATACATAGTATACTACTGACCAACTTAAGTTTTTGAAATACCTACCTAATGAGGTAGATACCTATAAATAATTAACAATACACCAACATGTTGGCATGTCGCATACAAAACACAATAGGTACCTATAGGTATAGTCTAGTACTAGTATTTATAATCAATGGTATAGTATATAGGTATCTATTATAAGTATAGTATTAAGTAGTCAAATTACCATTTGATTATGTCGTATATTGCAGACAGTCGTCAAAATAATATTATTTAATATATATGTAATATAGGTGGGAATATTTCAAATTGTAAATTATTGACATAGGTCAGGCCAGCGAAGCAATATGTGCTGAGGCGACAATAATATTGTCTATATAACACCGCCGTACGCGCAGGCACGCCCCCCGTTGTCGCTGAGTGATTCGGCGAGAACGTAGCTACGACGTGCGTGTGAAACGCCGATCGTAGTACGGGCTAGGCGATCTGAATTTGCTAAGTGTTTTATTTATGTTTGTTTTAAATACAATAAAAGTGTTTCCGACCTGAAAACATTATTTTAGTCATTCTTACGTTCTTACCTTTTATAGGAACAGCGCCGGGATATACGTACTATGTGTCAATGAAGTTTTATTAAACTGAATAGTGCCAAGGTATATGTAATCTTTGAGTCATTTCAACTAGATAGGAACGAACTAAGAATTGACAAGCGCCTACCATCGTACCTCAACGAGTTAACAGTGCCATTTTAATTAACTTTAGAGAGTGTCATTAACTAGAGAATACGAGGGTAAGGCGATAGTTGGTTTACCGCGTATTGTCTAATACGGGTGATACCACAATTATTATTAATTTTTAGATTAGTAAATAGATTCCTACTAAGGTAAATAAATAAATAATAATAACAAATAAGACAGTTTTATTAATACAAAATAAAATATAATTATCAATTTAATTATATTTTTAGGTTTAAGTATAATCAATAGTCATGGCTTAATGTTATAATAACTGCTTTACAAACAGACGTTGTAAAAAAAAAACATTTGCATTTAATATCATTCAAAAAACAACAGTATTATATGTTTGATCAGTTGATAGAAATCAAAATCAACAACAAAAGAACCGATCTCTTAATGATAAACTAAATTTAAACAAATTAAAAACTTCAGAAACATTCCACATTTTTTGGACATCAAATTTTATTTCATTATCAGCAAACTGTATTATATTTTTTATTATCACCAAATCACCATTTTTTAATACGACACATTTATTATTAACAGAATTAATGTTTAATAAACAGTTTACAAAATCACTCTTTCATGAGCTAATTCACCAACAATATAAGAATAATTATTATTTAGTTTTTCTTTTTGATTTAGTGGATATTTTATTTGACTTGCAATAGAATTATTTATTTCATTGTATTTTTCAATAATCCTGTTACTAACTTCTTGTCAAGGATATTTGCACATTTAATACTTTTTTTAAAAATAATTTTCAAACCTAAAAGCACTAAACGAATCAAGTGGACCATGTTTTTAAGTAATAAGTAATAAATTCAGATCCGTATAAAATAGCATAGTCATTGATAAATTGTTCAAATAAAATCCTTGCTTTTTCATTACATAAAATACAAGTCTCTGAATTGACTAAAACTTAAAAGCCATATTGCGCTAAATAAAAGTAATACTTTTTTTTTTAATTTTCCTTTTAAAATGATATGACCATAATATAAAATAAAAGTCCTTAGTTCTGTTGCCTTCCAGTGATCAATATTCAATATCATCCATAGATATTGGCAATCTAGCAAATTCTGATGGCACATAACTTCTCAAATTTAAAATACTCTTGTATATTATCTATTAAAGTATTAACCATGATAAATATGTATAGAAATGTAAAAGATAATAATAAAAGATACAGGTTATCACTAATATAATTTCTCAACATTGCATCAGCCAGCAGGTAACAACATACATTATATTATCTGTCCTTGTATTCTTAGGTAATCGTTTCCAAAAATTATGGTGTGTTAAAAAAAATATGACTGATATCATTATTTTAATTTTGATAGGTGGGACTTAAATGTTTTACATACATGACAAATTTAGTAAACTAAATACAATATTATAATAGTTTGTATTTAGTTAACTTATTTTTGAATAAAAATTAAATTAAATAACTTATATTTCTGTTTTACAATTTATATATTTGATAAAAACTATTTACTAAAAACAATAGCAGCCAGATTAAAATTCAAGATATAATAGCTGTTATACTGATACATAGCTCCAGAGATGATTGAATATTAAAAAATAATATCTATCCAACTGGTGCGCTGTATAGGGGGGCCTCTAGACATCATAAACTTCCTATAAATAATAATTTCTTTTAAATATCTGTATAGAAATTCAGAGTGTTTATAAGTTATAAACACAGTCTACAAATTTTACTATTGGATACATATTTTTCCCTCTGTATAGGCCTAAGGATGTAAATAGTTAAAAGTAAAATGTGTTGACCAAAAGGATATTGCCCTACTAGGGGGCCCCACTCTAGAAGACGAATCAAATCCGCTACTGCTATCCAACAGTATGGTTTCTGGGTTTCACAGTATAATAATTAAAGTTGAGCCATCATAAATTACATTATTATACAATAAACAGTAATCGCTCGATAATTCGAAAAACTCCATAAATCGAACTAAACACTGAGTTCCCTCAGAAAACCTCTATAATTAGAAGAAAATACATGTATTCCGGTCCTCCCGATAATTCGAAATGTCTGTCAGTGGGACACACTCTACAATTAGAATTTTTTTTCACGAACTTCTAATTCGAATTTTCTTAAACGTGATTATATGTAAGTTCATAATGTGTATGTACTCATAAATATTATGTACAAATGTACAATCTATTTGACGTACTCTTAATGAAACTAATAACGACGGTGGTTATAAAATATTATCGTAGATAATAAATGTTATCGTACCTTACCTACCTAATCTAAACTTTAATAGTATTATTTTATCAAAATAAACCTCTACAATAGGTAAACCGTAAACCGTTGTTGAAATCGAATAAAACGTAGTCAATCGCAATATGGGTCCCGTAAAGTACAAGCGTTTGTCGATAGCCGACAAAAAAAAAGTGATCGCCGATTATTCGAACACTCGGTAAATCGAAAACCTCTATTAATCGAATTTTTAACTCGGCCCCCTAAATTTCGAATTATAGAGTGACTACTGTACTATAAAGTGATTAAACAGCAATAATAATACCTACTTAAAATTTACTATGAATTATTTATATAAAAGAATTTAAATATTTTAAAGTTTCCACGTTACACATATGAATAGTAGTTCATTCACATATTTTGTTTAATTTTTTACACAACAATAATAAAACTAATAATTTTAAGTAACTTATAAAGACAATATTTTGATTGAAACAGTTTAAAAAATTAAAAAAAAAAAAATAATACATGATTATTTAAAATTCTAAGCATACAATATACAAAAACATTTATACAACATTTTATAAAATTGTAGTAAATAATTAAATTGGGCATTAAACAACCAATAAATAACACTTAAAACTCACATATAATATTAATAATAATAAATAATTAAGTCAATAAAAAAAAAAAAAGGTGGATAAGTGGATGTCGCTCTGCTGTACAGTAGGTTACAAGTGGGTCACTGTAATGGATGGTGTTAAATTTGAATTCAATGATATAATATCATTGTATAAGAAAAACGATTCTGAGCAAAAACGGTCCGTCAGCCTATGATATTACCAAGTATATTTGATGATATTATAGTGAATAAAGTAATTTATATATAACCCATTTACGTGGAACCTTGTTTTAAATTTTTAATCCTTAGCTACAAAAGTTGAACATTTTATAAATTTTTAACCACAAAATAATTAATAAATTATAAATTTGATAAATGTTGTCAAAATTTGAACTTTAAATGCTTATAAAAAAAAATTGTGCCTATATATTTTTAATATTTTTCAACTGCTATTAGAACGATATATCAGGAGCCTTATATTAAATTTTCACGCTTTTTTACCCAACAAATAAAAATTTATTGATATTTATAGAAAAAAAAAACTAAAAAAATTGAAAACTGAGAATGTCCGCAAACAGCTCAAAAAGAGTCAAAATATTTTCAACATTTTATGGTGTATAGAAAATGCTAATATAAACATTCAGTGAAATTTTCAAGTATCTACAGTCATTCGTTTTTTAATTACAATAAAATAAGAAAATTGTTACATGAGAAATCGAGTAAATATCAAATGTTGTAAAAATATAAATTTCAGACGCTCATAAAAATTTAATTTAAGTTTCTTCTAGACATTTTTTTTTTGATAAAGGTAGACAAACTTATGAGTAATCTTATATTACATTTTCAAATCTTAGATTTAAAAAGAAAAATTTTTATGAATTCTCATCAAAATAATTTGCTATTTTTCGTGATTTTTCAGTATTTTGTCAAAATTTGAACTTTAAATGCTTATAATTAAAAACTGTGACTAAGGATTTTTAATTTTTTTTCATCTGCCTTTGAAACAATAACCTAGGAGCCTTCTATTAAATTTTCAAGCTTTTTTCATCAACAGATAAAATTTTATTGATATTTATAGAAAAAAAAACTAAAAAAATTGAAAACTGACAATGGCCGTAAACAGCTCAAAAAGAGTCAAAATATTTTGTAAATTTTATGGTGTATAGAAAATGCTAATATAAACATTCAGTCAAAATTGCATGTCCCTACGGTCATTTGTTTTAGAGTTACACCAAAAACCAAAATCGATTTTCTCGAAAACAGATTTTGCGTAAAAATTCCCGTTTTTCCTTAATTTTTCTTTTGTTTTTCACGTCGCTTGTGAAAACTACTGGGAAATTTTTACTTTTGACCCCCCAAAGTACCAACTAGATTCACTTTCCTATCAGAAAAGTTACTATTGAAGAAAATCCAAGCACTTTTACTGTCCTAAAAGGTGATGACAGACACAAAAATAAAAAAAAAATAAAAATAAAAATAAAAAAAAAAAAAAAAAACACACATCATTGTAGAATCAATACATTCATCGCTTCGCTCAGAATCTAAAAGAAATGACCTAAAATATGCAATTACACAACCATTGCCGCAACATTCACCTGGGCAGCCAGGTTTATAATTTTCACGATTTTAATTTTTTATTCTGTATTAAGATTTAAAGTCGCAAGGTAGTCAGTAAAAAAAAAAATCTGAAAAATGTTTTAAAAAAACAACGATAAGACTGATATAATATGTAGTTTTATAAATAATAATAAGCATTAGTTGGAATTTTAATGGGGAATCGCATTGTCCGCCGATCTGTGTGGCGAAGGCGGCCAGAGTCCAGGATTTATAAAAAAACAAAAATGTTATTAGTACCTATATATGAAATGGCTACTTTCATACTAAACATTGATATTGGAACAAATTACTCCAACATTTTGGCAGCTTGTATACCATTCACAATGTAACCAAGAGTAGTATAATTTCAATATCATTACACAAATGCCATTTTTTCCTAGTTTTTACTAGTTAGCCTTTTTTGTAAATGTAGCTCAGAGAATCTTGATGTTAATCCAAATAAAAGTAAAATAATATCTAAAAGTTTGAAAAAAAATTTATTTTATTAACTCAACAGTTATAATAGAGTAATAAATAGTTATATACCATATAGAGTAAGTGCTTCTGTCTGAAATGCATTCTTCAATGGTGTAAAGTATATCACTAACATTTTTCCAACACTAAAAAGTGTAACAACAAGCAACTTTTTGTTAGAAAACAACCAAATAATAAATACTGACTTTGTCTGCAAACATAATGTATGTCCGTGACTAAGATATAAGTAGTACATCTTAGTATATCTTAGTCCGTCCTTTATACCAATCGAAAACTAATATAAACAAATTATAGTACCTATAACCTATAAATTATAATATTATGATCATGAATGTAACTATCTTAGGACAAATTATGAATAGGTATATCGTATACCCTAGTCACTGCCCACCTTGTGGGACTCTAGGCCGGGCCGGGCCCTCGAAGTAGCCAAGTAGCAGAGGTATGAAATTCCGTGATTTGGATTAATCGGGCGATTGTGGTCTCCAGGAGGGCGTGGCATACTTGAAATAGGGAATGGTAAACAAGCCGACCCCTCGTAGGGTGGTAGCTTACTCTTACTAGCAGCATCGCAAAAAAAAAGTTACATAATGTTCACGATTTAAGATTGTATGGTTGCCCGACGAGCTATGATAAGACGGAAACTGATTCAACAAATCTTTATTATCTATGGTCGTTGGACAACCATACTATCTTAAATCGTGATAATGACCATATGTTTAATATTTATTATTGTTCTACGTTATCATAGAAGATTTATTAGATTTGATGCATAATGCAAACAACACCCAAATTTTTACGTTTGTGATATTGCCACAGAACCAAGAATACTTTTAACCTCATACCTACAACTCTGATTATTAGCACAAAAATCAGAATATATTAAATTATTATCATTAGCCTGCTCTGCTACCACGATTAAATAATAAATATATATCTTAAATCGTGACTGCTACAGCCGGCGAGGTTCGAGAATTCCCATTGATCTATTCATACGATTCCACATTTTCAAATTTCTGCGGGTTTTCAATCGAAATTCGAAATGTATTCCAATCATTCAACTGATCCCAGAAGACCGGACAAAGAGCACAGGTAATGATCACTTAGATATTTTATGATGAACCGTTATCACGTTAATCGAATTCTGTTTCAAAAAAAATGTTTAAAAACCGTAATATTCAAATCTTAAAAATGTGTTGGTTCCATTTTTATTTTCTACACTTGGCGTAAAATATTTTTACAATAATCAGTCCTAGGGTTAGCTGACACAGTGGCATGTTCTACAACGTACCTTCTTATTATATTAGCTGTATGAAAATTAAAGGGAGCAAGGGTACACATAGCTGAATTCAGGTAATTCTGGGACTAAACTTCCGTATGGGAAACGTAATTTATGTTATAACATTTATAATTAGGTCTTAACTACGAATAACATTTCCCCCACAACATATTCTTAATAAAATATTTATGTTTATAGTCTCCATGGCAGTGGCATAACGGGTTGAAGCCCCCCTATTGCCAGTATTATTATTACTTTTTTTAAAAGTATTTTTAAATTTCAACTGTTGTCATTTACCTAGTAAGCTAGACGTAAATTCATATGCGTCTTGCCGAAATTAATAATTTTTTTTAATTATCATAATAATTTAGTAAAACTAGTAAAAGATAAAAAAATTACATTTTTAAAGTAAGGGCACCAGAAATTTTGGTAGCTGCCCACCCTGCCCATACGCTAGAACCACTGGCCGAGTTTTATTTTTTTATCAACCACATCATATGGGATAAACTGTTTGTACATAACATGACCTCCATGAAACATCAACATTGCCAAGCCTAGTTTGTAGAGTGTGGACCACAGTATTGACTCTTACTTATAGTGCTTATACTTTAAGTGCTCTTACTTATTAGCAGCAATCATTTCCAACATCTTGGTATGACCATGATATACCATGATATACAACCAATTTCCCATTAAATGTATAACCTGAACCATAGAAATATGGAGTTAATTCATCTTGTACAATGTCTAAATAATGATTGCAGGTACAAACCAAAAGCTGTCAATAGTGATAATCAAGCTCTAACACCTGGTGAAGACTTGACGTCTGACTATATGAATATTTTGGGTATGATTTTGAGCATGTGTGGATTATTAATGAAGGTAAAACAAATTTATAATAATGTCATACCTAGACTTAAATCTTCATATTCTAACAACTTTTAAACATTTTTTTTTGCTAGTTTAAATGGGCAGCATGGTGTGCTATGTTTTGTTCATGTATAAGCTTTGCAAATTCTAAAGCATCTGATGACAACAAACAAATCTTTAGCAGTTTCATGTAAGTATCTATAAGTTTAATTATTAGCTTAACATAATATTATTTTTAGTTTATTGTTACGTGCGGCCCTGTCAGGGATCCAAATGATGATAATTTGAAATAAGTCATTGTCAATTTGAATAGTAAAATAAAATAGTCGTTTATTCTAGTAATATAATTCATGTAGTAATCGTATAAAAGTGCATGTTGCTGAGTGTGGCGTGAAGGTGCTTTGGTCTTAATGGCTATGGTGCATTTGATATGATCGCCTCGTGGATTTTGCAGGTATCTTTTGGTGGGGTCAATGGAAAGTTGTTCCTGCGGATATGCGCTTCTAGTGTTAATTTACAAGGCTTGGCAAGTTAATGATTTTTTTTTAACTCAGTTAAGTTAAGTTAATATGCACCAATAACACAATGTTAAAAGTTAAAAGTTAATTTAACTATAGATTAACTCAGTTAAGTTTAAAGTTACTAAAAGTTAGCACTTTTTGTTAATTTTTTATTAAGTTAAAAAAAAGTTAATTTGTTTATACAACTTAATTTTTTCCAACCCAAAACTAAATTATAGGATAGTACTTACTTCATACAGTATTTCCATATAAGTTAGATTCGAATAATATAAATTTTTAACTTTAAATAATTTACGATACAAATTTTTTAACATGAAAACAAAATAGACTGAAATAGTGAAATATTATAAAATTAAAAACAAAATAAATTAACTTAACTTACTTCTTAAAATGAAAAATTAACTCGTTAATTTCACGTTAATTAAAAAAGAAATTTAGTAAGTTGACAGTTAAGTTAATGAAAAGCCAAAAGTAACTAGTTAAGTTAAAAAGTTTAAATTAAATTAACTTTTTAACTCGTTAATGCCCAGCCTTGCTAATTTGATTCTAGTTGCCGAATATTAGAAGGTCGTCTGGATTGTGATTCGTGGTGAATAATATGAATTTATTGATTCATAGTTTTATTTAGTTAACTGTCATAATAAATCATAAGTGAATTTTATAATATTTTAATATAATATGATATAAGTATGAATATGAAAGTGTAAGGCCGTTGCTCACAATACCTCCCCGCCAAAAAAAAAGGTTTCTGACTTTAAGGCAGAAATCTTTTAAGTTTTACAATTTTGTAGTTGATTTATAATCCAGTTACAATTTCGTATTACATTTTTATATTATGACATTTTACACTTATAATGTAATTTACGACATTTACAATATTTTTTTTTTTGTATTAGTTAAGTATTAGTAGTTTTTTAATTAAGTATATATAAGAATAATATTTATTTACCTGAAATTATAATATTAAATAAAATGTTAGTTTAAGTATATAATATAAGTATTTTATTTCCCTTTTGATTACAATATTATTTAATAATTATGTTAGTATAATAAAATCTTCCACCAATTATTAATAATTACTATATACTATATCTGTATGAATAATATAATGAAATCATTATACACGTATGTCAATATATATATATATATTGATTTAGGGTAATCGAGTGTGTAACTTGGATTCCTTGTGAAGTTACCATAACTTAAATAACTTCTATAACTGGTTAAAAAAATTGCATAATAATAAACAAAGCTTTATTAGTTAAAAGTTTCATATTGTGTGCTGAATATTTATTATAAAAGTATCATGTAATTTAAAAAATAACAAATGATTATAACTTATGAGTAAGAATGTGACTTGTGCTGCATTATTTATAGAAAAAACATTTAATTTGATATTTAATTTAAGAAGACACTACCCATTCATTTGTTGTCTGTGTTTTACACACTTACAACATAGCAAATTTGCATTCCTAGTTTCAATAGTGTTCTGTTAGTTTTGATATTAAGAGTGAATTGACCTGTTATCAAACTTTTATGTAAGAACATTAATCTGTGCTTAAGTGTTGGTAATTTATCAATATTTTAGTTTTCAAGTGAGATATGAGGATTTTTAATTTGTAATATTTCACATACCCATAATATCTTGTTTAACAACTAAAATACTGAAAAATCTCCGACGCATAAGAACAGATGTTCTTACCTAAGAGTTTGATAATTGGTCAATTCACTCTAATATCAAGACTAACAGCACACTATTAATACTAATGAATGCAAATTTGCATACATATGTAAGATAGAGACAACAATGCATAGGTGTAGCGTCCACTTAACTATTTGTCTTATTAAAATAACTGTAAAATTGTTTTCTAAAAATATGAAAAGTCAATGATTTAGAAATCAATAAAAAATATTTTATTATAATTAAATTAGTATAAATTATAATAATTTCATGGGAACAATATATAAAATATAATTAACTTATTGATTCATTAAATTTATTATTTACATCGGTATTAAGTATCTTAAATCAATATCTATAAAAATGGATGTTTTGTCTGTAATTAAGTGTCAAAAACTACTAGACCATAGGGAGTTTAAAGCATATTTTTTTAAAACAATATTTATATTAGTTAAATTGAGCTCTAGCAAATTTAAATAGTTTTGAGTTTTGGTAGATGTATAAGATGAGACTGGTATGGGGCAAAGCCCTATTGTATGTATTAGCCCACAAAAAAAAAATTAATGAATTTGTACTATGTAAATATAATAAAATTTATATAATTTTTATTCCAGTTCAGTAATTAATTTAGAAAATAATAATATGTTCATTACATTTTACAGGCTTTCCATGTCAGCAATTGTAATGTCTTATTTACAAAATGCACATCCAATGTCACCACCATGGTCTACAGCATTTGGATAAGAATTTAAATTTTACAATTAAAAATAATTATTTGTCTTTATTGGGATTTACTAATAATGTATTGATTGTTTTGTCAAAACTATAAAAATAAAAAAAATTTGCATTGTAATATTATTTAAATAAAACTCTAATCCCAGACATTTAACTTATTATTTTTATATACTATTTGAAATTATAAGATATTATAAAAAAAAAAAAAATAGTATAGTATTATATCCAAGTTAATTAGTAACATATTGTTTTTTACTCATGACTGCATATGAGTTAACTAATCCATACATTTTTAAAGCAATCTTCCTCTACAGTAAAGTGACTCACAATGACATTTCATCCTTTTCCCCGGAACACTTCCTATATCATAGCTATAGTCCCAAGTTAGCTCTGTTCCAGCTGGTATGTAATGAAGTGCAAAAAACGATACCCATGGGAACCGTAAGTCGTGCGTATCCACAAATACATTTTGGACAAATGTATTTGGAGAACACGAATGGTTTAAATAACGTCCAATGTTGCCACTAGTTTTCGCATCCATGATATACACACTCTCGTTGTTTCCAAAGTATTCACGCACTGATTTTGGAGGTTTAGGGTTGTTTTTCATATTGCGTGCATTTAATTTGGACAAAACCTGCACATGTTTACCATCTTTTTTCGTTTTTGATTTATTGCGTTTGCGCAACTTTAATGACATTTCAGATCTTTTACCTAAGTAATAAAAAATGTTATATATATTGTATGAATTATAAATTATTATTAATTAATAATAAAAAATAAAAATTACCATCAGATGTACTAGGATAATGTTCATCAGACGATTCGGATTGATTTGTCTCAATTTCATATTCAGGGTCACTGTCAGGTACTTCACTTTCATAATCTTCTTTTATTTTTTCAACAACTTCAATATAGTCCAATTCTGCCAAATATTCATCGCCATAATTTTTCCCACCTTCATTAGCATCAGTTTCAGTTAACAAATAACCAACATAAATACATATGAAACTCCCTTGAGGTATATCATTCAAACATTGAACTCCCCATCCTTTTTTCTCAGTCATGAATAATTGTAACTTTTGCGACAGTGGGTTCTGTACCACACGATTTAAACATGAACTGGAACATTTACATGTCTTATTGCATTCATAAATACCTGTTAAAACTCGTTCAGGCAATCTTCGATAATTGTAACCAATATTAGGGTCTTTGTAAAGATTAGGTAAAATCTTCTGTCCTTCGATAGTCATTTGCCAACAAGCACATTTCGATTTATCTTGACAGTTGTCGGTGCAGTCACATCCACATAAGAACTTACTGTCTACATTTATGTTAACGCCTGGCATTGGTTGTCTAGTAGTCATATAATCCATTTTTGGTGGTAATGTATTGTTAATGATATTCACACATGGTATGCCCCTAAATTCCTGGCCTTCAGATATATCATTTAAAAATTGCACACTATTTATGATTTTATATTCTGCAAATGGTTTGACCCAACTATTAAAATCGAATTGGTCAATAGTCATTTCACTCATGGTAACAATTAGATATTCCAGCATCTGTTTCATGTTTCGAATAGTTACACCACACGGGGTTGTGTACAGGATACATTTTTGAGATTTATTATTAAATACTGTTTGAATCCTGTTGAAACCAAAATGTAACGGAATAATCAACATGTTGAGAGACCTAGTTTTATCATAGTCATATTTTGTCCATAAAACACAAAAAGGAGTACATTCGTGTTCTTGATATTCAAGTGGATCAGGAATGGATTTAGTCAATATTAGGTCAACAACTTGAGTAGCATTGGCCTTATTTTTAATCCATTTTTGAGTTCCGTCACCAGGGGTTGTTGAATTCTTGCTGGTACTTTTACGAGCTACACCTTTAGCTAAAAGGCGGGAGGGCTCTTCTTCTACACTTGTGAATTCTACAAATGGTTTTTTTAAATAAGCTAGTCCTGATTGCCTTAATCGAATACCTCTCTCAGACTTGATCTGTTTTTCAAAAATATTATACAAACGTGAAGAACCACGATATATCCATTCGCTATGTTTGAAATCAGTAAAATATAATTTGACCAAAGATGCATCAACTTCAAGCACTTTTGCCATCTGCCACTGACCTTGATGCTCTGCTCGTACAGAATGTTGATTGGTCAACTTAACCATTTGCCGTTCAGGATACTTTTCTAAATAACTTTTTATAAAATCCTGGGAATTCTCTTCTACTTCTTTCCATACATAATGTAAAGCTGCTCTACGTGCAATTAAACGAATATCTTGGTGTTGTCGATATTGAGCATAACCATCATCAAAAAAAATCAAGTATCTAAAAAACAAATAATTAAAAATAAAAAAAACTATTGCTACCTTCTCATTAAATAATTAACCTTACCGAAAGTTATTAAGCATTTTTGGAGGTTCAGCAACTAAACCAGCATAAAATTCATCAATGCGTTTAGAATTAGGATCTGTAAACTTAGCAATTACTCTGCAACCCACAGGAAATCTTACTGAATTCAGTGTAGAGTGTGCAATTTGTTTTGTTGTCACTAACTTTTCACCAGTTTGAAACACAACATGTACATAATCCTCATTAACTATATTTTTGATTTTACCTCTATACCACGGATCTTTTATAGTTAACTTCATTGCATATACAATTTGTCCAGCCTCAACATCAGGATACTCTAAAACTCCTTCTAGAGGTAAATTAGCTGGTACAACACAAACGGTTCTATCAATAGTAATAATATCGTCCTTATCAGATTCGGTTCTATCAATTGTAATAATATCATTATCAGATTTATTAGATTCATCTAGTTTAACCTTTTTGGCTTCTTTAGGCATCTTGATTTCCTCTATAAGCTTATTTGTTTCTTTTTGAGGCATATTGACTTCTTCTTGTTCCTCTTCCATATTATCCTCCAACTCATCGATATCCACAGGTTCTAAGCTCGTTACAATTGGTTGATATGGACCATATATTTCATTTTTTAATGATTCCATTTGATCTTCTAAATCTAAAATAAATTTATCAAGATCATCCGCATCAGCCTTACATTGCTTTATTCCTTCATCCATATACTCGTCGCATATTTTAACTTGATGCTCAAAGAGATATTTGTTTTTATCAAAAAAATGGACGACTGCACAATCGATGGCTTTTTTAACTTCTGGGTCGGGAGGTAAACCCACCTTAGAAGTACTAGGCTTTTGCTTTTCTTCTTCTGCTTTTTCTTCTTCTTCTTCTTCTTCGCCCGATGAATCTTCAATAACTACGTATGAATCGAAACACGGAAAAGTGGATTCCATAATACATTTTCCCTCCTTCCATTTCATTTCGAGATTTTTATAATGTTTGAGACACGTTGTAAAACACGTCATGCAAACCTAAACAAACCACCATAATTTAAATCAAACTACCTATGTGTAACATTCAATTTGCTATAAACAATATCAATTACCTCTTTGCCAGGCTTGTAATCAACGTCATAGTAAGAGCACGCCATTTCCACCGCATTTATCAGGTCATCACCATTACTACAACGCCTGTTTATACATTTGAGTTGACGCCTCTGTTCCTCCAATGCTTCGGCGCCGCTATGACATGATTCCAAATCTTTACTTGATGAGGCCATCTTTGTTTTCTATTCAAGAAAACACAAATTAATAAACAAATAAAGCATTATATGTGGAATGTGTTTATGGTATACCCTCAACACAGATGGAGATGCACAAATGATGTCACAAATCTAACTCTGGGGTTGTAGGTACTCAAATAGTAAATACATACCTAAACACAATTTACAAACAGAATCATTTACAGGAAACTTGGATACTTGAAACAGAGCCTGCAAGTGATGCGAGTCTTAAACACTAAATTTAAAACAACGAATAGAAACTAGAAATTATCTCTAATATATTTTCGAGTATAAACAGATAAACCAGAGATGTATCGTTTCAGTGGTTCGTTATATAATTTATATTATATACCTACCATATACTAAGATATATGTTAATTCATGATACCTATTACCTATAAAAAAGGTTACCTATACTAAATATCTACTGTACTACCATAGAATAAAAGAGCTACCGCGAAAACTGGACATGTACATTGTAAATAATAATTATTGTAATATTATTATTTATTATGGTAGTACTTATAAGTTATATTTAATTTGTTTACATTCAAATATCGATATCACTAATGGACTTTCTAATATCTATATGGACTCCAGAAAATAAAAGAACCGAACTTTGGTAATCCATGACGTAAATTTTAGTATTAAATATTAACAGAAAAACAAAATTTTCGGAACATTTGAAACTAAAAAATAACTAATAAAGTGTTAACAGTAAACAAAATAATTGAAGGTTAAGCACAAACGTTAACCACAAATTTACAATTATTCCATGATATTATTTGTGACATTATCAAATGGTTATCACTACTTATCAGTTTTATAATCTATAAACATCTCGATGTCTATAAATCACAATAATTTCATGGCACGAATGAAATATAATTATTATTTTTTTCATGATTGCCCCCAACAGTTTTTATCTCACTCACACAATTTACATTTCAGATTCGGATTGATTGGTGGTGAGGAAAGCGCAGTCCATTTATTAATATGTCTTTGGTATATACTAGTGGTACCAGTCCGGAGTAGGATAAACATTATCAGCTTGTATGTACCTAATATCTCGTATACGTTTTGCTTCATGTGAAGTGTATTTGAATGTATTTGATAATATTAGTAGAAATTATACTTACCAACGTACCTATACAGTTAGCTATATCACTATATCAGAGTATAAAGTTTTGAGAACAATATTTATTTTACTAGAAAAAGTAAAACAACCGATATAAAACTATATCTATATATCCCGAACGGAAGGTACAATTCACTTACACTAGACTACTAGAGCGCGTTTTATTATTTTGTTTCCCCATATTGTTTCCCAGCTATTGGCGATCAAAAGCTTATCAAATTGATAAGCTGAAACGGGCACACTGTGTATCATTTATATCACGCCATCACGGTCTTATAATATAAGACCATGACAAATTAAATTAAATTTGTCATGTATAAGACCATGGTAGTCATGATCATGACTTAAGATATATCTAATTCGTGGTCATGGTATATGCAGTTAATAAGCAGAAAGTGATAACGTAATTAGAGTATTAGACCGTAATTTTCAAAATAAAGTCATAAAGATTCTATAAGTTATTAATTCAAATAATCAACCAGAAAAATTGAAAATACAAATAAAAAAATGGGGTGATTAGGTATTAGATAACCACTGCACAGTTGTTGATGTCGAGTGTACCATGATTTAACTCTGGTTAGTTATATCATGGGACATGGAGTATTGGAATGTACTTCGGTGGTTCGGTAATGAGTAACAATCAATCACTTTAATATATTATTATGTGTACATTTTAAATACTCAAAAAAGATTCAAAGCGAAGACTTCAGCCCAGTGGCATCATTATAAACATTTTATACATATAAGGGCAAAATATATTGAAGCTACCCACCCACACATAATATTAAACCTGCATATGTATAATTTTTTTTCAGTATAAAATAAATATATTTTTATTATTTTAAATTATCCATTAACCTATCGAATCTAACCTATAACTTTCAATGATAAATTATACCTTATGACTTATGCATACATAGAATATTATCTTCCCAGTCTACTTATTTTATACATCATGGTCAACTTTTGTGTTAAACATACATCATTACAGCATAATATGTTAAGTTTTATTACCTATGTGCTGACTCCGAGTAAATCAGTAAAATATACCTATTGTATAATCCTAATTTATCACACTGAATTAATATCAACATATTGCTTATACAACAATGATAGTTAAATATGAAAATATGTATATGCCCTATCAAAATTACCAATAACCCACCTAAATTTTATTGGAATGCCCCAAAAAAATATATGTTTGTGTCTCTACTGCATCAGCCCAAGCCACTATAAAAAAAAAGGTTAGGTTAGGTAAGTATATTTTAAGATATATTTACATTGCTGTTATTTTACTATTAGTAATACCTAGATCCTACACCATGTTGAACTAATTTTGTCAAAAACATTATTTTGAGTATATTATTAATAGGTATTTAATTATGTATTGTAATAAGTAATAACTAAAGACCGGATTTATATGTTTTTACATATCGTTACTGGGTCTATGCAGTCTTATGAGAGTAAAAAATTTGGATGATTTGTTCAATTCTGAATGCATAGAAAAAAGTTTTTTTTGCATATTTGAGAATATTTTATGTGTTAGAGAATATTTAACTCATTTAGCATATTTTGGGATATTTCGTAAATTGTGAGAACAAATTTGTATTTATTTTTAATTTTAATATTACGGTACCCAGAAAACATTTTTTTGAACATTTCCAATTTTTTATTTTATCATTTCCAACTCTTACTAAAGTGCAATAATATTCCATTATAATACGAAACTTTAAATACCTAATAATTAACTCACTATTAATATAAAATTGAAAAAAAAAAATTTTAAATGCATATTAAAGTAAATATAATGATGTTTATTGATTATTTTTGCATATTTTTGCTTTTTTTTGTATATTTTGCATATTTTAGCATATTTTTTAAATTTTTAAGAGAATATAATGAGAATATTTTAAGGTTTTTTCGAGAATATTAGCATCATATTTAAGGTATTTTAAGACAGTGGCGTGGCGAAGGATATTTTTTGGGGCAACCGCCCCTAGTAAAATTCAGGGGTGGGTGGGTGGGTACTGGGTTACCCAGTGGTGATATTGAATAGGTATGAACACTAAGAACAGTAAGAAAACTATGAAAAAATATAATATAATGAACTACCTAGTATTTTAATAAGTACAATTCATTAAGGAACGTAATATAGGCAATTTCACTAAAATGTTGTGACGGTAATGTTAGCCTGCAGATTATGTGTGTGTGTATAAATCGTATAAAACTTAACTATAGTCTATATTATAAATAATTTATGTTATGTTAATTTAATAAATATATTAAGTACAGATCGGAATAAAAATAAATAAAAATGTATAATGATGTTGCAAGTCATTAAAATTCCTAAAACTGCTACCTACCTAAAGTCCTAAAATATAAGTTTTTTAAGTCTGATGGTAAATAATATTATAATTTACCTTTGTGACATTTGTAATTACATTGCTGCACAATATTTTAGAATTCTTGCTTACAACTTTAATTTAGAATTGGTTTATAAAAAGAAATTAAAAATTACTTTTTTGAACAGAAGAGTTTAATAAAATTAGGGGGGGTATCATTATCAGTGGGACGTGGATGGGTACCAAAAAAAAATATATTCACCCCTACTAAAAAATCTTGTCGCCACGCCACTGTTTTAAGAGAATATAAATCCGGTCTTTAGACTAATAACCAATAAGTAGTTCCTGTAGGTATATATTTATAATATTATATTACATTATTGTTATTAACTTTTGAGGCAATACTGACTTATTGTAGAACTGTGTAAAGGATAATAGCATAAAATTAATCTAAAATATATTTTTAAAATGTCATTGTGTACCTATATAAATTATAATAATATAATAATAATTACATAAGACCGGGAGGAAACTTAGTCCCTTCGAAAAAAAGGATCCAACCTACCCACTGAAAAAATGTAGGAAGTAGAACTTAACATGTTATTTTTATAAGAGTTAAATTATTAATTGTATATTTGTATCAATATTATTATTTTAAAATAATTATTATAGTTTTTTACAATTTCAAAAATAAAAAAGAATAAATATTGTTGTTCATTTATTATTGCATTTTATAAGTATGGTTAAGTATTAATTATTGATTAAACATAAAGATAGGTACCCCAAATTATTGCCTAAAATTCCAGTCAATCATTTTGATTTGAATTTTATGAAACAATAGTTAAATGTAGCATAACCATTCAGTCATACAGATGTATAATAGTAATAGAAAAAATTTAATGTGTTATTGTAACAATATATCAGGAGCCTTGCATTAAACTTTCACGCTTTATTACACCACAGATAAAATTTTATTGAAATTTATAGAAAAAAAAACCAAAAAAATTGAAAACTGATAATGTCCATAAACCGCTCAAAAAGAGTTAAAATAATTTCAAAACGTTATGGTGTATAGAAAATGAAAATATAAACATTCAATAAAATTTTTATGTATCTACAGTTTTTGTTATTGAATAACAATAAAATAACGAAACCGCTACATGGGAAATCGAGTTAATATCAAATGTTGTAATAATATGAACTTCAAACAGTCATAAAAATTTATTTTGAATTGCTTTTAGTTATTTTTATTTTGATAAAAGTAGACAAACTTATGTTAAATCTTGTACTACATTTTAAAATCTTAGATTCAAAAAGAAAATTTTTTATGAATTTCTAACTCAAAATAATTTGCTAACTATCGTTATTTTTACGTATTTTGTAAAAATTTGTACTTAAAATGCTTAGAAAAAAAATTGTGACTACGGATTTTTAATATTTTTAATCTGCTTTTGAAACAATATATTAGGAGCATTCTATAAATTTTTTACGAATTTTCACCCAGCAAATAAAATTTTATTGATATTTATAGTAAAAAAATTAAAAAAATTGCAGGAAACTGAAAATGACCGTAAACAGCTCAAAATAAGTCAAAATATTTTGAAAATAATGTGATGGCGTGTAGAAAATGCTAATATAAACATTCAGTCAAAATGTTATGGATCTACAGTCTTTTCTCTCAAAATCGGTTTTGCCTACAAATTTACGTTTTTTCCTTAATTTTTAATTTGTTTTTCCCGGCGCTTTTGAAAATTACTGGAAATTTTAAATTTTGACCTCCCCAATGCACTAACTAGATTCAATTTATAGACATTACAAACTTTCAATTTCAGTTTTATATTCTATATAAATTTAAATAAAATTGTATTTGATGAGTAATAGGAAGATCGGCAATTTAATGTAACGTTCCTGATAAGTTGTTTTAATAACATTTGATACATTTTAAATATTCATATTCACGATTTTTTTTAACAAAATTTCAAAAATGTTTAAATTATTTGTAGTTAATAAATTATAAAATGTTCTAAAAACTATTGTAATATCTCAATTTTTCATTAATTATTTTGTTTGTTTTGCTGACGCTTTTGTAAAATACTGGTAATTTTTACTATTGACACCCCCTCCTAAAGTACCAAGTAGATTAAATTTCCTACCAGAAAATCATCTGCAGCTGCTGTAGAAAATTGAATCATTTCGTTTCGTGATTACAGACACAAACATTTTTTTAAAAATGAATTTAACACATCATTGTAAAATCAATACATTAATCTAAAATATTAGGTATATACGTTTAATATATACGCCAAATATATTTAGCCATGGTATCGACTATCGACCTTGTGATACCAAGTCTAGATTGAAACTAAATTAATTTTGAGTTCCCAAGTTTAGACTTAATATATTAGAAAATTTTAAAAATATACCTACGCATCCGGTCACAACGCAATGCAACGCATCGTGTGGCCCGATATGTTATTGCGGCGTCACTGCAATTTATTTTAACGCATGCGACAATACCGCATCGTGTGGCCCGAGCCTTAGGAATGACACGGATATGCTGACCAGAAAGTGGTAGACGGCTTTATCAAAAGGTTTATCGTGAACCTCGGAACTAGATTATTCTTTGGCAGCAGATACCCTTTTTGCCTTTACTTTTCTCTGGCAGTCTGGAGGCATATGATTAAGTCACTCGCCCTACATTTTACCGTTATAAGTGCGTGCCGATTTCTTAATCCGTAAACATATCATACAGATCGTCTCTTTTTGTCGTTGATAATAGTTTTATTGGATGTGACCGATTTCTACAAACGACAGTCTGACCGTTATTTATTATAATGTAAGATTTTAGTTTATTTATTATAATGGTGTGTGAGCATATCATTACAGATGGTAATCATAAGATAACGAGAAGTTATTATACCTAGGTACTCAGTGTTATAATCTTCAACCTGTTGGTATTTTTAACTTTAGTCTTCAGATACCTATTATTATATTAATGAATAATATTATCACAACTTGTATTAACATACAAACATGTCTAAAATGAATCCTTGTACCTATAGTAATTTGTAACTATAATAGTTAAGAGGATGTCAGTGCACTATTTGTTTTCTCTCTCTGGTCCACGCGCAACATTGACAAAACGCATTAACGCAGAATCATTTTTTCTATGTTTTTAAGTAATATTAGAGTAAAATCACCCATTACAAAAAAGATAGAGAATAATATTTTTGAGGGAATGACATATTGATTTTATTGTTATTTGACTTTGTGTTCGAATTTCAAAATAAACAATAAAATGTTCTAACATTAAATTATATTTAAATTGTTTTGAGACAATATTTAGACAAATTGATATTCCCTCAAAAATATTATTCTCTATATTTTTTGTAATTGGTGATTTTACTCTAAGATTACTTAAAAACATAGCATGATTCTGCGTAAATGCGTTTTGTCTATGTTACGCGTGGGCCATAGAGAGAAAACAAATAGTGCGCTGACATCCTCTTAACCGTTATATGACTGAGACAAAAAACACTTTTTAATGACAGTCTAGGTACCCGGGTACCTATTATATTATTATCTGTGTTTTTACGATAAATTATTTATTTTATTTATTAATTTTTTTTTTGTGTTGTTTTTCAGCTCGCGCTCACTACATTTTAAACTGTATACCTATGAAGATAAAACTAGATAAATAACTAAGAATACCAATTGCATTACTTAATATTAAAAATAAAACTAAAAAAGAACAATAATTATTATTATAAGGCTTAATCACGTCTTTAGAATTCTCTGAAAATTCATTGTTGTAGATATTTATCAACCAAAAACTGTGTAAATTCCACCATTTAACAGATTACTGCAGACATGAATATTATAATATTATGAATTTTTATGATATTATTATACCTATAATATTATCTAATGTTAGATAATATACATTATCTACACGGCACCTCCACTTGAACTTTGCGATCTAATTTGAACACTTTATTTTTTGAGTGCGTTTGAAAATCAAATTTTGAAGTATACCTACCTTTACCTATTATATACTAATTGCAATTAGTAATTTATACAATAAATAATGATTTTGTTGTAATTAAAAAAATATATTAATCGTAGAAACTTATAACATTACACTATATTAGTATATTAGATACTTAAAAATTATAATTATTAATTTTTAATCTAAACACAATTAAATTTACAAAATATTTAGACTAATTTTAAACTACCTAAACAATTAGAACCTATCCACACCTTTCTGTACACGGTATTATAATTTATAAGTTAATAAATATCATACATTCATACAATTAAACTTAATAAATAATAATATTATAAATTTATAACATATACCTATGCGTTGACTTATGCATAAATAAATCTAACCAGCTAATCATCGTTTTTTGCATATGCCATTATTTATGATTGAATTCAAATGTATTTATTTATCAGATCCATTTTGAATTATGATAATACGATTAAACAATTAGATATAGACGTACAGTGACTGATGAATGACCTATACAATGGCAAGGTACACTTGAAGCCTTTACACGACAAAAATGTATTGATTTTTCAAAGATGTGTGTTGTAGATTCTGAGTGGAGAGAGGAATATGTATTGATATACAATGTGTGTATTTTTGAGTCTGTCATCACTCATCAGCTATTGAGGCAGTAAAAATGCTTCGATTTTTAACTTCAACATTTTTCGTGGTAGGGAAGCAAATCTAGTTAGACTTTTGGGGGATCAAAAGTAAAAAATTCCCAGTACTTTTCAAAAACGTCAGAAAAAATAACAGTAAATACATGATATTTTTTATTGAATGTTAATGCCATTTTCCATGCATTAACAAATTTTCAAAATATTTTGAATATTTTTTTAAACTATTTATGGACATAAAACATATGACATAGGATTTTATTTTAATTTTTTTTAATTAGGTACATACGATAAAAAAAAAATTTGCTTGTTTAAAAACTTGGAAAATGTAATACGAGGTTCCTCTTAACTCTTAAGTTGTTGTAAGTGGAAATTAAAAAATAATTGATCTTAAATCCACAGTACCTAATTTCTTATGAGCATCTGAAGTTAAAATGTTGACAAAATTCATCAAAAACACAAAAATGTACTAACTATTTTTATTTTAATTCGGATTGCCATGGATGGAGTTATATCAATGAACAAATTATTAATTTGGTTATTAATATCGAAGATCGATCGTGCGTCACAGCTGGATAATTTTGATCGTACACGTAAATAATAATAGATTTCCAAAGACCCCCCAGAATTTTAACTCTATAATAGTTATAGTTGCGCCTATGTCAATAATGAATACTATATAGTTTATAGAGTATAGACTACAGTAGTATAGTCTATAAAAGAATAACGAAAGAATCAAAGAAACTGAATATATTATGCTCAACTGCTATAAATCGTTACCTATCGTTTGTATGAAATGACAGTCGACAGAGTTTATATTACATACGTTGTACCTCGTTATACGCGTACGGCGTACTTATTTATTATATATTTTTGTAATATTTCATACACGCGTATTATACGAGTAAAGTGAATTACGAGTATGTAATATTATTATTATTTTTTTAATCACGAATTCTCAACGATGAAAATTCAGTGGTTACTGGTTAAACGACTTTCAAGTATGTGCGAATAAGTATGAACCGCGGCGAATAATATCAGTATCGTAGGTACATTTTACATATTATATTATGTAGTGGTTCAGAAATTCAGACACAATTATATTGAGTTGCTAGGACTATTAATTCTAACTGCAGTAGACTATAATAGTTATATATTGTATACTTGCGCAGGAGTCCGGGTCCAACCCGTTTTTTGTCCGGTTCTCGTCTGGGCTGAATCGAGGAAAAATTGCCAGGTCAAAAAACGTTTGGTCTGTGGAGATTTTTATTGCACATATAGTCACATAGACATAATATATTGCCATATACGTCGTAGGTTCATAATATAATTATATTATATATATTTAAACACGCACAAAATTATTATATTATGTTAAACGTCGGTAAGAAGTATTATAAGATATACAATACTTTTTTCTATATGCGATACTAGTATACTACGATAGTATAGTCTTATAAATTATTATAATATATTATATTATATGTATAGTTATAATTTTTGTTTGCAGACTGAAAAACTCGTTTTTTCATTGTATTTAAACACCGTTTATAAAACAACACTATCTCATTGACCATTGTGTATGTGTTTTTTTTTGTATATTTTATATCAGTGATGGTTTTTTGATTAAATTTTCACGTGGGGCCCGGTGGGGGAGAATATAAAAATGTGTATGTACATAATATGTATATTGTATAGTATATTAATATACTATGCGTATATAGTTTACAATACTAAATTTAACTTTCTTAAGAACATGACATAATATTAGTTATTTATTGGACGATATAATTATATTATATTATTATTATAATTTATAGATGATATAATCATCAACATGGCAAGCCCGCATTCAGTCTTTTCTATACAGTCTACAGTCTACACAGTACACTCTACAGTTTACAAGTTACAATTATGTAGTATAGGTACTGTCTACACCAAAAATTAAATTAAAATAAAATCATAATTCATAACTCATAAGCCATTGTAGGTATAAAACAAAAATATATTATAATAGTTTTAAGTTTTCACACATCATACATTCATACTTTATAAATATAATGACAATACAACTTTGTTTAAATACACACTTTAAAAAATAATTATTTTTTCAAGTTCCACATGAGTTTTGTCGTTTGATGAAGAAATAACATAAAACTGTACTGTCTGTACTATATTTACTAGTACCTAACAATAATACAATATAGTAATAGTATACAATAATAGTTACATAAAATATGTTATTGGCCATTACTGTGTACCTAAATAATGTAATCTTATGTAGGTACCTACATCCTACAGAATACAGCTAAATTAATTTGTTGCAGCAGCATATTATTATCATTTTAGAGTTCTGTCGGTTTTGATACATCATACATGACACACACACGTTTAAGCTATACACGAATCCTATTTATGTGATAATAATAATATAATATAGAAGACTAAAAAAATATATTAATATTATAGACGTAGGTACATAATGATTCTAGGAATTTATTTTTTTTTAATCGTATATATAATATATACAATTTGTTAACGATAGTATGTTTAAAAAAAATATATGGGTACCTATACAAAAAACAAAATATGTAACGTAGCCCATAGGTAATACAGAGATATTCAAAGTCAGCAAAACTCTGGTAAGGATCTAAAATCTGTTTGAGTGTACTATTAGTAGATAGTTAAAATTTACAGGCTAAAGCCATACAGGTGGTTACGTGATATTTTTGCGACGGTGCCATTTTCGACGATTTTAAAAATAGGTAATTTATGTTAGTGATTTTTGACGAATACAATTTGACCTTAAAATGTAGGTATCTGCTATACGCCGTACCCTATATACTAAATTAAGGCGTAATAAAGTTATTTTCAATTGGTGTATACATATTTTTTAAATTGTATTTGATTGGTATTCGGTAGGTAGTTAACAAGAACTTAACAATTTTTAGTAAGTAATAAGTAATATAAGTATGTCGATTAATGATAAATGATAAGTGGTAACTGATAACTACAATAATTAGAAAAAAATGTCTGTTTTTAATAAGTCTGTCTCGATTACTAGAAAAAATATTGTTTTAAATATATTAAAATGTGCTAAACTATCTACGATATAAATAAATGAAGCCTAAAGGTTCTAAACTGTAATTAATCTGTAATAATACAATAATACAAATATACACTTAATAATTCGTTCAGATAACGAATAAAAATATTTAATATCTACAACCAATGGGTCTACAATCGTTTTTAAATATCGTAGAACTAAGAGCTATTATAGTTCTCTTGTAAGTTGTAAGATTTGGTATTAATTACACAATACAATGTTTGCAGGTGTCTTGGCCATCCGTATATGGAATTTTATTATACCTACACTAATGATAACTATAGGCACATTTTTTTTTTATTTTACCACAGTATCTATAAACTATACCTATACGCTGCTACCTACTTGCTAGAATATGAAACGGAATTTGTGTACGAATAAAATTTTAAGATTAGCAAAAGAAATTCCTTTCGTTCCTATTTCTACGTAGGGGGCGTGATACTGATACAACTATAATACAAGTGTAGGTATAGTGTACCCATACTGTTACTGTATAATATACGTGCAGGTACCGTTTACCTATACTACGTTCGTGTGCAGCGTGATCAGCAGTCTGCAACTCCGTAATCGCGTGCAGCGTGCTCAGCAGTCTGCAACTCCGTAATCGCGCATTTCATGAGGTTGCCCTGGTAGGTACAGTTGTAAACTCACAACAGGCCGTAGATCACGGCTGTACTGCTGTAATACCGTACTTTGTTGCACATTGGATTCTAAACTTTTATTTAAAACTACCTGTTACCTATATTATATTACATTATGTATGTACTCAAGTGTTTTGTATCGCTTTATACTCAACTTTGCAATTTTAAATTGTTGCCATCATAACGTAGTAAGTTTATACGATCATTATTATACTCTAATTACTACTATATTTTTTACATATTATTATGCATAAGTATCTCGTTTATCCGCTTGACTGTAAGACTACAAATTATTTTAAAATGTAATTTTTGATTTAGTTTTAACATGTTTATTCGACTGGATATGATGCATTATTAAATTATTATTTTTCATAAACTGATAAACCTATACCTACTGAGACAGACAAGTTAATTCCATCATTATTTACTTATAATACTTTATTACCTAGGTAGGTATCTATGTAATCTACATTCTATACTTACTAAACGGCTTCCCCTACTAATCCAATATCCATGAATACTGATGAATCACTCAAGCATTTAAATTGTACTCACAATTCAGATATAGGTACTTACCTAATAACCTATAATATTATCTTTATTGATAAACATAGGCGGCACTTGGCTCTTATTGTCAGGGGGGCGAAAATTAATCACAATTTACTGACCTATTTAAAAATCTTCTCACATTCAACTTATCTATATAATATTTCACCTAAATATTTATCTGGGGGCAACTGCCCCCCCCCCCCCCCAAATTCCGCCTATGATGATAAATATAAAAACAAATTTTCTTGGTATATACCTATAATGTCATATTGGTAATTAATATTTGCAAAATCTGTTACTTGTACATTTTTAATTTTCAGAAAATTATATACATAATTCTTATTATACAGTGAAACTTCTATGTTACGAAGTCTCATGGGAAACAACAAAATTCGCATTATAGAGAATTTTCTTAAATATAGAAATAAATTTAATACTAATATTTCGTTAAAATTAAAATATTTTTAATCGGAAGTTCGTGAAATGGAAGTTCCAATGTAGTTTAAATGTTTAAAACTGTAAAATATTATTAAATATTTTATCTATAGAAATATTATTGTGGTGCGATCATTCAATTCTTCAATGGACACATTGGAATTTGGATCTTGGAAGTGACAAGAGAATAACATAAATTATATTAATCACCGCGTTCCATATATAATTTAATAATTATATAATATCGTGTACGTCATGTACATATAAGAAGGTAGGTATATATGTGTATAATATTATATTAGTTCATTATGCAATTATAAATTTAAATATCAAATTACAATATTATATGCTGGTTAAGCGGGTATGCACTATGCATTATAATACAATTCACGGCAATCGTTCAAACATGCGAGAAAAAAAATTGATTTTTTCGCATTTAGAATTGATGACATAATAATATACATAATTTATTTAAAGTGTCATGCATTGTCGTTATGTAACGGCTAGGTACCTACTGATACGTAAACAGTGTTATATAGCCGTATAATAATATGCTCATTTCAGAGTGATGAGTAATGCAAATTCCAATATCCCACCATATCTATGTATAAATTCGCGTGTAGGTCGCCAGTTTCGTCCTTTCTTTGTTTTTTCGAGTAGGTAGATTAGGTTAAGTCACATAGGTGACGATCATGGTGTCGAGGCTATGGGGGGCTTGGTCTCCTCAAAATTTTACGTTTCCACCACGATGTAGAGAAGATATTACATATAACATATCTTCTCTACATCGTGGTTTCCACGTTTGACGAGTATTTTTGTTTTATGTTAGGTATCATGCGTATTCATGTAATATAACATTATTAGGTACTTCTCATTTACAGTTAATTGGTGTACACCTACAACCTACCTTAACGTTTAGGTTTTGAATTCCTAATTAGCAAAAATCTCAAAGAGAAAACTACGTGCCATATTATGAATTATGATCTAAATTCTAAATATTAATACAAATTAAGATGTCGTGTATGTAGCAGCCAGATATTATACAGTATATATTATTACTGTACCTAATAATTTAGTTTTCGTAGGTACTAACTGGTACAAGTAATTTTCTACCTATTACAATAATATAAAAGATCACCTATAAGCTCTAATGATTAATGGGTATTGACCACGAATTAAGAATAGATATCTTAATTCGTGGTAATATTCAATATCGATGACTGATTAGGTAGGTACTGTGGGTTTTGAATAGGTACTGAGAAATTTGATTCACAAATTATGATTGATCAATGACCGGTGTCCTCCTCCGGCCAATCATTGGTTTAAATCGAGAAAATTAAATTTTCATCGCCCACGTTGTGTTTGTGAGTTGTGATTATCTAAAGAATAAAGCCGTTTTTGAGCGGTGTGGGGAGGTGGGTGGGCTTCGGGCGGCGACAGATTGATAAGGTTGGCGACAAGCACGATATAAGATAATATACTATTTATAATAATCGTGGGGACGGGGCCGCGGCCGCTGATAAGCGTTGTTTTGACTTGTGGTGCCGTGGTGATGGTGTGGCGGTGTAGTGAAGGGACGACGAGTGCACGTTATTATTATTATCATCGGCGTCGGCGTCGCTCGTCCGTCCGCCAAATAGTCGAGCCGGTGCCGGTGAGTGCGGTGACAATAACGGAACGGCGCTGCGCTCGTTCGGCGACGTGTGAAATTTTCGAACGCGGAAAATACGCCGAGGTCGGTACTAGCGGTCTCTGACGGTAATCGCGCGCCTTCCCCGTACTCGTGCACTCGTCCGGCCATTCGCGGTTCGCCCCACCTAGTACCGTCTACCTACATCATTTTAAGCCCGCTTGTCCGTCCGTTCGCTCGTCCGTCTCTTGTTTTTCATTTCATTTTTTTTTCCATCGCTAAGGGTAAAGAACTCGCCGCCCACGTTAAAAAATCGTTTTAATCCGGTCATCGTTCAACGCGAGGTCGAGAGGACGCAACGCACATACCGCGGTGTGCGCTCCGTTTGCCGTGATTTACACCAACCCGTCTGTTTTATTTGTTAATTTTTCATATTTTTCATTTCTCCCTCGCCAGTCGCGTGTTCCGGCAAGACACACGCGGGGCCCCGTTCATGTGCGACATCTGTTCTCGCTGAAACACCCGAGACACGTGCGAAACACCACTCGGCCGTCACCACCAGTGTACCTACCCCGTGACCGTTGGGTCGTTGTCTGTCATTCGAATGTGTTACGGGATTCTTGCGGTCCTGTGACGTCCGACGCCTCTGCTGTGTTTACTCATCATGCTGGACATTCAAATCGACGATTGGATACGTGAACCCGCCGAAGACGTGAGGTACAGCAGCAATTGCGGCGGAGCGACCGTCAGATCTTGGCGCAGCAAATGCGATCCTGGTGAATGACGCCCCCCGACTACAGCCCTCAAGCGCCGCAAACGACCCAGGTGATAATGGCCGATCTCGTGGTCAGATTAAGCAAGCTCGTGCGTTTGCACGGCGCTGGCCACAAAAAAGTTAACCATCCAGAAGATCCAGTCTGCACGCCTCTCCGCAGTAAGTGATCAACAATTTATTATTATGTCGCTGTGACAAGTTTTTCATTTGCCTAATACTTTAGCCTCAGAGTGAGAAGTACGTCTAGGTATTTACTGATTAAATAAATTTTTGTGTTCTTGTTAACCTTACCTAACCTAACTTGCCGCATTCGGTACCTTTTTAAATACTATCTGTGGGTAGAATTTATTATGAGTACCTACCTAGTAATAAATAATAATCTCATAATAATAATTTTTGATGTAATGGCACTTAACAATAATTAAGTGCTTATTTATTTTCAACTAGAAAAAAATCACTGGTAGTATACTAGGTACCTAGTTATAATCAACATTTTATATTATGAAATTAATCACTTTATTCTTAAAATGTCATCATTAAAGTTTAGTTTCATATTGCCTGTACTATCTTCTTTTATAACTCTTGTTTCTGAACATTTTTATAACCTTAATTTATTTAAGAAATAAGTACCTAAATTATGCTAATTCAGAGTTTGTAGGTAAGAACCTGATTTTATTGCTTACACAATTATAATATATTTCCTACCTATATCAGGATAAATAAAATAATATAAATATGATTTAGGTATGTCTTATTGGGGTTATCTCGCAAGTTAATCAGTTTTAGGAAAAAACCTTTATGATTAACCCATGATTTAAGTCATAGGCGGATCCAGAAGTTTAGTTTAGGGTATGCAGAATTTTAATCGGCCCACCACCCACATGATCATATCCCCTCTTTTACCATGAATAAATAATAATTATAAATATACCAAGTACATTATATAATAACTACCACCTATCCTATATGCATTTATATTGTTTCTACTGCAACCTACAAATATTTTTAAAAAATATACAATTGTTAATACTGGGGTTAATACCTTCAATGTATTATAATTATGATACATATGTATATACTACTCAATATACAACATATTATAATTGTTAAATACTACACAATTTATGAGGATACTTGAAAACTCTGGACACTTGACCTCGGTTTCACTCTTAAAATAGGAAACATGATATTATAAAGTCATTTGTCTCTAAAAATCTACCACTAGTTTGAAATTGTCTATTTTAGCATCAGCATCAACATTGACTGTTAATAGATACATAGGTACAAAGCATATTTTAATCTATCTTAAAATTTAGAAAAAAACCTACAAACTTTTGAATAGCAGTAAAAAATTGGTTAAAGTAAGGTATAATCGGGTATAACTATTATTAATCTCCAGCCAATTTAACCATTCATGGATTTTATTTTTGTTACATAAACAGTCTTTGTTAGGAATCGTAGTATTGTTTTAAATAGCTTTACTTCTATTTTGAGTTGTTCACTATCATGTCATTGAAAAGTTTTTGATAGAAATTATAGAAACCTTAAAATAACACCCTTATAACAAACAGTTTTATAGAATATTTTGTATCATATCATATTATGCCGTCCGGAATTCCGGCTAAAGATAAAATCATCGCGGGCCTCTACGTTTTTGCTCAACTTAAATTAAAGCGGCTCCCTTTGGGGTGATTAAGTTGTACAGATGCATACCCTGTACACCCTGTGGCTTCGCTTATGATTAAAGTTTATAAAGATTATGTCTATTATAGAATTTATGGTAAATTATTACATAATGTGTTAGATACTTCTTATCTGTATGGTCAATATAATATAATATAATAACTTTAACATTTATTTAAAGAAAAAAATATTTCAATATACCTATAGTGTAGAAATACTATATCAAATAAAGCAATAGTTGCATGCATATCCAATAAGCAAATACTTGCAAATGCAGATGGGGATTTATGATTCTTTATTATTTTTAATATTAGATTGTTTAATCTGGTTTAATCATATTTATACCCATATTATGTATAGTCTATTTATGTGTCACATAAGACATGTTAAACCTCTTCTTAAACTATGTCTTATGTGACACACAAATTGACTATGCATATGGTCATTAGATACTTACCTCTAAATTCTAATAATATCTATTATACCTAAACATATACTAATTATAAATCCGGTTATAAATTATAATCACGGTCAAACATCCTAAACCTCGTCATAAACCTTAGGTTAGGTTAGGTTAGGTATAAACCAACGGCAAAATGAAGCCGGTCACAATTTACCGCCAACGCAGCGGCACCACCAAGACAAAAGAATTTTACCGCTACAGAGTGTGACAACCTTTGTATGTTAGTAAGAATAATTAAAATGAATCCGAAAATAAATTATCAGTATGAATATAAATTTATGATAAAATAAATAAAATATTTAGGTAGTACCTAAGCAATGATTTATCACTATTTACTTACATTACAGTGACTTACTCAATGAAATGTACTTTTGAACCCTAGCTTCTATGCTATATTATTGTCATACATTTCAATAAGCAAGTATCTCTTTTCTTAAATTATCTATTGATAAAAGCCTAATGAAAAAACATAAGATAAAATGTTATTTCTTTCCATCAATCACTAAATGTTTCAATTCAAATTTGTACATTTCGATTCTTATTATTTTTCAAGCATTTCAGCTCTATTATTTCTATTAAATGTATTACTTATAAAGTTGTTTTTGAATACTTGAACACTCAGCAATCTACTATTTAATGTAGGTACTTATCATTAATCTAACTATCGGCTCGGCTGAATGCGTAATTTAAATGGCATTGTTTTATAATTTAATAATAAATGATTGAAGTGCTTAGTGGTGAGGATGATTCATAACCATGCTTTTTTAATTATATTATAATCTCAATTATTGAAATAGTATGAATTCCAATTAGGTATCATCAAAATATGAGTACCTACCTAATAAATAATGGGTTTTTATAATATTCATTATAAATTTATTTCAATTTTTTTATTTTCAAAAGTGGTTGTTCAAATATATTTTATTAGGTTGGTAGATGGTATTTTTTTTTGTATTTTATAGTCCAATGTAGGTAGTATTATATGTACTAGATATTTAAATCTTATTTAGTTTTTTCCTTATTATCTTATTCGGTATAAGTAAGTTATATCTCTACATAGTGTCATAGTTGATAGTCATAGTGTTATAGTTGTTTGTCATCTTCAAAAATCTACTTAAATACCTATATTAATTTTTCACAGTAATTTTTGTACCTGGGTATTTTATTAGGTACCTATTTACTAATATCTCGACTAATAATAACCATTTGTCAAAATTCAACCATAAAAACAGTTTTAATTGTAAAATCAACACACTCTAAAATTTTCCATTGCCATTTTCCAATTTATTTTATATCTTTTAAAAATGACCAACTAATCTGCTCTGTGCATTGATCATGGTAGTATAGAAGATTTTTTTTGTAGAAGGAAGAAATTTCAGGGAGGGGGGAGGTGGGGTAGAAACCTAGAACTCTACCACTGCATAGGCCATTGATTCAGTATGCTATTTTAGATTAGTAAGAACTAAGAACATGCAAGTAGATTAGCTTAAAATTACTCAATGACATAGATTTTATCATAATAATTGATATTTTAAATTGATCTTAATTATTAAGAGCAATAATATTATTTTCTTAAGAATATTAATAATATTAGGTATTGTTTTTAAGATTCAATGTTGAATAATTTTTTTTTATTAGGAAACTGATTATCATGCAATTTTGTTGATAATGATTAATGATAATTAGTAAACTATGAGTGTAGCATATTCTGACTTATTATTATTTGATTATGAATCCTAAATCCTCAATTTATTAAAATTAAAAACGTTTCCGTAACTGAATATGATGAAAATATAGGTATTATTATAAAATTACCTAAATAAATGCCTCTTACAAATACTGGTCAAGCTTAGTTTAAAGGCATTAAATAAGTTTGAACTTTAAAGTATAAATCAATATGAATCAAATCCAAAAATAATGTCATAAAATAATAAATAACAAAATGGTATTATTTGAAATAGCTATTTTAAAAAAAGAATAATTTTTTAGTCAAAATATTTGAGATACTTTAGGTATAGTAAAGAACGAGGTAAAGGATATGGTAATATTAACATTGTACTAAGGAGCCGCTACACCAAAATGTGTTTTATCTGTCTATATTGTATGTAATACAGCAACAAAAGTACTGATACTTCCACTATTTTTAAGAAGTTATTAATGGTTAAAAATAAGATAAATTAAGTTAAATTAAAACATGCTTATCTTGATAACAAATTAAAATATTAAAGAACTAATTCGGCCAATGTACAGAATACCTCGGAATATATCCATTATAAAACTTGTAATAGTTCTCTTTGCCGTAAACTAAACCAGAGAGTCGTAAATCGTAATAGTACGGTCAGTACGGAATACCTTTGTTGCTATACATTACGCTCCAGACAGATAGAGAAAACTAATGTTGATGTGGCTGGCACTTAAGATTACCAAGTAATGGGTATGTAAGACATTAATATATACAAATTCTCATAATTCGCTTAAAAATTATACTATCGTAAATAATCCATCGAGAGAACACAGATAGATAATGTTCTTACTTTTAAATTTGATCATAGGTTAATTCATTCTAATATAAAAGGCTTTTATTTAAATCTACTACACAAAATTGGTTCTACTGAATGCAATTTTGCTATGTAGTACGTTTACCAGACTGAGACAACACATGCAAGTGTGGCGCGCGAGATGGCGTATCCTCTGTGCGTTTTCAAAATAGAAATGGTAAATAAATTTATTTAGCTAAAACAAGAAATGTGAAGAGCTATAGGAGTTTAAATCGTATTTTACTTATTCCTACCTAATGTATTTAACGAGTTTTTAATAACTAGTAGGTACTTCATTATGTATTCATATCACATAGGTAGTAGTTATTTATACAACAACTGCGATACTTCTTAATAAGTAGCTCTTTTGAAGTGGGGGGGAACTACTGTCTCAATAAGGTTTAGCGGGAATAAGATAATGATTTGCTACTCTTTAAATTACATATTACGCTGGTTAATATGTTACTATATTCTCAGGCTTATAAAATAATGTCTTACAATAACGGTATGTCTGAGAACCATATAATATAATATTGACTTTCGATCTGTAATGTATAATTAATTAATTATTATTTAAATATAATGTCAATTATTTATTTATGTATTATATACTTATGTATACTTAAATTGTGTTTAATTTTTACAGGGCCAATTAAAGAAGATTCTAATTTTAAAGATGATGAAGACCCATCTGTTGATTATGTTGACATTATTGGTACTGAAGAACAATTGGTCAGTATTTTACTATGAATTAACCATATTATTAATAATAAAATTCCATTCTTACTAATTGAACATAATTGAGTCCGTAACAACAATTTTCGTTTTTTAATTCGTTTTCAATTAAAAACGTGTAATGTTTTTCGTTTCATAATTTCTTCAACCAATTACTATGTTTCTACGACATTTAGTACTATGATAATTAGGTATTACCATGAATTAATATATATTATTGCACAAGTTGGAAATTCAATAAATAACATTATAAATTTGTTTTAGAATCTGAGCGAAGCGATTTTTAATTGATAATAATTAAGTAGGTTTTCTTTTTTACGTAAACTATTTTTGATTAAAAATTTGATTTTTAGTTATTAATATTAGTTAAATTTAAGGAGCACTTAGTTATTACCTTGATTATAAACGTATAACTATTAAATATACACGATAATCAGTAGTTATATAAATATAATTTAAATATAAATAAAAATAAAAATATTTTATCGAAAACTAAAAGTTTGAAGAATATAATTTAATGTTGCTATACTTTAATTTAAAGAATTTAGTCAACGGAATAATGTAAATCTTCTTGTCTGAAAGTGACAGTTAAATTACTAATATTATTAGGTATATGTTATTAAATTATTGTTTTGCATTTAGATTCTGAGCGAAGCGATGAATGTATTAATTTTACAATGATGTGTGTTTTTTGTTTTATTTTTTTGTGTCTGTCATCACCTTTTAAGGCAGTAGAAATGATTGGATTTTCTTCAACAGTAACTTTTCTTGATTGAAAAGTGAATCTAGTTGGTACTTGGGGGGGTCAAAAGTAAAAACTTCCCAGTAGTTTTCAAAAGCGACGTGAAAAACAAAAGAAAAATTAAGGAAAAACGTGAATTTTTACGCAAAATCTGTTTTCGAGATAATCGATTATGGTTTTTGGTGCAACTCTAAAACAAATGACCGTAGATACATGCAATTTTGACTGAATGTTTATATTAGCATTTTCTATACACCATAACATTTTCCAAATATTTTGACTTATTTTGAGCTGTTTACGGACATTTTCAGTTTCCATTTTTTTTAGTTATTTTTTCTATAAATATCAATAAAATTTTATTTGTTGGGTAAAAAAGCGTGACAATTTAGTGCAAGGCTCCTGATATATCGTTACAATAGCAGTTGAAAGATATTAAAAATACCTACATAGGCACAATTTTTTTTATAAACATTTAAATTTCGAATTTTGACAAAGTTTATAAAATTTAAAATAATAATAATAATAAAAATAATAATAATAATTTTTTTGTAGTTAAAAATTTATAAAATGTTCAACTTTTATAGGATTGAAAATTTAAAACAAGGTTCCACGTAAAAAGGTTATTTATAAATTACTTTATTTAGAATAATATCATCAATTATACTTGGTAATATCATGACTGACTGACCGTTTTCGATCAGAATCGTTTTTCTTATACAATGATATTACATCATTGAATTCAAATTTAACATCATTCATAACAGTGATCCAATTGTAACCTACTGTACAGAAGAGCGACATCCACTTACCCACCTTTTGTTATCTTTGTCTTGCACTCGAGCCTCAGCTTACATCATTATCAAGTTAAATAAATTATTCGCTTCTTTAGATAGGTATTTATGATAAAATTTATTATACTAAAATAAAACACTTTCATTTAAACTTTTTAGTATGTATAATTTACTTTAGTCTTTATTCTTTAATACATATACTAGTAAACAGAAAAAAAAATTAAAAAGATCCGATAGGTAACTGGTGGTGATAGATTTAGAAATCAAACAATCAATTCTGGGGTTAGTGGGTTATCACTCATCAGTCATCTCCATCCCTGTTTATGGGTGTATTTGAAATCGGTTACTGTTAAAAGTACAGTTAAAAGTTTTCTCGGATAAAACAAAATTACACACTTTGTTAACCATGTTCCATGGTCTGGTGTACTTGTTATATATTCATAATTTGCTTATTTTATCTGCTTTGCTAAGTTACAGTGTATCTACTACTGTCTTGTTACTTGTATCATTAGTATTTTTTCCATATCGTAGTGTATATCGATGCGTTCATTACTTGTGGATACTTGCCATGCCGTTTCTACGGTCCAAAGTCGTCTTTTAGAGTTGTACAATTATTTGTCACTTGTGCTTTTTCGAGGATTGTTGGTAAACTTGTCACTAGTCAACGGAGCGACTAATATACTTGAAAAATATGCCAGTCGTTAAGATGGCTCTACCTGCATGCTTTTTCTCTGTCTTACAAACATATAAAAGTATAGTTTCCCTGCAGCTTCGAACAGTGGAACAGCAAGGCGTCATCACGTCGCGTCTAGACGGCAGACCTATGTCCGGACCGGTAGTGACGCTATACGCCGTGTCCAGACGCTTCAGGGAAAACGTACATTTACATAGCAAATTGTACGTTCTGAATAATAAATAATAATCTATTTAATAATGATAATAGTATATTATTATAATAATAATGTATTTAACTCTGGTACATATGTTTAATATAAGACCGAATTTACCCATTGTCAAATTTAGAAGTAAGAATATTGTCTAGTGAACCTCATAGGTTTTTTTAGATTTTAATTATAAAGCAAGTTATGAGTATTTTAAAATGCACCAACAGTTTACAATTTTAAAATACTCATAAGCATGATTTTCTTTAAGGTTAAAATATTTAAAAAACCTATGAGGTTCACTAGATAATATTCTTACTTATAAATTTTATAATAGGTCAATTCCCTCCAATATTAAATAAAACAGAGTTAAACATTATTCATAACGTACAATTTGCCATGTTAATGCGTTTGTAAGACGGAGACAAGATAGCGCATGCGGGTGTAGCGTCCTCTTAAGTCGTAGAATAAAATATAGCCCGCGGAGTTAATAGGTTAAAAATCAACGGAATATACGCGGATATGCTTCCGAACACTTAATTTGTAAATTATTCGCTAATTCCGTTATTGATGTACTTGCCACTTGGCACTTAGCACACGTACACCAGTCGTTGGAACAAGAAATATTTTCGGTTAACGTGGCGTGAGTATATATTACTTTGTGAAAAATTGTAAATAAGTATACTATTTAGCTACTTATTGTACATTTTGTACTTGATCGGGGATTCGGTCACTCGTGTGGGAAAACAGTAAAATAGTAGCAAGCAGCAGCAGCGACAGGTATAAATTAATAAATCAAATAAATTATTATAATTAATAAGTACCTACTTTAGAAATATTATTAAATTACTGATTTGCTGTACAGTGTTTTCAACAACAAATGTAGGTATTAGGTAGGTAACACAAAATATTTTGAACTCACTACCATGAAATTCAGGTTTTTTTTTAATGCTTATAGCTTAAGTAACATCGCACTTATTTTTTAAATATAAAAACGCAATTGAATCTGCAAAATAACATTTTTTTGAATTGCACCTCTACCCTTTTTTGAGTTTGAATTTTAATAAAAATAATTTTTTAACAATTTGAACTAAAACGTTTTTTTCTAACATAAAAATTTACTTTTTGAAAGTGAGTTAAAGTTTTGATTTATGCGCATGATGTATTTATCGTATTTTTTGATAGTCTTAACTACAATAGTAGTACCAAGTTTTTAAAAATCATACTAAACCACACATATAACTTTGCACAATCGTTGAATTGTAGATTGACTGTTAAAAAATACCATTGAATCAAATACAACATGTTTATAAACCGAAACTTTAACTTACTACCGATAAATCAATTTTTAAAATGTTTATGACAAAGTTGTTTTAAAAAAAAAATTAATTTAAACTTAAATTTTTCAAAATTAATTGTATATTCAGTCTTTTATGCAGTAAAAAAAAACCCAAATTAAATGCACGGTCATATTTTCGAAATATTTTTTGTTACCTACCTGGTTGAACATACTATATAGCAGGGGTCACCAATTAATACTTTCCGCAGGCCACATTGGAAAATTCTCGGGGGCCAATTCAAAGTACATAATATTTATTATCATATGCCGATTGGCCAAAACTATTTTGATTTCTTAATAAAAAAAATATACACATATAACATATTATAACATATTATATAACTATAACTAATGAAAATAAAATTACATTTAATAAATAAGTGGAACAATTATGAATTAATATTTTTAATGTGATAAATGGCAGATCTTGCTCTCAACTAGCTGGGGTTATGATTTGTGGTCGCTATCTTCATCATTATTTTAAGGTGTTCGTTGGTGAGTTGGGATATGAATTTGTTTTTAAAATAATTTATTTATGTTTACGTATTAAATTGCTTCTTTTCTCCTTATCTGTGGGCTGGTCAAAATTCATCTGCGTGCCGCCATTCGGTGACACCCCTGCTGTATAGTATTATTGTACTACCTATGTATCTATATATATTTACCACTTTGATTGTTTTAAACTGTTAAAGAGACAAAGATAAAAATTATGTTGAAGTTAAAACTCTCTCTAGCTATACCTTAGTTATAACGTGAGCCATTATCGATAAAAAAACATCTAAAATCAATATTAAATATTGATTTAGCATGCAAACTTGGTATTGGTGACTTGTATATTATGTTATAATGTTATATTTATGTAAATGCTTGTGTGTGTAATATTATCTTCTAAATATTGCCAATGTATTGTAAAAATATTATTTCCATGAATGATTATTTTTAACTTAACTTGAATTCTTTCTTTTGAGAGGATAACATAATTGAATCATACTCGTAGACAATGTGTCTATCATAAGTCTTTTGAATGTCTACTTATTTTTTTTTTGAATCTTTTACAAATTACAATATAGTATCGCTATAGATTAGCAAATAATGCAAAGAAGTATGCCACAGGATGTGGTCAATTTCATTAAATTAGAATTTAAACCTTCAAGGTTTAGGTATTCAGTTGCAATAAACTGAGGTTTTAAAATATAATTGAAGGACATTTATTTTGCAATGATTGTGATAACTGATAATCCTAACTTAACCCTCGAAAAATGAATAATAATTTTATTATTTTACTATTTTTATTATAATATGATACTAATTATATGTAGGTACGTTTATAAGACTGAGATTAATAGTCTTACTGGTATTAAGTTAAAATAATCCGTTATCAATATAGCATAATCCCGACAAAATACTTAAATATCCCAAGACCAAATTATCCCAACATCAAAATAGTCCATGACAAAATTGAAAATATGATCACAATATAAAAACAAAAAATATTATTTTGCATATTTTTAAACTGAATAATATTTGTAACTAGCTGATCCCGTGCACTTCGTTACCGCCGTTAAATGTACAAACTGTATATGACTCAAACTTTGTTCAATCCCTTATTTAATATTTGGTGTATGATGTTCTAGATTCATCTTAATTCATAGATATTATAAAGTAAATTAAATAAAGTGAAAAGAGTTATAAAAACGGTTATAACTAGTGCGACACACATACCATTATCTAAATAGGGTTATAACGATTAAAACACCTAACACTTTCTTTGTACAAAAAGTGCAATTATTATACATATAATCAAAATTTTTATGATAGAGGTTAAAGTTTTAAATTAATATTTACGCGGAATACCTATCTTGTCATCGAATATTTTTCCTCGGATATTTTTGCCGGGACATTTTGACGTGTCACCGACTGTATTAACACAACGAAGTCCACAACTTAATGTCCACCTTTCAAGCATTTTTGGTACATCTGTAACACATTTTTAATAATTTATTCAAGTATCTTGTTTGCTTGTTTAATACAAAATAATAAAACCTATTGATTTTTCCATTAAAGGTTTTATTATTATTTATATTAATAATTAAAAAAGAAACGTAAATATTCTAGTCAGGTTTTCATTGTGAAAATGTGTTTTTGGCGTAGTCTTGTTTGTTATGCGTCAATGAATTTAAAATTAGTATAACCCAATTATTTGTATTTGTTGTCCGGTAATGAAATCAGAATACTTAGCATTTAATATTCGTATTATAAAAATATTCTATTCGTTTTTTTTGACGTCTTAGGTTTTGTGTTACCATATGGCATATACCGTGTATGATTTGAACACGTGTGAAGGATAATGTTGAATATATTATAATTAATTTTATTATTTTCGTTATTATTAATTTTAGAAATGTATTATACTGCTATAGTGCTTTTGTAATTCATATTTAGTATCAGGGGCGCGATTTGAGTTTTATAATAGGGGTGCCAAAATTTAAGCAGGCCAATTTTTTTTTGTCAGGCCACTTTTTTAAAAATAGTAAATACAGATATTGTTTATACTGGATACCGCCACCAACAACCGCCGGTACGCGACCTGCGTGCAGTGCCGTCAGTCCGTTGTAAACTGTAATATACAGCCAGTTCCAATTAGCACCACTATAATATACGTGTTTACGTACAATTTATTTGAAATTGGTGTATACTTGTTGGACAGTTTTAAATGGCGACCGTCATGCACGATCGAGTGCGAGAATGGGAGAAATTGGGCTCGGGACGGTTGTCGGTGCATTCTAAATTTTAATCCAGGCCAATAAGACGCAGAAAAAAATAGGGGAGCCAAAATATACCCGGCTCCCCCCCCCCCCAAATGGGGCCCCCTGTTTAGTAATATGGTGATTTATATTACGATAACAATTAGTTGTAAGAATTATGGATCATAGTTATTTCAAATACAATGCTAGGTATTTAATATTGTGATTAATAATGATAAAAATAAATTAATATGTAATGCGTGAATTATTAAAACAGAATATTCCATTATTTCAAATTTTACTGCATTCGAAAAAAGTTTACCCCAAGATGATCGAGGTCGGTGTAGCGAGTATACAGTTATGTGTGATAATATTCTATGTACCAAAAACAAAGAGACTGACAATCGAAAATGGATGTGACAACGCTAGAAAGGTCACATATTCAATGGGCACATGACCAAGACGAAAGCTGAAAAAAAAGAATATGTCGTGAGGACAAAATAAATCATTGTACCTAAAAAAAAAACGACTTCGAGTAGAGCTTAGATAATCTAATCCCTATTAGCACATTAGCACTTGCTTATATTTTTCAACTTTTGGTTTCTAGTTGTTCATCTTAAATGTTTAGAGAAAGTTTTAAGAAAATCAAGAAATCACGCTTTTAAATGATTTCCCATCTCCGAAAATGTTTCATGCACATTTTGAGAATTTTCATTGTCCAAACAATTAAAGATGTCCATCAAAAAAATAAATTTTAAAATATAATACCTATACGCTATTTTGTTAATAATCTATACAATATACATGTATTAATTTTACAGGAGTTACACGGCTACCGGCGACACTTGGGATACACAATTATGTCTTGGGTAGTGACAATCATAACATGTGGCGCTCTTCGTTTAATATTTTACTGGTGGCCAACATTAATGTTGTTTTCTACCCATATGAAATGTTCATTGCAATCTGCCGAAAAAATTTTAGTGGTGGTATGTTCATATGTTTTTTGTTAATGCATGGATTAGCCATACCTACATTTTTACAATATTTTATATTTTCATTGTAGGAAACGTATAAAAAAGATCATAGAAGCAAACATGTAGCTGAAATAGAAATCATCAATTCCTCTTCGCTGTTGCCAAGGTACGTGGTTTATTTAGTTTTTATACTCCAGTGCGATCAAGGAGAGGATTCTTCGAGGACCAATAGGGCTCTCCTTATCGCTTGACGTAATAATAGTGGGCCTATTGTTTGTTGCCTATCCAGTTAGTGCAAGACGATTATACTGTTACCAATGTGTCTATCCGTATTGTGTTCAAACAGCGAAGCATGCCGCGTGAATGGCTGGGACAGACAGGCGTACTTTGAACTCAAATCACTTGGCGATTCAGCAAAACTGCCAGTGCGAACACCAAGTGGAATTTTCAAAGGTATATACAATAATTACATTTTTCAATTAATTATTTATTGTTTTAATAATAATAATTATCAATATTATTTTAGACCTGGACGAAATAAGACGATTCGACTTCAAGAAGTACAGATTCATTTGGGATGTGGACAACAAGGAGTTCTATCTGTTAACTGGAATTGACTGCGGTATAAATACCCACGAATTGCATGAACAAAGGGGAATATCTGCTCGAGATCAATATCTGCGTCGCGCTGTTTACGGGCCAAACCTCATTGATGTTCCATTGCAGACTATTTGGTCATTGATTTACACTGAAGTCCTTAATCCATTTTATGTATTTGAAATATTTTCATTTATACTTTGGTACCTTGACGATTATTTATCATATGCCTCAGCTATATTTGTTATGTCATTAGTCAGTATTATTACTGCTGTTATACAAACAAGGAGGAATCAAAGAAACCTTAGGAGTACCGTGCATTCCAGCGATGTTGCTAATGTACTACGAGAGAATAACGTAATTACAGTTCCTACAGAATTGTTAGTTCCAGGGGATGTTTTGGTTATCCCTAGTCATGGTTGTGTTATGCATTGCGACGCAGTCCTTCTCACAGGACATTGTATTGTTAATGAAAGTATGCTTACAGGTTAGTTAAACATGTTATGTTTAAATTACAATTTTGGATAAACTTAATATTATAGACTAAAATATTGGATTACATGTACTTTTAGTACCACTTTAATTCCAAGTATACATTGCTATATCTTACATTATTTAACATGTAATTTTTGATATTTGATAACTATATTATAATTATATTTGATAATTGATGACAAAAGTAAATTTTGTTGTATTTTAATAATTCAAATTAAATTTATTTTATTTTATTATAAATATTATTTGCTATATTATATGTTTTAACGCCTAAAGGCTTTTTAAAAGTAAACATTTAAGAGGACGCCACACCCGCATGCGTTGTCTACGTCTTACTAATGCGTAACATACCAAATTTACGCTCAGAAATTCATGTTATATGCCGTTAGCTTAAAAATTAGAGTAAATCTACCTATTATGCAACTTGATGGTAAGAATATTATCTGTGTTTTGTTGGAAATATTTTTATGATATTTCAGTTTTTAAGTAAGTTATAGCGTGTATAATAAATATAAATTAAAAATGCTCATAACTCACTTGAAAACTGAATTATCGTAAAAAAACTTCCAAAAAAACACAGATAATGTTCTCACTATCAAGTTTCATAATAGATTAATTCACTCTAATTTTTAAGCTAACAGCATAAAACTTGAATTTTTGAGTAAATTTGGTATGTTTCGCGTTTGTAAGACGGAGACAATGCGGGTGTGGCGTCCTCTTATGGTTTGGATAGATAAGAGATTAAAACTAAACACTGATGCTTAAATACTAAGATTATTACAAATTAATAATTATATGAGATATTTACATGAATCTCAAGTAATTTACAATGTGCACGTTTATATTATACAATTTAATTATGATTTTCAAATGTGATAACTTAACCATACTTTCTACCAATAATATCAGTTTTAATGATAATACATAATAAATAAATATTACAATAATTATATATATTTAAATATTTTGTTTATTAAACTATTATTTAGGAGTAGAATGTTATTTGAGTTATTGATGTTTCAACTTTTAAAAATATAAAATTTATTAAAATTATAATATTTTTTAATAGGTACTTAAAACTATAAATAAAACTTCAGCGTTTTAGTAAATTTAATATACATTACTGACTTCAGAAGTTTCAGATCCAAAATAAATAGATAAACAAATTATAAACTATTAAAGATTAAAATTGTGAATAATAAATACTTTTTATGTTGTATTTTAAGGTGAAAGTGTTCCTGTAACCAAGACAACAATACCTGGAAATCCAGACCTAAAATATGACATAAAAGAACATGCTCGTCACACATTATACTGTGGAACATCTGTTATACAAACTCGTTATTATGGCGAGGGACGAGTGTGTGCTGTTGTGGTACGTACAGGCTTCCACACTAGTAAAGGTTCTTTGGTACGTTCAATATTGTATCCAGCACCAGTTGATTTTGAATTTGAACGGGACAGTTATAAGTTCATCAAAGTACTAGCAGGTATTGCTGCTATTGGATTTGTATACACTGTGTTTATCAAAGTGTCTCGGGGACATTCTCTCGATTCAATTTTGAAGAAAGCTTTTGACCTGATCACAGTTGTAGTCCCTCCTGCATTGCCTGCTGCTATGACTGTGGGACAAATGTATGCACAAATGAGATTGAAAAATCATCATATATATTGCATTAGTCCAAGATCTATAAATGTGGCAGGTTCAATTAATTGTGTTTGTTTTGATAAAGTGAGTAAACGGTCAAGTTAATTGTTTTCAAGTGTTTTATAACTGAAATATTTTTAACAGACTGGTACACTGACTGAAGATGGATTAGATATGTGGGGTATAGTACCTGTGACAACATCAAAATTTCTACCTTGCTATAGGAATGTGAGTTCAATGTCATCAGACCATTTGCTCATGTCAGCTATGGTTACATGCCATTCTATTACGTCTATCGATGGAAAGTTGTCCGGTGATCCTTTAGACTTGAAGATGTTTGAATCAACTGGATGGTTACTCGAAGAACCTGAGACTAGTGAAGACAACCAATTTGATTTGGTTATGCCAGTTGTTGTTCGACCACCGAATAAAAACACATTCACTACTATTGAACAGGTATAACATTTTTCTGGCATTTATGCGTCTCATGTGAAATTTATATAATGTAATATACTCTGTTTTGTAGATTGGACAAGAAATTGGTATCATTCGTCAATTTCCATTTAGTTCGAGTTTGCAGTGCATGAGTGTTATAGCCAAACATCTGTCTTCTAATTTGACCCATGTCTATACCAAAGGAGCTCCAGAAAAAATTTTAAGCCTCTGTAATCCTAGTTCGATTCCACCAGACTTCGATCAAGTATTGCAACGATTCACCAAACAAGGATATCGGGTGATTGCTGCTGGTTACAGGGCGTTAAAGAATAATTTGAGTTACGTTAAGACACAGAGATTAACCAGAGAACAAGCAGAATGTGACCTGACACTTTTGGGACTGATTATATTAGAAAACAGATTAAAGCCAGAAAGTGCTGGTGTTTTGGACACATTACGGTCTGCAGGTATTAGAATTATTATGGTCACTGGAGATAATATGCTAACAGCCCTCAGTGTTGCAAGGGATTGTGGTATAGTGTTAGAAACAGAAGATGTTATTACTGTGCATGGCGTTACAGTGCCCCCTTATTTGTATTTCACAGCAGCTGATATGAATGTTAACCCGGCAATTAATTCTAATTCGATTGTAAGTTCTAATTTTTAACATGAATATATAAAATAATTTATATGTTAAAATAATATTTATAGTTAATTATTTTGTTGAACAATGTATTATAGAAACTGAGCACTATTATGTCGCCCAATTCTGGTAATAGTGTAAATTTGAATATGGATTTATTAGAAGCTGGATTATTAAGCCCTTCAAGTACTACTGCTAATACGCCAATTAAGTATGTTTTACGCCTTTAACATAAAATATTTAACTGATTTAATAATAATATTTTTTTTATTAGATGTTCTCAGAGGTATACTTTTGCATTGACCGGAAAAACATGGTCATTGCTTAGACAATATTGCCCAGAACTCATACCAAAAATCATTACTAGAGCGTCTGTATTTTCACGAATGAGTCCTGATCAAAAACAACAACTTGTTCAAGAGTTGCAGGGAATTGGTTATTATGTTGGTGAGTAAATTTAGTATAGTGAATATAAATTAAATCAATTTGTTTAAACCTTAGTAAGAAAATGTTTTTTGAACACTAAAACATTTTGGGTGAGTTTTTATTTTCAATAACATTTTTTAATCTTATGCTGTTGTAGACTATCAATTTATTATACTAAAATCTGATTCATTACATTTTATTAAATTTTAATACATTTTATTTAAAGATTTATTTTTAAAACATTTAACATTCCAATTTGCTAATAATAATAGATTATACTTATAGAACTATAGAAAATTATGTATTATATTATTAAACAATTTAACGTATATCAAATTTTATATATTTTTTTGCGATCTATGTTTGAAATTTTTAAGATTAATTGCAATAAAAATATTTTTTTAATAATTTTTATTTGGATGTTGAAAATCTTATTTGACTCTTTGCTTTTTAGATGTTTCAATTTTATTAACAATAGTGTTTTAAATTACAGCAATGTGTGGTGATGGTGCTAATGACTGTGGAGCTTTGAAAGCAGCACACACTGGTATATCCCTGAGTGAAGCAGAATCGTCTGTTGCCAGTCCATTCACGTCACGCAAAGCATCTGTTGAATGTGTTGTGAGGGTAATTCGTGAAGGTCGCGCCGCTCTTGTTACTTCTGTTGGTATATTCAAATTTATGGCTGGATATTCTCTGGTACAATTTATATCGGTTATCATGCTCTACTCCATCGACAACAATTTATCAGATTACCAGTATTTGTACATTGATTTATTTCTTATATCACTCTTTGCATTTTCAATAAGTCGTACGTCTGCGTACGAAGGACCATTAGTCAAACAGAGGCCAGAGACGTCACTCGTCTCTGCCTTGCCATTGACTTCACTTATTGGACAACTAGTAATTTCTATTGCAATTCAATTGATTAGCTTTGTAACCATTCGATATAATGACTGGTTTGTGCCATTTCAGTATAAAGAAAATGAATCAATAGAAAGCTTTGAGAATTATGCAGTGTTTAGTGTATCGGCATTACAGTATATAATTTTAGCCCTAGTTTTCAACAAGGGACCACCATACAGACAGGGTTTACAATCAAACTGGTGTTTATCCATCATATCAGTAGTCATAGTAGCATTTACCGTTTATTTATTTATCTCACCATTTGAAATTTTAAGATCCAAATTCCAACTCAAATTACCTCCAGACAACTCCTCTTTCTTCTATGTAATTTTAGCGCTAGGGTTAATAAATTTAGCACTGGCAGTATTTCATGAAAAAATACTTTGTGACCGCATGCTTGTCAAATTTTTGAGTTCTCGGTAAGATATTATTTAAACAAATGTTATGTACTTACAGTTATCAATTCTAATAATTTAAAATATTTAGTTCTCATAAGAATAAAAGTTGGACAACATCTTATGCTGGAATTGAGCATGAACTTCAAAAAATGCCAGATTGGCCTCCGTTGAGTAACGATCGTTTTAGTTCATCCTCGTCATCGCCATTTTCATATACATCACCCGAACAGTTGTCACCGACTGTCCGTTCAACAGTACAACCAAATGGTATTGCATAGCATAGACTTATATAATATGTACATCAAACGTTTGAGTTTAAAATTGGGGTTTTTTTTAAATAGTATTATAATATTTCAGGAACAGCCAGTAACGGTGTGAATTTATCGTTGCACCGTCGCTTTCATTCAGAAAGTGAAGAATCCAATTATGCTACTCCTGCTGGTAGTTTACAACATATTTGACAAAATTGTTGTTTTTTCACACAATATGTCTGTACTTAAAATAGTAGTTACCTGTAGATTTTTCTTTTTATTGCCCCAGTATAGTTTATTTTATATAGAATACGTATAAAAATTACAAATATATTTCACCGTCTTAATTTTTCTTGTGCGTCCCTTTAGTATACATATACATTATACATATATATTATATCTGAATAAAATAACATTTGTTGACTTTTGTCATCTGCATAATAAATATTGATTATTTCATTCATATACAATAGTGTTAATGGTGTCTTAATGTTATTTACTATTATATTAATTTGTTTAACTTAAGGTTAAATATCAAATTGCCAGTATTTACATTTTTAAATGATAATAACATGATAATTTATTATTTTTTTTTAATGGAACTAACGACCTTTTATTAAATCTCTTGAGAAAAAATTATTTTTTATGTAAACAAAATACAATTAATTAGTAATAGGAATAATTGGATGTCATAAAAGCAATTTGTTTTTATCAGTGCAGTATTTGTTGGATTAATGAATTATATGTATTTGTAATTGTAATATTTTTTTTTTTGTTAATAAATTATTTTAACATTAATTGAATGTCTTAAATGTTTTCTTATTCATTATCTAAAACGTGTGTTTTTCTTGATTATTGTTTAAATGGTTAAGAACTTAAGTTTGTTTTATCAAGAAAATAATTTGTATCAACATTTTGAGTTAAGTTGTACCCACATTTGCGTTGTCTGACTTGACATTGCTGTCAAATTCCCCTGCCCCCTGCCCCCTCCTGGATCTGCCACTGAAATCACATCATATAACTTCAGGGGACCAAATGCCCTATCTTAATGTACTCGAAACGTACGCGATTCAAACTAACTGCCAGCAATTGGTATAGAGTGAGCGAGGAGGGAAACAAAGTAAAATGTATATAGTTCTTTATGAAGGCCATGATTCTCTACTTTATGTTCTTTAATCTTTCTCCCTCTGTGATTATATTATATTATATAAATTTATAATATTATGATCGCTTAGCGTTGACAGCAGGGCGGAGTGGAATTTGCTGTCCATTAGTTTACGACCCATGTATTACACACATAACATGCAAAAATGTATATTTAGTTACTAAACTTAAGTTGTTTCAATTTTGTGTGGTTAACTTTAATAGTAGGGTGAATTGATCTATTAACAAATTTAAAGGTAATTTGTGGTCTCTCGTTGTATTTTTACGATATTTAAATTTTTATGTGAGGTATGAGCGTTTTTAAATATCAATATTTAAAAATATATTCATATTTTCGCAAAATGCTATTGAAATATAAGAATGGAATCACACATATTTTGTTAAATTGTTTTTGTATTCACGGAGTAATAGAATAAAATAGATAACAGTTAGAATTAGAACTATAGGAAATGTATACAACAGCCAAAGATAATAATTGTACTTCGCATATTCTGTAATTTTTAGAGGTATTTACATTGCATATTTTGGAGTTCATTACAAAGTACTTAAAAGTAACTTTTTTTAGTGCTATAACTTCAAGCCCTGGTTATAAGTTATAAAGTAATACATTTTTCATATGCACCTTCAAAAATAAGTACGTGCCAAATAGCAGTGTTATTATTTTATTAAAAAATATGTATAAATAATTAAGTAACTTGACCTTTTCTGCATAGAAATCAATGGTAGATACTCCATTGATGGTAGGTACTATAATAATAATAATATAATAGGTGTATAGTAAAAAATAATAGATATTTAATTAATAGATTTTTGTTTAATTGTTTAAAAAAAATAATTTACAAATTAATTACAATTTGTTGTAAAATAATGATATAGTACAAATACAGTGTATGTGTGTTTTTGGTTGTATTGTATGTACAAAGGAATTTGTTTACTTACAATATATTTGATAATTTTTCTTAGGATAAAGAATAAAGGATTTTTTTAACATTAGTATTAGGTAACATTGACAGTATTTCATTGACCAGGTTTAGTGAGCAAAACATTTATCATTTTCATCCAATAAAAAATCGCACTTGGAAGTAGCATTTGCCAATTATGTAAATACTATGTAGGAGACTTTGTACATATTGTTTTGTGTATTCCAAGTAACGCATAGTGTAACAATCACAGTATGCCATTAGTGTAGTATTGGAAACCGTCGTACAATTTGGTCGTGATTGAATGCAACGATGACTCAACCATGTTATCGACAAGCGATATCAGTTGAGATTCTGTAAGATTTAAATGGAAACGGCATTTCAAAGATCCAATTACAGCTGTTGCTCCAGCTCTAAAACAAGGTAACTGCGAATCTGTAAAACAAAATATTTAACTAATAAATATTGTTTGACATATGATCACAGTCTTTAGCTGATAAAAATATTTCATACTAGCAGACTGCATGATTTGGACGACAGACAACACTCTGTCCATGTGTTTACGTGAAGCAATTAAACCACGGAGTATTAGTAGTTTGAAGTATTTGAAACCATCTGAGTCAAGTCCACCCATTACATCAACCATTTCCGAAGTTAATTTAAAGGGAGAACTTTCAAATCCCAAATTTTTAGGGGACGCCGATAGTATGAATCCAAAATCAATATGTATAAGATTACCCTGATTATCAAGAAGTATATTTCCATTGTGTCTGTCTTTTACTTGAATTAAATAACAAACAAGCGAATATGCAGCACAGCTTTCTATAAAGTTTTGTCTTGCTTCTACCAAAGTATTTTCTTTGAATTCCTCTTCAAAATACATCGACAATGAATTTTTATTTTGTTTTTTGATCTGGTGCAAAGAGATAGTGTTTAATACTGGTTCTATTAAACCGGCATCATTTGACAAACATAATATTTTATACGGAAAAACTTTTAGTGGTACTAATTCTGACATCCATATACTATGTAATGTTAGTAATAATTGAGAGGCAAGAAGTTCTTGTCTCAAATCATCACCTGTTTTCACAATAACGGGCAACAGTTTCCAGTTGGCTAGACCACCATATGGAGACTTTTCCCTGACACGTTTTTCTTTTTCTGACCAAAGTTCTTTGAGTGCAGCAGCAGAAGGGTCTTCGGGATCTGTGGGCGAAGAACTTTTAATATCAGTGGAAACGGTGAGGCGACGTCTTATGTCACCGGCTACAATAAACATGTTTTGACTGTTTATTTCTGGTTTAAGGTCTTGGGACTCGCATCGAGTGAGATTTTCTTCACTACGTGTTTGACGGAGATTTGATACCCGGGTAGTCAAGGGAGACCGTTCAGCATCTTCTACTTCTGCGACTTCCACATAAATAATAAATGGAGCCTAAACATAAATGAATAATTGTATTATTTATTTAATATGTTAAATTATGAAAAATTAAAACTAACAGAATTATACAATTATAATTTATTTTATTTGTATGACAATAAACATTTTTGGGAAATATTCAGTTACCAGTGAAATATAATACAAATATCTAACATAGAAATAATATGTTTAATAATTGTAATTAAATTTAATTGTTTGAATTCCTTATCATCACACACCTAAACAGTAAACAGTAATAATTTACCTTGTCTTTAGAATTCAAAACAGCTGCTACACGCGGAGGAATTGATAAAATATGATGATTACAGTTGTACAATGGTATCCAAACTTTAGCAGGTAAATTCTTATTAATTAAACTTAATTGGCTATAGAGATAAGTAGTTCTTGCTTCTCTAGTTGGTTGTTTAGCCAAATCACGTCCAAGTGTTGTTAAGCATTTAATAAATTCTACTTCAGAACACATTCTTGGAGCCTGTAGAAATATTTGTAAAGTATAAATATATACAATTTAATTTTCAACACAGTTTTTTTGTTTAACTTACACCGCATCGACACTCAGCTATTTGTTCAGTGCAACTGCATCTATTATCAAATGCCATACCAGAACTTAAATCCCCTAAAAAATTTCGTTCTCGTACTAAATATTCAAAGATAAAAATTATTATGAGTAAACTAAAGATTAAAACAATTAAATAGAAGTTCTAGATTGTAAATTGAGTAAACTGTACAATTCAATCTTACCTATTTGAATTCCATTTAAATTGACCATCGAGCTATCAGATCTAGACCGACAATGAGTCTTTTTTGTTAATAGGTTGAATGAGTCTAAAGAGGTTGGCTCACTTGGTCCTTGTTTGTAATGCTCGTTGAGAATTGTACTGATTAATTGACCACCACGAGATTTTGATTCAGCATTTAAATCATGAAAGGCATTTAATAACCATGCACATTTAATAGAAAAATCACAAGATTTACGACACCTAAAATTGATGTTAATTAATTAACATACATTAATGTACATTTGTGGTACCCACAAGGCCATATTTAAGATTTTTTCGCCCGTGACAACATTTTGTGGAAGACTGAATTTTATATTATATCATACTACTAGCTGTTGCCCTGGCCAAATATTTGTAAAAAAATGTATATGCCACATTTCTACTAATTATAATAGTAATATATTATGTAACCAATGACAACTTTTTAAATAAACTACCCATTAATCTATAAATTATTTAGATAACTATAAAGGACATGGGTTGAAAAAAAAGATATAAAACTGTATTAAAATCCGCTAAGTAGGTACTTTTTGAGATATTTTTTTTTTTTTTTACAAAAATTGGGCTTTTATTTTAAAATAAATCAATGTGACAATGCTCTTTTTTAGAGTTAAATATTTAGACACCTACCTATTGTATTATAAAACAATTAAGTTTATATTTCTATAGCAGACTCCTATGTGGTACAAGCAACAATTCACAAGGTAATTATAGGGGTTTGTGGTATCCAATTTAGTATTTAGACAAAAAAGATAATTAAAAAAAAAAAAAAAAATGTAACTTTGTCCTAACAATATTCATCAGTTGTTGATTGGGAACCAATATTACAAAATGTATTTATATATTTATTATTAATTTATAATTTTCCTATAATATAATAGAAAACATAATTTTACTTTATTATAATCATCTCTTAACATAGGGGTCTATGCCCTCCCGAAATACTCCCTTAAAATGGCCCTGGGTACCTATCACTATTATAATTGATAAATTTGAACATACCTATGTACCAAATACGGATCTATAGCTTCTGCTATGTCATCCATTTGTATGTACATACTAATTAGTTGTGGCAAGAAAAAATCAACTGAACTGTCATCAAAACTAAACAATTTATCACCTGAAAAATAAATTAAACCACGGACATTATATATAGGTTATATTTGAATAATTTACAATTTCATTCAAATAAGATAAGTAATAAGAATATTACCTATATACCGTTGGACACCAGGCTCTTTTGAATTAAAAAGGTACATAATGGCCATTGGCATATCAAAAAGCTTGGACTCTATCAGCCTGAGCAGAAAACTTTTAGAAACTTTGTCGAATGTCTGAGAATCGTAACCTCCCTGTTTAGAAGGGCTGGGTTCTGAACAGCTAAGACTCTCTCGGCTGCAGCTGCTCGCCATCTCTGAGCTATAATAATTTATAACTATATGACAAATTATTATTTGTTTTAATTTTTGCATAAAAATAGTAATTACCTTCCAATACCCGAATCATCCGAATGGATGTTTGGGTCAGATATTGGCGCACATATTGGTTCAGGACACTCAGGACTCGGTATCACATCTACCTCTGGTATTTTAGTAAGTACAGAATCCAAACTACGGTTTCGGTGGTGTGATGGATGATTTATTGTTGGTAATACAATACCCATTGACCTTTATTTATAATAAAATTAGTTAAAATAACACATAGGTATAGGTTGGAAAAACTTAAATTAGATCATTCATTTAGATTATTTATTTTGCAATAATTTTGAAGTACCTAGTTATGCAATTGATTCAGAATATTATATAAGTCAACTAATCGTATAGTTTGAAAGTTGTAATTTATAATAAGATAAAGTTTTAGACTAACATTTAATTAAATAAAAATATTAACACTTTAGAATTGATTGGATCAAACCTTAAATACAACTATTTGTGCAATAAGTCGTAAATAAAAACTCAACTGTAAAATATTCAATTTAATTTTGGCCATAATTTATATTTTGAATGGAAAATTTTACATATAACAAAATGGGTATTTATTTTATTACTAAAGTCAGATGACACAAGACAAATATGACGAACTAGAGGGTAACAGAAAGCACTGTTTAAGGTAATTAAGCTAGTAACATCATACCGAAAGTCAAGGCTAAGGTTCCTTTGGTGGTTGCTATTTCTGTGTTTGCTAAATTCCGGACGACCATGTACAGGTGTTACAGAAGTAGTAACAGCCACTTTTGTTGATGCGTTTTCGTGCATTACGTTTATTTATATATTTTGTTTGAGTCAATTCTAGAACAAATCAAACGCGATTAAATAATAATTTATGAAAATTATTGAATCGCGTAGGTACACCAGTACACAGAGAACGTTATAGCAACAATTACTTTCAGATTGGTGTCGGAGTCCATTACAAGGCCGAGGCCAAAAATTCGTAGTGGGTTACAAGATGCAACGGTGAACAGTTTGACAAAAGGTGTTCGGCATATCATTAAGATCTAATGTTAATTGTATGCAATAATTGCTGTCGATCTTATGAGTTATGGAAAACGTCAATATTGCTGAAGTTAAAAAAATTTCAAAAATGCCAAGTAGACAGAAAAAAGGGCGTTTTTGGACAAAACAAATGTTTGAGGTTAGAATGGTTAACCGTAAGCTGATGTTATCTGTTGCGAATGGTCTGTGGTTATGATAGTACGAAATAATATTGATGAAATAATGGAATATTACACATTCATACATACATAATAATATACAGGCAAAGTACTCATCAATTTTCCTTCACTTTTGAAATTAATTGACCGAATTCGCATGGAAGTCCGCGTCTGTACGTATGTAATTATTGTTGTTTACACTTCGTAGTGATAGTTGCAATGGACCTGTCTGGGTTTTGTCGGTACTGTCTGACGGAAGACGACGCAAAAACGCCCATAGTCGAAGATCCTGACGGTCTGGCTGAGAAAATAAATATGTGTTTACCGAATAAAGTAAGCGATAATTTGTAACGGGAGATATCTTATGATATTTTTATTAAGTATAACTAACCATAGTTATTATTATATTACTATATTCTATGTTCATTTTTATTATTATCAATACCTATTGACGTCCATTTTTAAATCAGTTTTCAGAAGAAGACCCGTTTCCAAAAATGATATGCAACAGTTGTCATAGAAAACTTTTGGAGACTTATAATTTCTTTATGTGCATCCAGGACACCGAGAATCATTTTCGCGGCATCTTGGATCAAATGGTAATAACAACCTTTAATAATACAAATAAATTGGTCCATGACTCCTGTTGTTCATTTTATCATTTCAATATATTGAGCTTTCAACAAATGAAACGAGTCATTTATATTATGTCTAATAATTTTGTATTAAAATTAAATAATACAATATTATGTTAAATATTTTAGAATCAGCCACCAAGTGATTGTGAAGTAGAGAAGCCAACAGTTAGAAGGTAAAATAAATTAACGCTTTTAATTTTTGTTATTAATATACCTATTGCAATTAATTTTAGACCGAGCAAAAGAAAGTCTGGACCTTGTAAACGTTTGTCTGTTAAATCTCCCAAGAAAACTGCTCATGCTGAGATTGTAGTTAAAAATGAAGATCAGAGCAAGTCTGTAGATGAACCCTCAGATAGTTTGACAGAAAAACAAGATAAACCCCTGCATGTATGTGAAATCTGTGATCGTACATTTCAAAATCTTTTGGCATTTAACACTCATGTTTTAAACCATAATAATGAACCTCCTACTATTTCATGCGAGTCGTGTGGTTATACAACACAGCATCGATCTTCTATGTACCGTCATCAAAAACGTCATCTAAAACAGTCCAAGTATACATGTTCAGAATGCAACAAGAATTTTATTACAGAAAGTTCACTAAATGAACATAAAAATAAGCATACTGGTGATAAGCCATTTAAATGTGAGTCATGTAAAAAATCATTCTCATTATCTCGATACTTAGCGACACACATGCGTCTTATACACGGTGACACAGTATCATATGTGTGCACTCAATGTGGGCGTAAATTTGATGATCGTAGCTCACTAGCTTTACACCGTCGAACACATAAAAGAGCCATGTCTTGTCTATGTGACATATGCGGCAAAGAATTGTCCAGCAGAGAACATTTGAAGTTACACAAACGATTACACACTGGAGAGAAACCAAACGTATGTAGTTTCTGTGGTAAAGGTTTTGCAAAACAATGTACGTTAGTATTACATCTCAGGACTCACACTGGTGAAAAGCCATACCAATGTGATCAGTGTGGTAAGACATTCTCGCAGCGGTCTTCTTACGTAATTCACTATAGAAAACATACTGGTGCAAGACCGTATGTGTGTGCTTGTGGTAGTGGTTTTGTATGCAGAGCAATGTTAACTGCACATGAAAAGACATGTGCTTTTGTTTTTCCTATCAACATGTACCAAAGCATGTATTAACTTAACTTATTAACTTTTTTAATCTTTATAAAATGTATTATTGTTTCTGTAATTATCTTTGTTATGATCTATGAATTATGATTATTATTTATAATACATATTTTTTGTTTTGAAAATGCCATACATTTTGAGTCCCCTACCAAGTGTTCACTTCTTTATGATGGATTTTTTTTTTTATTTAATACTTAAGATGTCAAAATTAGTAGTCAACACTAAATGAAATAATGACTCATTCATTTTTATGCTTTACATATTTTATCACTTGGAATTTGTATAGTTAGTCAAATTAAATATATTTTTTTTTTTTTGATACGTAAATGGGAGTATGTCCAAAGGCCTAGTTAGTTCGCCTGTTTGGCAGATATTTTATTGAGTACATGTAAATTTCTGCCAGTCCTTATTTAGGAGGGATGGTGGTTTCTTACACTTGGCAGTCGTCTGCTCAGATAGAGATACCACCTGTGGCTGGGTTGGTACCGGCAGCTAAACACATTTGAACTGCCACCTTAGCCCTATTGGCCACTGTGCTCCAATAAAATATTTAATACTTATGATTATTTTTAAAAAAGTACACTGTTCATTATTATAATAATTAGGTTAATTGCCTGCATTAGTATGGGCTGCACAATTTTCAAAGAATAATTATTTAATTAATTTATCAATAATATTTATTTTGAGGGAATTGGAACTATTTATTTAATACTTAAATATAATATTATTATTTATTTCACATTATATAATTGAAAGTAATATTGATGATGATAATTTAATTAAATTGATTTGAAATGTATACTCTTTAAATATATTTACAGAGTGTTCCCAGGGCTATCAAAAACAAAATAAATGTTGTGATGACAACTAATAACTTACCACTTTCAAACATTAAAATATTGAAAATGTAATTGTTTAAATGTTCTCTAAAAACTTTTTGTGTATATTATATAGGATGTTGGAATTTTTTGTTCATTTAAGAGATAAAAATATTTCCTTCCAAATAGCCTTGGTTGTCATTTATAAGAGTTTTCGGTAAAACAATATGTTAATGATCCCACCGTTTTAAATTATTAAATCTTTATGGGACACTCTGTAATTAAACTTGTGTTTACTTGAAAACGGGTATTGTATTACCAAACTTAAAGGTTATGGACACCCTTTGTTTCATTGTGCAATACTATGTTTAGATATTTTTGAGAATAAATTATTGTATGATATTATTATAATAATACTTGTTATTATTGTGAACACATTGCTCTTAAGCATTTCACCTAATTCATCCTGATCAAGATTAGTTCTATTCTCAAAACTCAAATTTTTCAGATAAGGTTTGTTGCAAAATTACTGAAACTGTAGGTACTTAATAGAATATTATTAAATTTAAATGCCACTAAAAACTTACATTATAGTTTATAACATACATTTTTCACTAGGTAGGTAATTGAAAAGTTTATTTAGATACCTACCTATTTTATAATGCATAAACATTAAACATATTCAAATAATCTACATATTTTTGTTTATAATTTTAAGATTCTTAAAACATTTTCTAAATATATATATATATATATATATTAATAATATGTTTATATTTTTCTTTATCAGTACCTAATCAGTAATCACTAATCAGTACTCAGTTGTAATTGTAGCGCCGCGCCGTGGGCCCGTGGCACTGCCTCCAAAGATCCTAAATCCTAATAAATGTAACATGGTATATGTTATATGAATATGATTCATAAAAATAAAAAAAATACTCATAAAGTGGTAAAGTAATTTATATTTATTACTTTACCGATAAATTACTTACTTTAAAATACTTTACCAAAGTAATATTACCGACTTACATCACTATTTATGTTACATATTTTATTATTTTACTTTAATTCTTTAAGACGTCCTACCATGAACTAATAGATAGTGCTTATATAGTTAAACTTAGGTCCATTTCAATGGCCCCCCACTTTTGAAATTTTGAACTTCTGACCACGCCAAACGTTTGTGCATCGTTTGTGCAGAAATGTGCACCAAGTCCAATCGTTTGTGCACAAAAACTGAAAGCTCTATCCCTAAAACAAAATGGGGGGGGGGCATTGAAACGGTAGCCCCCCACATTGAATATTTGGATTTTTGACTGTGCCAAACGTTTGTGCATCGTTTGTGCAGAAATGTGCACCAGGTCCCGACGTTGTGCACAAAAACTCCCAGCGCTATCCAAAAAACAAAGTGAGGGGTATTAACACGAGGGTCCCCCTTTTTTGAAATTTTAAATATTTGTCATATTAATAAATGTTGTTTACGTACCTAATAGAATTTTACTATTGCCATGTAAACGTCTAGAAATAGAAGGGCAGTAGGTTCATAATATATTATATTTAAATATTGTATTATAATAATATGAATAATATAATAATATTATGTTTTAAATATTCCTAGGTTATTTAAAAATTAAATACCAGTGTTTCTAAAATACAAATACAAAAATCTTAATTTAAAATATCTAAAAACATAACTACCGCTTATAAATTATAACCACAGGTTAGCAATACTAACTTAAAAATAAAAAGTTATAAATTAATATAATAATTGCTTAAGTCGTATACAACCGAACGCAACTTAACCTAATAACTATTAGTTGTTACATCTCATAATACGTATTTTGGGTATAACATTTAATTTTACACTTTTAATTTAATTTTGTATTGAAAATGTATCCCTCATACAGTTTTTTACTGTTACTAAAATAAACATTATTATTTATATGTAATATTATACCTACTCAGCACTCAATATTTTTATAATTGGCAAGAAAACATACATTTGCACCAATAAACACATTATATTTCTTGAATTACTGTTAGAAGCAATCATAATAAAATATAAAGCAAGTTTATAATTTAAATTAATTTTTTTAAAAAATATTAAAAATATTATCGATTTCTTGTGTTAAATTAACAAAATTGTTTTAATACTATATTAATTAAACAAACAAATCTGAATTCTTTCAGTACACACTATACCAGTGGTCGGCAACCGGCGGCCCGCTTTAAATTCTACGACAACGACATTTAATCGAATATTATATCAAAAAAATCATATTGTATAATATATATAATTAAACGTTTCTATCAGTCATATTTTATAATGGTAGATATACCTTGACAGTTACCGATAAGATACCTAGAGTAGATACGTTGAGTGTATTTGGATTATAATATTAATTTTCTATTCTGTTCAGTAAAGTAAAACGTTGCGTTTTTCAATTATTCGCCAATCCATTTAATATTGATTATGAAGATGTTGATGTTGAGCTTCAAATGGAACTAATAGATTTGCAGTCAAGACAAGATATCTTAAAAGACTCATTCAAAGCATCTCCTTTACTTTTTTTCGTTGAACTTCCAGCATAATTTTCAAAAATTAAAAATATAGCTGCAAAATACTTCAGTATGTTTGGATCCACTTACGTGTGTGAACAGGCCTTTTCTCATATGAAAAAAATTAAAAATCATACCGTTCACGTTTAATTAATGACCATCTCCACCAGGTACTTCGAGCCAGCACAAGAAATTTCAATGTGGAAATTTAAAAAATAATAAACAATATCCAACAACAAAAATCAAATTAAGCCTAAAGCAGTTGTAAATTCCATATTATAATTATTATATTATTAAAAACTGTAATTTTTATGCTCTATTATTTTAAAGTTTTAAACAGTTATTTTTTTCTTTTTACCTTCTTCAAAAGGTTGCCGACCACTGCACTATACTATATTAATAACTATCAGGCACATCATCAGAACTTTTTTTCAGGGTGTTCTGAGTGGTTTAGATACATTTTGTACATGAATAATGCCACAACAGACTGTTTTTTTCATAAGCTACAGTGATTACTTAGATAAATAATTTAATTTATTTTAACACAACATAGGTAGAGTAGCACTGCACGTACTATGGTTTTAAATTTATATTCTAAGTTATAAATGGATATTATATAATATGAACTTTTGATTAATTAACAATGTTTAAATAATACTACCTATATGGCTATATAATGTTTTTTTCATATAAACAAGGAAATATTTTAACACAGACGTTTAACGACTACATTAACGATGAAGTACAATTTTGACAATTTTATTTTAAATATTACTACTGTTAATGTAAATTTTGAAAACAGTTAACAAATAAGTAATAACAATGGTTATGATTTATTTACATCATTTCAAATTAACTCTGTAAATACCTAATTTATCCAAAAGGTATTATGTGTTAACTATAATAAACAAAAAATCAAATAAATAAATGTAAGTCTTGTAAATATATTATAACTTAGAAGTGTAACATAAGTCGTAAATGTATCCATATATATAATACACAATATATTATATTCTGTATTCTGGAACACAGTTGTTAAATTATTATTTAAATCTATAATCTATTAGAATGTTAGTTTAACAATTAATATAATACTTACTAGAAAAAATACTTTTCAAGAGTATTCAAATACAGATACCTGTTTTGAAAAGTATGTAAAATACGCGTATTCAAGTGATTAAAAAGTATTTGAATACTATTGCTCAAGTAGGAATTTTTCATAGCTGATCTGAGTTCCAAAAATTGAACTTTAGATTTATAGACTTTTTAAAAATACTTAAAATCCTAACTTCATCAATATTAGTCTTATCGACTTAAATTCTTTAAGATACAACGCAGTCAAGCCTTTTAAATTGTTTGATATGTTTTTCATATTCGTATTATATCGAAAACGTAAATCATTCAATATTGGTCGTATCGAATTAAAGTCTTCAAGATTCAACGCAGCCAAGCCTTGAAATCAAATTTATATTCTCAAAAAAGTATCGACATTAGGATTGACAAACGAAAATTTCCCGCCAAATTAATTTTTGAATAATTTAAATTTTGAAAACATTTTTGAATTTATCATGTATTAAAAAACTAAAAAACCCAACCAACTGTACCAACATTTCCTCCAAATTATACGAATAGCGATACCAATATAAAAATTAATTTATGTTGGTATAAAAATTTGAAAAAAATTAACTGCAGGAATACACATTACAAAGTACAAACTAAAATGCCCAGAATCTTCAACAGAAAAAACTATTTAAAATATTTATTTCATTAAACGAGGATTATTCAAGAGGTACTAGATTGTCAATGTTTAAAATATTTGGCTAGAGGTTAAATCCTAAAAAAAAAATTGAAAGAGGTTGTTGGCGCCCGCCGGCAAATGCATTTTAGGAAACCAAAAAAAAATTTTTAAAAAAATTAACTGTAGGATTAACATAACAAAGTACAAACTAAAATGCCCAGAATCTTAACAGAAAAAACTATTCGAAATATTTAGTCCATTAAAGAATGATTATTCATAGGGCACCAAGTAATCAATTTTCAAGTCAATAAAAATATTCAACTAGAAAAACATAAATAAAAAAAAAAAAATTGAAGGAGGGTGTTGGCGCCCGCAGGCAAATGCATTTTAAGAAACCAAAAAAAAAAAAATTTGAAAAAATTTAACTGTAGGAATACACATTACAAAGTGCAAACTAAAATGCCCAGGATCTTAACAGAAAAAACTTTTCGAAATATTTAGTCCATTAAAGAATTATTATTCATAGGGCACCAAGTTATCAATTTTCAAGTCAATACAAAATATTCAACTAGATAAACATAACTTAAAAAAAAAATTGAAGGAGGGTGTTGGCGCCCGCAGGCAAATGCATTTTAGGAAACCAAAAAAAAATTTTGAAAAAATTTAACTGTAGGAATACACATTACAAAGTACAAACTAAAATGCCCAGAATCTTAACAGAAAAAACTATTCAAAATATTTAGTTCATTAAAGAATGATTATTCATAGGGCACCAAGTTATCAATTTTCAAGTCAATACAAAATATTCAACTAGATAAACATAACTAAAAAAAAAAATTGAAGGAGGGCGTTGGCGCCCGCAGGCAAATGCATTTTAAGAAACCAAAAAAATATTTTGAAATAATTTAACTGTAGGAATACACATTACAAAAGACAAACTAAAATGCCCAGAATCTTAAACAGAAAAACTATTCAAAATATTTAGTTCATTAAAGAATGATTATTCATAGAGCACCAAGTTATCAATTTTCAAGTCAATAAAAAATATTCAACTAGATAAACATTACAAAAAAAAAAAATTGAAGGAGGGTGTTGGCGCCCGCAGGCAAATGCATTTTAAGGAACCAAAAAAAAAATTTGAAAAATTTAACTGTAGGATTAACATTACAAAGTACAAACTAAAATGCCCAGAATCTTAAACAGAAAAACTATTCAAAATATTTAGTCCATTAAAGAATGATTATTCATAGGGCACCAAGTTATCAATTTTCAAGTCAATACAAAATATTCAACTAGATAAACATAACTTAAAAAAAAAATTGAAGGAGGGTGTTGGCGCCCGCAGGCAAATGCATTTAAAGAAACCAAAAACAAAATTTGAAAAAATTTATGTGTAGGAGACACATTACAAAGTACAAACTAAAATGCCCAGAATCTTAACAGAAAAAACTATTCGAAATATTTAGTCCATTAAAGAATGATTATTCATAGGGCACCAAGTTATCAATTTTCAAGTCAATACAAAATATTCAACTAGATAAACATTACAAAAAAAAAAAATTGAAGGAGGGTGTTGGCACCCGCAGGCAAATGCATTTTAAGAAACCAAAAAAAAATTTTGAAAAAATTTAACTGTAGGAATACACATTACAAAGTACATACTAAAATGCCCAGAATCTTAAACAGAAAAAACTATTCGAAATATTTAGTCCATTAAAGAATGATTATTCATAGGGCACCAAGTTATCAATTTTCAAGTCAATACAAAATATTCAACTAGATATATGTTACTAAAAAAAAAATTGAAGGAGGGTGTTGGCGCCCGCAGGCAAATGCATTTTAGGAAACCAAAAAAAAATTTGAAAAAATTTAACTGTAGAAATACACATTACAAAGTACAAACTAAAATGCCCAGAATCTTAACAGAAAAAACTATTCAAAATATTTAGTTCATTAAAGAATGATTATTCATAGGGCACCAAGTTATCAATTTTCAAGTCAATACAAAATATTTAACTAGATAAACATAACTAAAAAAAAAAATTGAAGGAAGGTGTTGGCTCCCGCAGGCAAAATCATTTTAAGAAACCAAAAAAAAAATTTGAAAAAATTTAAGTGTAGGAGACACATTACAAAGTACAAACTAAAATGCCCAGAATCTTAACAGAAAAAACTTTTCGAAATATTTAGTCCATTAAAGAATTATTATTCATAGGGCACCAAGTTATCAATTTTCAAGTCAATACAAAATATTCAACTAGATAAACATAACTTAAAAAAAAAATTGAAGGAGGGTGTTGGCGCCCGCAGGCAAATGCATTTTAGGAAACCAAAAAAAAATTTTGAAAAAATTTAACTGTAGGAATACACATTACAAAGTACAAACTAAAATGCCCAGAATCTTAAACAGAAAAAACTATTCGAAATATTTAGTCCATTAAAGAATGATTATTCATAGGGCACCAAGTTATCAATTTTCAAGTCAATACAAAATATTCAACTAGATAAACATAACTTAAAAAAAAAATTGAAGGAGGGTGTTGGCGCCCGCAGGCAAATGCATTTAAAGAAACCAAAAACAAAATTTGAAAAAATTTATGTGTAGGAGACACATTACAAAGTACAAACTAAAATGCCCAGAATCTTAACAGAAAAAACTATTCGAAATATTTAGTCCATTAAAGAATGATTATTCATAGGGCACCAAGTTATCAATTTTCAAGTCAATACAAAATATTCAACTAGATAAACATTACAAAAAAAAAAAATTGAAGGAGGGTGTTGGCACCCGCAGGCAAATGCATTTTAAGAAACCAAAAAAAAATTTTGAAAAAATTTAACTGTAGGAATACACATTACAAAGTACATACTAAAATGCCCAGAATCTTAAACAGAAAAAACTATTCGAAATATTTAGTCCATTAAAGAATGATTATTCATAGGGCACCAAGTTATCAATTTTCAAGTCAATACAAAATATTCAACTAGATATATGTTACTAAAAAAAAAATTGAAGGAGGGTGTTGGCGCCCGCAGGCAAATGCATTTTAGGAAACCAAAAAAAAATTTGAAAAAATTTAACTGTAGAAATACACATTACAAAGTACAAACTAAAATGCCCAGAATCTTAACAGAAAAAACTATTCAAAATATTTAGTTCATTAAAGAATGATTATTCATAGCCAAGTTATCAATTTTCAAGTCAATACAAAATATTTAACTAGATAAACATAACTAAAAAAAAAAATTGAAGGAAGGTGTTGGCTCCCGCAGGCAAAAGCATTTTAAGAAACCAAAAAAAAAATTTGAAAAAATTTAAGTGTAGGAGACACATTACAAAGTACAAACTAAAATGCCCAGAATCTTAACAGAAAAAACTTTTCGAAATATTTAGTCCATTAAAGAATTATTATTCATAGGGCACCAAGTTATCAATTTTCAAGTCAATACAAAATATTCAACTAGATAAACATAACTTAAAAAAAAAATTGAAGGAGGGTGTTGGCGCCCGCAGGCAAATGCATTTTAGGAAACCAAAAAAAAATTTTGAAAAAATTTAACTGTAGGAATACACATTACAAAGTACAAACTAAAATGCCCAGAATCTTAAACAGAAAAACTATTCAAAATATTTAGTCCATTAAAGAATGATTATTCATAGGGCACCAAGTTATCAATTTTCAAGTCAATACAAAATATTCAACTAGATAAACATTACTAAAAAAAAAAATTGAAGGAGGGTGTTGGCGCCCGCAGGCAAATGCATTTTAGGAAACCAAAAAAAAATTTTGAATAAATTTAAGTGTAGGAGACACATTACAAAGTACAAACTAAAATGCCCAGAATCTTAAACAGAAAAAAATATTCGAAATATTTAGTCCATTAAAGAATGATTATTCATAGGGCACCAAGTTATCAATTTTCAAGTCAATAAAAAATATTCAACTAGATAAACATTACAAAAAAAAAAATTGAAGGAGGGTGTTGGCACCCGCAAGCAAATGCATTTTAAGAAACCAAAAAAAAATTTTGAAAAAATTTAACTGTAGGAATACACATTACAAAGTACATACTAAAATGCCCAGAATCTTAAACAGAAAAAACTATTCGAAATATTTAGTCCATTAAAGAATGATTATTCATAGGGCACCAAGTTATCAATTTTCAAGTCAATACAAAATATTCAACTAGATATATGTTACTAAAAAAAAAATTGAAGGAGGGTGTTGGCGCCTGCAGGCAAATGCATTTTAGGAAACCAAAAAAAAATTTGAAAAAATTTAACTGTAGAAATACACATTACAAAGTACAAACTAAAATACCCAGAATCTTAAACAGAAAAACTATTCAAAATATTTAGTTCATTAAAGAATGATTATTCATAGGGCACCAAGTTATCAATTTTCAAGTCAATACAAAATATTCAACTAGATAAACATTACTAAAAAAAAAAATTGAAGGAGGGTGTTGGCGCCCGCAGGCAAATGCATTTTAGGAAACCAAAAAAAAATTTTGAATAAATTTAAGTGTAGGAGACACATTACAAAGTACAAACTAAAATGCCCAGAATCTTAAACAGAAAAAAATATTCGAAATATTTAGTCCATTAAAGAATGATTATTCATAGGGCACCAAGTTATCAATTTTCAAGTCAATAAAAAATATTCAACTAGATAAACATTACAAAAAAAAAAATTGAAGGAGGGTGTTGGCACCCGCAAGCAAATGCATTTTAAGAAACCAAAAAAAAATTTTGAAAAAATTTAACTGTAGGAATACACATTACAAAGTACATACTAAAATGCCCAGAATCTTAAACAGAAAAAACTATTCGAAATATTTAGTCCATTAAAGAATGATTATTCATAGGGCACCAAGTTATCAATTTTCAAGTCAATACAAAATATTCAACTAGATATATGTTACTAAAAAAAAAATTGAAGGAGGGTGTTGGCGCCCGCAGGCAAATGCATTTTAGGAAACCAAAAAAAAATTTGAAAAAATTTAACTGTAGAAATACACATTACAAAGTACAAACTAAAATACCCAGAATCTTAAACAGAAAAACTATTCAAAATATTTAGTTCATTAAAGAATGATTATTCATAGAGCACCAAGTTATCAATTTTCAAGTCAATAAAAAATATTCAACTAGATAAACATTATAAAAAAAAAATTGAAGGAGGGTGTTGGCGCCCGCAGGCAAATGCATTTTAAGAAACCAAAAAAAAAATTTGAAAAATTTAAGTGTAGGAGACACATTACAAAGTACAAACTAAAATGCCCAGAATCTTAACAGAAAAAACTTTTCGAAATATTTAGTCCATTAAAGAATTATTATTCATAGGGCACCAAGTTATCAATTTTCAAGTCAATACAAAATATTCAACTAGATAAACATAACTAAAAAAAAAAATTGAAGGAGGGTGTTGGCTCCCGCAGGCAAATGCATTTTAAGAAACCAAAAAAAAAATTTGAAAAAATTTAAGTGTAGGAGACCCATTACAAAGTACAAACTAAAATGCCCAGAATCTTAAACAGAAAAAACTATTCGAAATATTTAGTCCATTAAAGAATGATTATTCATAGGGCACCAAGTTATCAATTTTCAAGTCAATAAAAAATATTCAACTAGATAAACATTACAAAAAAAAAAATTGAAGGAGGGTGTTGGCGCCCGCAGGCAAATGCATTTTAAGAAACCAAAAAAAAAATTTGAAAAATTTAACTGTAGGATTAACATTACAAAGTACAAACTAAAATGCCCAGAATCTTAAACAGAAAAACTATTCAAAATATTTAGTTCATTAAAGAATGATTATTCATAGGGCACCAAGTTATCAATTTTCAAGTCAATACAAAATATTCAACTAGATAAACATTACAAAAAAAAAAATTGAAGGAGGGTTTTGGCGCCCGCAGGCAAATGCATTTTAAGAAACCAAAAAAAAAATTTGAAAAATTTAAGTGTAGGAGACACATTACAAAGTACAAACTAAAATGCCCAGAATCTTAACAGAAAAACTTTTCGAAATATTTAGTCCATTAAAGAATTATTATTCATAGGGCACCAAGTTATCAATTTTCAAGTCAATACAAAATATTCAACTAGATAAACATAACTAAAAAAAAAAATTGAAGGAGGGTGTTGGCGCCCGCAGGCAAATGCATTTTAAGAAACCAAAAAAAAAATTTGAAAAAATTTAAGTGTAGGAGACCCATTACAAAGTACAAACTAAAATGCCCAGAATCTTAAACAGAAAAAACTATTCGAAATATTTAGTCCATTAAAGAATGATTATTCATAGGGCACCAAGTTATCAATTTTCAAGTCAATAAAAAATATTCAACTAGATAAACATTACAAAAAAAAAAATTGAAGGAGGGTGTTGGCGCCCGCAGGCAAATGCATTTTAAGAAACCAAAAAAAAAATTTGAAAAATTTAACTGTAGGATTAACATTACAAAGTACAAACTAAAATGCCCAGAATCTTAACAGAAAAAACTATTCGAAATATTTAGTCCATTAAAGAATGATTATTCATAGGGCACCAAGTTATCAATTTTCAAGTCAATAAAAAATATTCAACTAGATAAACATTACAAAAAAAAAAATTGAAGGAGGGTGTTGGCGCCCGCAGGCAAATGCATTTTAAGAAACCAAAAAAAAAATTTGAAAAATTTAACTGTAGGATTAACATTACAAAGTACAAACTAAAATGCCCAGAATCTTAAACAGAAAAACTATTCAAAATATTTAGTTCATTAAAGAATGATTATTCATAGGGCACCAAGTTATCAATTTTCAAGTCAATACAAAATATTCAACTAGATAAACATTACAAAAAAAAAAATTGAAGGAGGGTTTTGGCGCCCGCAGGCAAATGCATTTTAAGAAACCAAAAAAAAAATTTGAAAAATTTAAGTGTAGGAGACACATTACAAAGTACAAACTAAAATGCCCAGAATCTTAACAGAAAAACTTTTCGAAATATTTAGTCCATTAAAGAATTATTATTCATAGGGCACCAAGTTATCAATTTTCAAGTCAATACAAAATATTCAACTAGATAAACATAACTAAAAAAAAAAATTGAAGGAGGGTGTTGGCGCCCGCAGGCAAATGCATTTTAAGAAACCAAAAAAAAAATTTGAAAAAATTTAAGTGTAGGAGACCCATTACAAAGTACAAACTAAAATGCCCAGAATCTTAAACAGAAAAAACTATTCGAAATATTTAGTCCATTAAAGAATGATTATTCATAGGGCACCAAGTTATCAATTTTCAAGTCAATAAAAAATATTCAACTAGATAAACATTACAAAAAAAAAAATTGAAGGAGGGTGTTGGCGCCCGCAGGCAAATGCATTTTAAGAAACCAAAAAAAAAATTTGAAAAATTTAACTGTAGGATTAACATTACAAAGTACAAACTAAAATGCCCAGAATCTTAACAGAAAAAACTATTCGAAATATTTAGTCCATTAAAGAATGATTATTCATAGGGCACCAAGTTATCAATTTTCAAGTCAATACAAAATATTCAACTAGATAAACATTACAAAAAAAAAAAATTGAAGGAGGGTGTTGGCACCCGCAGGCAAATGCATTTTAAGAAACCAAAAAAAAATTTTGAAAAAATTTAACTGTAGGAATACACATTACAAAGTACATACTAAAATGCCCAGAATCTTAAACAGAAAAAACTATTCGAAATATTTAGTCCATTAAAGAATGATTATTCATAGGGCACCAAGTTATCAATTTTCAAGTCAATACAAAATATTCAACTAGATATATGTTACTAAAAAAAAAATTGAAGGAGGGTGTTGGCGCCCGCAGGCAAATGCATTTTAGGAAACCAAAAAAAAATTTGAAAAAATTTAACTGTAGAAATACACATTACAAAGTACAAACTAAAATGCCCAGAATCTTAACAGAAAAAACTATTCAAAATATTTAGTTCATTAAAGAATGATTATTCCTAGCCAAGTTATCAATTTTCAAGTCAATACAAAATATTTAACTAGATAAACATAACTAAAAAAAAAAATTGAAGGAAGGTGTTGGCTCCCGCAGGCAAAAGCATTTTAAGAAACCAAAAAAAAAATTTGAAAAAATTTAAGTGTAGGAGACACATTACAAAGTACAAACTAAAATGCCCAGAATCTTAACAGAAAAAACTTTTCGAAATATTTAGTCCATTAAAGAATTATTATTCATAGGGCACCAAGTTATCAATTTTCAAGTCAATACAAAATATTCAACTAGATAAACATAACTTAAAAAAAAAATTGAAGGAGGGTGTTGGCGCCCGCAGGCAAATGCATTTTAGGAAACCAAAAAAAAATTTTGAAAAAATTTAACTGTAGGAATACACATTACAAAGTACAAACTAAAATGCCCAGAATCTTAAACAGAAAAACTATTCAAAATATTTAGTCCATTAAAGAATGATTATTCATAGGGCACCAAGTTATCAATTTTCAAGTCAATACAAAATATTCAACTAGATAAACATTACTAAAAAAAAAAATTGAAGGAGGGTGTTGGCGCCCGCAGGCAAATGCATTTTAGGAAACCAAAAAAAAATTTTGAATAAATTTAAGTGTAGGAGACACATTACAAAGTACAAACTAAAATGCCCAGAATCTTAAACAGAAAAAAATATTCGAAATATTTAGTCCATTAAAGAATGATTATTCATAGGGCACCAAGTTATCAATTTTCAAGTCAATAAAAAATATTCAACTAGATAAACATTACAAAAAAAAAAATTGAAGGAGGGTGTTGGCACCCGCAAGCAAATGCATTTTAAGAAACCAAAAAAAAATTTTGAAAAAATTTAACTGTAGGAATACACATTACAAAGTACATACTAAAATGCCCAGAATCTTAAACAGAAAAAACTATTCGAAATATTTAGTCCATTAAAGAATGATTATTCATAGGGCACCAAGTTATCAATTTTCAAGTCAATACAAAATATTCAACTAGATATATGTTACTAAAAAAAAAATTGAAGGAGGGTGTTGGCGCCTGCAGGCAAATGCATTTTAGGAAACCAAAAAAAAATTTGAAAAAATTTAACTGTAGGAATACACATTACAAAGTACAAACTAAAATACCCAGAATCTTAAACAGAAAAACTATTCAAAATATTTAGTTCATTAAAGAATGATTATTCATAGGGCACCAAGTTATCAATTTTCAAGTCAATACAAAATATTCAACTAGATAAACATTACTAAAAAAAAAAATTGAAGGAGGGTGTTGGCGCCCGCAGGCAAATGCATTTTAGGAAACCAAAAAAAAATTTTGAATAAATTTAAGTGTAGGAGACACATTACAAAGTACAAACTAAAATGCCCAGAATCTTAAACAGAAAAAAATATTCGAAATATTTAGTCCATTAAAGAATGATTATTCATAGGGCACCAAGTTATCAATTTTCAAGTCAATAAAAAATATTCAACTAGATAAACATTACAAAAAAAAAAATTGAAGGAGGGTGTTGGCACCCGCAAGCAAATGCATTTTAAGAAACCAAAAAAAAATTTTGAAAAAATTTAACTGTAGGAATACACATTACAAAGTACATACTAAAATGCCCAGAATCTTAAACAGAAAAAACTATTCGAAATATTTAGTCCATTAAAGAATGATTATTCATAGGGCACCAAGTTATCAATTTTCAAGTCAATACAAAATATTCAACTAGATATATGTTACTAAAAAAAAAATTGAAGGAGGGTGTTGGCGCCCGCAGGCAAATGCATTTTAGGAAACCAAAAAAAAATTTGAAAAAATTTAACTGTAGAAATACACATTACAAAGTACAAACTAAAATACCCAGAATCTTAAACAGAAAAACTATTCAAAATATTTAGTTCATTAAAGAATGATTATTCATAGAGCACCAAGTTATCAATTTTCAAGTCAATAAAAAATATTCAACTAGATAAACATTATAAAAAAAAAATTGAAGGAGGGTGTTGGCGCCCGCAGGCAAATGCATTTTAAGAAACCAAAAAAAAAATTTGAAAAATTTAAGTGTAGGAGACACATTACAAAGTACAAACTAAAATGCCCAGAATCTTAACAGAAAAAACTTTTCGAAATATTTAGTCCATTAAAGAATTATTATTCATAGGGCACCAAGTTATCAATTTTCAAGTCAATACAAAATATTCAACTAGATAAACATAACTAAAAAAAAAAATTGAAGGAGGGTGTTGGCTCCCGCAGGCAAATGCATTTTAAGAAACCAAAAAAAAAATTTGAAAAAATTTAAGTGTAGGAGACCCATTACAAAGTACAAACTAAAATGCCCAGAATCTTAAACAGAAAAAACTATTCGAAATATTTAGTCCATTAAAGAATGATTATTCATAGGGCACCAAGTTATCAATTTTCAAGTCAATAAAAAATATTCAACTAGATAAACATTACAAAAAAAAAAATTGAAGGAGGGTGTTGGCGCCCGCAGGCAAATGCATTTTAAGAAACCAAAAAAAAAATTTGAAAAATTTAACTGTAGGATTAACATTACAAAGTACAAACTAAAATGCCCAGAATCTTAAACAGAAAAACTATTCAAAATATTTAGTTCATTAAAGAATGATTATTCATAGGGCACCAAGTTATCAATTTTCAAGTCAATACAAAATATTCAACTAGATAAACATTACAAAAAAAAAAATTGAAGGAGGGTTTTGGCGCCCGCAGGCAAATGCATTTTAAGAAACCAAAAAAAAAATTTGAAAAATTTAAGTGTAGGAGACACATTACAAAGTACAAACTAAAATGCCCAGAATCTTAACAGAAAAACTTTTCGAAATATTTAGTCCATTAAAGAATTATTATTCATAGGGCACCAAGTTATCAATTTTCAAGTCAATACAAAATATTCAACTAGATAAACATAACTAAAAAAAAAAATTGAAGGAGGGTGTTGGCGCCCGCAGGCAAATGCATTTTAAGAAACCAAAAAAAAAATTTGAAAAAATTTAAGTGTAGGAGACCCATTACAAAGTACAAACTAAAATGCCCAGAATCTTAAACAGAAAAAACTATTCGAAATATTTAGTCCATTAAAGAATGATTATTCATAGGGCACCAAGTTATCAATTTTCAAGTCAATAAAAAATATTCAACTAGATAAACATTACAAAAAAAAAAATTGAAGGAGGGTGTTGGCGCCCGCAGGCAAATGCATTTTAAGAAACCAAAAAAAAAATTTGAAAAATTTAACTGTAGGATTAACATTACAAAGTACAAACTAAAATGCCCAGAATCTTAAACAGAAAAACTATTCAAAATATTTAGTCCATTAAAGAATGATTATTCATAGGGCACCAAGTTATCAATTTTCAAGTCAATACAAAATATTCAACTAGATAAACATAACTAAAAAAAAAAATTGAAGGAGGGTGTTTGCGCCCGCAGGCAAATGCATTTTAAGAAACCAAAAAAATATTTTGAAATAATTTAACTGTAGGAATACACATTACAAAAGACAAACTAAAATGCCCAGAATCTTAAACAGAAGAACTATTCAAAATATTTAGTTCATTAAAGAATGATTATTCATAGGACACCAAGTTATCAATTTTCAAGTCAATACAAAATATTCAACTAGATAAACATTACTAAAAAAAAAATTTTAAATAAATCATATGGCACCAGGTTGTTAATGTTTTAAAAAAAGATATATATAAAAGAATCAAAAAAGTTAAATATATAAAGAAACAAATTGAATGGGGAACGTGAGAGAACCTAGCCAGTCTCTTTTCAAATTATATATTATGTACACAGGTACTCAGCGTACTCCCAGGTATAGCCGGTTAATCTTGAAAAATGTTTGCGTAAAAAGTGTAAAAAAAATTGTTTGAGAAATCTGGGTGAAATAACACTAAACAAAAGAATACGCTGGAAGCTAAATACTGCAATACATATTAACTACAATCCAAAAACGAGGTGTTGTTTACATTATAATAATGCAAACAGTTATTATGATCAGAGGTGTATCACGGTAATATATGTATTAGAAAATGTATAAAAATGAATGTAAATTATAAAGGATGCAAAGAAATTAAATGATAAAAGGTCCTGCACGGACTCTACTATGTGATTGTAATTTATAAAGGACATAAAATGTTTAATTTAAAATAATATTGTGTTTGGTGGGTCTACAGTCAATATTAAATTACAAACTATAGAGTCTAAATGCAAATAAAAACATAGTCAGATATATGTTTTAGTCTTTGTAAATATGTGCGGAAAAAAGTTAGATTTAGTACAATGTAAAAAAATATGGAAGGGAAACCCTGAGAATTCTTTGACAATAGGATATTAAAACACAAAACCATATATAAAATTGAAACTATTGATTTTATACATTTTCTATTTACAAAAACTCATAAGTATTGAAAACCTTATAAAACCTTAATAAAATAATATTTTGTTATATTTTAAAATACATTTTATAATTTGTTGTGTTAAAAAAATCATTTTTTAATGTTGGCTGTATTTAAGTTTTTAATAACTATACTGGTACAACTCTTGCTGACAGTCTTTAAGACCGTGTTAAAAACTATGATAATTAGTTAACATCTAATTTCCTGCCCTATCCTAACCTAACCTAACTTAACCAAATTAATAATATTTAAATATTTTCTTTCATTGTTATGTTTACAATATCGAATACCTTGATAGTTAGTAGGAAAAGATCATCGCAAAGCTCACGACCGGTGATGGTAGTCATCGTCTATCATTACCATAGCTTCAACTAACCATATGTTTACCTAACTAACCTTCTTATGACTTATTAGGACACTTTGAATAAAAAGATCCTGATTTGCAGGTTGCTGAACTTAAGTGTTTGATTATCAAGTTGATCCTTATATTGTTGACACCTTAATCCATGCTATGGATGAAGCCCATAGATAATAAAGATATGGATAGTCCACGCCTATGTTAAATACATTTGAGGCCGCGTTCCCGCGGAAGGCAATTGAGTCTCCTTTATATAGGTATACTTTATTTGGCTTCAATTGTTCCCCTCGAAGACCACTGTTAGACCATTATGTTATATCTTTATTATCTATGATGGAGCCATACCCAGCTCACTCGTGTAAACAATTTGAAGCACATAAAAGCGATCAACGAGTCTCTATCTACTTTATTGGTGGACGGCACTTTAACTACGGTCCCTCAACTTACTGAGGCAACCTTGAGGTATTTCCTTTTAGGAAATTAATTAAATCTTCAAACATAACTTGTAACGAGACAAAACCGGACGCCCCGCTCACGTGGCGCACTCTCGTCACTAACCATTTATTCTCGCGTACCGAGTACCGCGACGCGCTTTTGCACATCAATAACACATTACGCCCGCTGAACGCAGCAACCGTTCACGACGCGACCTAGAGCGCGTGAAGAAGCAAACTTGCTTTGCGACGGCGCGCCGCCCGAGTTAATAAACTCATGTTCGTACCGAACCCCTCAACTTAAAACCCTTTTGAAGACATCATTGAAATCAGCATGTTCCGAACTATCGTAAATAGATTTCAATTGGTTTTAAGTTAAAAAGAAAACATGGTTATCTTCAGTAGGATAAAAAAGAGATTTCTGGAACCGCATCCTGCTGGCTCAGCCCTATACCTGATGCACATCCCGCGAAACCCGTTTGCACATCCCACATACATCTATTATACACCTCTGCTCAACCCATATCACATACGTACACGACATTCCCCCCGCTACCCCGCTCTTCATATACCCCCCACCATCAATCACGCACTTATACGATATTCCCCCCGCCACTCTTCCCTATCAATTAGCCGCGGAAAATAATTTAAAAATTTTTTTACCGAACCGGGATTCGAACTCGAACAGGTCGCTTCCCATACCACAACCACACCACTGCGCAACTTACTCGCTTATGATTAGAAGGTATATTCTATCTCATTTAACTGGTGTTTACGACAATCGTTCGCATACGTACGAGATGTATAATTTCCCCCACCACCACCACAGCCACTATACCTTACAAAGGGCCGCCGCGAACGCGCGCGAGCCCGCCACCGCGTTATCATACCTATGTTATCAGTTATCACATCTATAAATACCTACTTACATACGCACTTACGTACAAACACACATACATACATACATACATACATACATATAATATACGAACATACGTCATGCTCATAATATAATATAAGGTACCTACAACATCACACATACCTGTCAACAAATATTATACCATAATATTATATACTTATTACATATATATCAATAAAACGCATCGTTAGCATACGATACATAGGTATATTTATACATATAAATATGATATAACCATACACATACAAACTATAATATAGTATTACACACCATACAGTACTCATCAGTTTTCATTCTGAACTTATATAATAATATTTACAACACACACAAGCTCAACATATATATTATATACCATATCATACATACACGCATGCATGCATAGATAAATACATTCATATCACATCACACATATACACACACACACACACACACACACACACACACACACACACACACACACGCGATTCCAGTATTCCATAATATAGTATACAAACAAGCCGCCCAGTCCTTTATTCATTCAATTACATATGAATGCTCATACACACACACATACATACATACATACATACATACATACATACTTGCAAAAATATTATATATAATCAAATTCGAATAACATCTCGATGCAGGTCTACCGTCAACCATGCTAGATATAATAAGAGAATTTAAAAAATGCGAAACTTGTGGGCGTCGCTTGCAGATATGGGTAGGAACGAATGAGTTAAAAAAAATGCGCGGTTTTATACCTGTACACTTGCAGCAGAAATAGAATTATTAACGCCTCAAATATTTAACATGATAAGTGAATTGTAGATAAGTAAACGATGTTTATACAGATACTAATAAACGCTTATTTATAACTATTTACCACGCTTTTTTTTCTCCCCTTACGTATTTACATATTTATAACATTCAGGTATATATTATATATCAACTTGAATACGTTTGTATTAAGCTAAGTATCGAAAATGTTTCGTATTTATTTCATATGAGACATATCATACGGGAAGTACTCGAGATGAATAACATGTGTAATACGACCTAAAGTTTTGCTACAGGCATACAATATTTCTATTTTCCTAGGACGTGCAACGTACATATCCAAAAATAGTGGTGCACATGAATTAGAGATTTATTTGAAAAACATGTATCCAAACACATGCTACATACCTGATAGGAAAATGTGCTATACCATACAACTACACACCACTAGTTTGTTGGCTAGAGGTTTAAGATCTTCCTCCGCATTAATATATAATATATATATAGTAATAATTAAAAAATGTGTGATCTCAACAGTTCGTGGACAATGTTCTACATAGTAATAGAACTATATTACTAGATACGTAATGTTTATATTACGATTTATATTATATTTATATTTTTATTATATTGATACGATCTATGTTTGATAAATGAAGGTGTCAACATAAGGAAACTCTTATTGTATTATTATTATTACATACATAAGTTTTTTTTTTATGTTTAGTTTCTAAATATATTTCCTTGCATGCAATTTGTATACCGCATCTAGAAAAGGTAACTATACAATCTTTCATTATACGTTTAAACTCGATTTTATAGTATTTTTAAAACAGGCGGCTTGAACACTTTACCATACGGATATTAACACACCCGATATATACAACAAACCGACGACCCTGTATTGCATTGTATAACTGTGATCGGTGGTGGCACCGTTTGCACATCCCACATACATCTATTATACACCTCTGCTCAACCCATATCACATACGTACACGACATTCCCCCCGCTACCCCGCTCTTCATATACCCCCCACCATCAATCACGCACTTATACGATATTCCCCCCGCCACTCTTCCCTATCAATTAGCCGCGGAAAATAATTTAAAAATTTTTTTGCCGAACCGGGATTCGAACTCGAACAGGTCGCTTCCCATACGACAACCACACCACTGCGCAACTTACTCGCTTATGATTAGGAGGTATATTCTATCTCATTTAACTGGTGTTTACGACAATCGTTCGCATACGTACGAGATGTATAATTTCCCCCACCACCACCACAGCCACTATACCTTACAAAGGGCCGCCGCGAACGCGCGCGAGCCCGCCACCGCGTTATCATACCTATGTTATCAGTTATCACATCTATAAATACTTACATACGCACTTACGTACAAACACACATACATACATATATTATAATATAGTTTACATATAATATTCCACTGATATTTCTAACAATAAACATTCTATAATTTCCCCCCACCACCACCAACACCACCAACGCTACACCTTACAAAGGGCCGCCGCGAGCCCGCCACCGCGTTATCATATCTATGTTATCAGTTATCACATTGACGTTAGCATAATCTTTAAATGTTTTCGCACGCATGGCATTCGAGAATTATTACAAAAATGTTTCCCGTTTGTAAACGTAAACAACTTTAACGAACATGTAGCTTCCTGCATAGCATACAGAAATATAATACACACACACATAAAGGCACATTCCTTTGTAAACATCCTCAGCGTTAACAGACCTGTAGCTGCATGCATTACCACGATAACTCTGTAGGGACTATTCGATGTCCCCCCACCAATTAATATTTAATATAATCGTCTAAGAACACAGTTACACTTCATAAAATCAGTCGCTCTTCATCATTCCAAGTGTCTACATCGCTCCGAGTGTCTACTCCGCCCGTGTGCTCGTCTCGTATTCAACGTTTAAATCATAATTATTTTTCAGTGTTTAAAATTAAAATGGCTGGTCCAATCGAAAATATGGCAGATATTTACAAGAAAACTTTTAAATATACTCCACCGTCACCACCACCCAAGCTCATCGATTGCAGTAATCTAACCATCGACTTCACAGCTCGTAAATTTTTAAACATTGGGATAGATCCTACCGATGAATTCAAAACCGTGATTCATATTATAACATCTTCGCGGTATGTAAATATTCCTATCGATTTTCTACAAAGTATATTCAGACTTATGGGGAACATTCTATCATTCATACTCGATCGTCCAGAAAAATACAAACGAAATTTATTTTTGGATAACGACGTAATTTCAATGTCTAGTATGACATATCACTCGGAGAACACACTTGTTTTAGAATCAAAAATTCAAGACGGATGTCGTGTTCTGTTAAATCGAACGGATCTTTTGACCTTACAAGATTTAGAATACACCATTTTTGAGATTATCAATAGAAAATCTATTATAATTAAACCGATTGTAATACATCAAATTGATCTAATCGCTTCATTCTTAAAATCAAACGTAGCGTTAGAAAATTCTAAGACTGATATGAGAACTCATGTGAGGAACATCGATAATAATTATCTTTCAATACATGTTATTGGCGAGAACGACTACATTTTCACAAATCAACTAAAATTATATGCAACTGATTCGATCGTTCAAAAATGGATGGAGAAAATAAAAAAATATGAGGTACTAGCAATTTTCCTTTAGCTTATATTATGTTATGTTAATAAAATATTTTTTATTTACAGGGATACAATGACGAGTGTTCCATAGCTTTTTCACCACAATCGTACTTCAGTTCATATCCGCAGGTAATAATCATTTTTAAATCCGACATAACATATTTTAATTAAAAAAAAAAATTACAGGGAAATCCAGCACAAGAGAGCCACCTCGAAAACATTCAGGAAGGACGTTCGGAAAACGATGGGCCATTTGGACCACAATATAATTAATTTTTCTGTATTATTATTTTTCTTATTGTGTAAAATAAAAACAAGCGTGATATTTAAAAACAAGTTTTTTTATTTATTAATAATGATAAGGTTACAATATATATATATATATTTAGCATAAGGTTACAATATTTTACATAAGAGGAAAAAAAAAAAAATTATATACATTTTTACAATTTTCTAACTTCGCCACTAAACGGGCTATAATTTATAATCTGGTCATGTAATATTAAGCAATACGCTGTAGTTTTTTCCGGAATAACGGTATCAGTTTCAAATTCAATACGTAGGTCTACGGTTGACGACTTCACATTGTCGTTTTGACACGATAAATCAACAACGATGATTGGTGAATAGTTTTGAAAAATATGTTTTGACAATAAAGGTTCACTATACTCTTTCTCATAATATGATTTTTGAAAGTCTGCATAGGCCTTATACAGTATACTAGTTGTATTATTTTTAAAATCAGCACGAAAGTCTTCATATGGATACACTTCAGAATTTAAGTGAACCTTAAGATTTTTTAGTTGACAGTGATCAAAGCGTCCAGCGTCTATTTCAATATTTTTTTTTCGATCTGTTTGTAATCCGAATAACACAAACCTCGGTTTTTCTAACAAGTTGCTGGACTTTACCGTCCACGAATGTGAGGTATTTCTAGGGAGAATAGGATATTCGCAGAGATCCCAGGTTCTGAACGCACATGATAGTGTTTTACACGAATCTACCACTTTTATCAACCTTAATTTTTCTTTATCACTAACTCTGATAATAGGCATTTTCCACACCACCCTAGTAAGTTCAATTGTAATTTTTCTATTTTTTGAGACTGCTTCGGTTGCGCCCTCGCCAACAACGTGTATCGCATCCAGGTCGGTAGATGCGCGATTTAAAATCAGCTGTTGATTACAATTAAGTAATATTTTTTTATAGTCTTCACAAAATCCGAATAAATGTTTTAGAGGGATACACCCGGTAAATACATTGTTGCTCATAAAGTTTTTATTATCTTCACCATCCATCGCCGAGTCCCAAGCAGCGTTCTCCAACGTATTCAAATCGTTTGGAGTATACGAACAATATGCTTTCAAGCAAGATGCAACTCCAGGTGTTTTTAATTTTTGAATTTCTATTCCGTTTATTTCATAGCGCATTTCGGAGAATAAAAATGCCAATCCATTATTTGAAAAACGTACATCTCCCACTGCATCGGACGGTTTATTTACTCTCCCCTCTATATAAATATAGCTTTCGCATGGTAGAGTGTATGCATCCATATTTAAAACACTTATCCTAATTTCATCGTTATTTGATAAAGACATGTTTGAGTATGGAGTGAACGAATGATAATGCTTTTGTGTTATTTTACACTCATCGACATAATCGACCCCAACGTCTAAATACGAGTCGTCCATAATTATTTTTTATACTTGCAACGAACGTAGAAAATTTAAATTATTTTTCGTGAGCTTGATCTCGCCTTTTTTCGGTCTAGATGTTGACTTCTTCACGACAGTCGGTAAACTAACTGGTTTTTTGATTGTAGATCTTTTTATATTAAACTTTAATGCCATTTCCACTCGTTATTTGTAATCGAATCGTAATTGGTTCACCGCGCAGATTTATTAGACAATCGTTCTGATCTTTTAACACGATGTATACTCTAGATATTGAAGTCGTATTGAGAGCATAAAAAACTAGATGTCTAGGTACTTCGATGATTTTATAACCTGGCGGGACAGTTGGATAAAGTTCATGTATGATCTGGCTCGGTGCTCCATCACAGAATGAACCAGTAATCAAGTTGCACTCTACTTTTATACTATTGATTTTCATTATCTTAACTGTACTTTCAGATTCATGATTAATACCAGAAGTGTATAAATAATTTCTAAAACCCAATAACTTCGCTATACTATTCTCAACTGATAAGTCTACGTCATGACTACACGAGACTATACACTTTAATGTGGTATTGTCTGCTTTTAATTCAAACCAGTCGATATAATCGGGCATATTTTTTTTTATAACAGTCTCTAAATTTTCAAACTCATACGAGCCTGTGGGTATAATAACTTCCTCTCTTTGTCCAATCATATTACGGAAACCGATAGTATTGCAACCGGGTTCAATGTTCGGTATCGAATTATTTGTCTGTAGACTCAAAAGACATATTTGTGCTGTGCTTTCTACTTCTAGCGGTGGAAAAATGTCGCATGACAATTCACTCGAGTTCCCGTTTAACGTTATCGTATACATGATAAAAATTTTAAACACAAGTGTCCACAGTTTGTAGTATTATATTTCTGCTCTCTGCTGTAATTGAAATTTATGTCACATCCGTGAAAATATCGTTGTACTTCTAATGGAGGTGGTAAATTTCCAAAACTGTCATAATATTCAACTTGATTTCCGATTTTTCTATACGCTACCCAGTGAGTACCTGTACCGTTTTCCGTATCCAAGTTAACAATCGCTGATTCTACTCGTTTACGACGTACGGGTAACCTATCTCGAGTAAACACGCCGATGAAATGAGGTATTTTATTCAAACGTGCAAATTTTATAAGTTCGAAATCGTACAGCGCTCTTCTGGGTAACGTAGTTATTAGTTTTTTTTATTTTTTTTAGTTTTTCTAGTTTTTTTCGTTTTCAAATCCCCTCCACTTTTATATGGTGCAAGATATAGACTTGATCCGATTTTATACGAGTTACCTTTATACGGCGCGATGTATAATCCGCCGCCCAAATGAGATTGCGTATTTCTTTTAAATTCATTCGCAACCTTGACAACGTTGGCAACACCGCCACTCAGTGCTCCTAGTGCTGATAAACCGGCGAAAATCGGGATTAACGGCAACACTCCACCCTTTTTTGGTATTGATATAACCCTTGGAACTTTAGTCTTTTTATTTTTGAATGTTTTTCGTGCGACGGTTATACACTTTTTACTTAATTTCATCAGGTTTTTTTCACCGATATTTTTCTTTATTACGTTTTTAGCTGCTCTGATGGCTGCTTTAAACCCACATCCAGCCCCGATTTTACGTTTCACTTTCATGGCGGTAGTCACGCCCCAAGCTACAGCCTTTTCTTTTAAACTCGAATCTTTAGACTTGAACCTATCCCAGGCTCGTTGCTCTAATATATAATCGGCCTCGTTGCGATCTGTGATAGAGTTACTAAGATCGTATGCAATATCGTGTTCTCTACACGCAGTGTCTAAAGGATTTACCCCTTTATCTCCGCGAGCTAATCGTTTTTTCAAATTTGTGCCAGGTCCACAATATTGATAACCTATAAAGAAATATTATTTTTATTATTACTATTACCACGTTAATATACGTGTATTTACTCTCACCAGGTACGTGAAGCTCTAATGGTAATTTATTTATAAGCGTGTTTATAAGACCAGCACCTTTATTCTTGGTCTTTCTTCGAGCGAGTGACATCGTGTACTGATTACGCTCTTAGTGTTACAGGGATATTTATTTAAAAAATGAAATTCATTAAACAAGATATACAACTCACAGTTGAAAACGTGGACCCACCTACTTCGTATAAAAAACAAAGACATGGTGTGCTTCTACCTAATACGATTAGAGCGCTTATCATGGGCCCTTCAGGCTGTGGGAAAACTAATTTAATATTCACATTATTAACACATATAAATGGTATACGATTTCACAACGTATACATATATTCAAAAACATTGGATCAACCAAAGTATAAATTATTGAGTGATATTTTATCAGGTATTAATGGAATACAATTATTCACGTTCTACGAAAACGAGCAAGTTATCGAACCTGAAAAAGCTTTACCAAACTCTGTGTTTATTTTCGATGATATTATTACTGAAAACCAGAAGATTGCAAGGACTTACTTTTCCAGAGGCCGCCATAATTTAGTAGATGTTTTCTATTTGGCTCAGAGTTATTCAAAAGTACCTAAACAACTTTTACGTGATAACGCAAATTTTATTGTTTTATTTAAACAAGACGAGACAAACCTAAAGCATGTTTACAACGAACATTGCTCTGGTGATGTGTCATATCCCGAGTTTAAAAACTTTTGTACTTCATGTTGGTGTAAAGGAGGATTTGAATTTATTGTCATAAACAAAGACAGTGAACGTGACAATGGTCGCTATCGTCACGGATTTGATACATTCGTTGTTATATAAACTATTGTTTTTTTATAAGACACTTCATTCACAAATATGTCGTCTAAAGGTGAGGTACTCGGAGAATTGATTAAAGCTAAAGAAAATATTAAACGTAAGTATATTGCATTAAAACATGGAAAAGCTGATATTCAATCTTTTGTATCACAAACACTTCAGCCAATAATCGAACCTCTGAACAAATTACAGACTTCCAAAGTCGATAATGATATGGTTTCCAACGCATCCGACAACCGGTTTACAAATTTTCGTAAATTAGAAGACCAAGAAAAAGATAAAGTATATGGCCCAAAAAAATATTCTAATGGCATTATCAAATTAGGTACAGAAGTAATACAATTTAAAAACGGTGCAATAGTTGTGAGAGAAAACTCTTATCCACTGACACAGGGGCTTAGCGAGTTATTGTGCTCCAGATATCCAATGCAATACTCCGCTAATGACTTAAATACGTATAAAGAAATACTGATTCATACTTCGGCACATTTAACACAGGACGGGACAAAAATTAGGAAGGGTGGTACAAAGTATGAGCAAATTATTAGCAAGCTATTCACCTCGGGTTCGGGTGTGAAATTACAAGCGCATAATTTAGTATATTGGAATGATCCAAACGAGTTGGTTGATAGGTTACGACTTCTTTTAGCCTCACAAGCTGCCGGTAATACAGGGCTTTCCAATGAAATACTTTCAATTTATGAAGAATTGTATGAAACGGGTTTAATAAAACGAATTCCAAATGTCTAAACGCGATATAGCAAACGAACTACACAAACCAGCAAGAAAAAATTATACAAGGCGAAGAGTTAATGTGTATGGTAAAAACGATCTATGGCAGGCAGACTTGGTGGAAATGATACCTTATTCTAAAAAGAATAAAGGTTATAAATATTTTCTAACTATCATAGATTGTTACACGAAATACTCTTTCGCTATACCTTTAAAGTCGAAAACGGCTAAAGAAGTTTCAAATGCAATGTCAAAAATACTACTCAAGCGCTCGCCAAAACTATTACAGGTCGATAACGGTAAAGAATTTTACAATGCGACATTCGATGCGTTGATGAAGAAACACAATATACATAAATATTCTACGTATAGTACAACGAAGGCCTGTATCGTTGAACGCCTTAACAGATCAATTAAAGAAAAAATGTATAGGGAGTTCACTGCACGAGGAACACATGAATGGGTTTCTATTTTACAATCTATGATTAATGAATATAATAATTCAAAACACAGAACAATATCTATGACACCCAGACAGGCTGATAACAATCCTTCTTCGGTAAAATTAAAGCAACGTCCGATTCTTAATGGAAAAATTAAATTTAACATTGGTGATAACGTCCGTATCAGTATATATAAAGGGGTATTTACAAAAGGTTATCTACCGAGCTGGTCCACAGAAATATTTAAAATAACCAAAATAAACAAGACATCCCCCACTACTTATCAACTACAAGATTATACAGGAAACCCGATTTTAGGTTGTTTCTACTCTGAAGAAATTCAAAAGACCAATCTCCCAAACGATTATTTAGTCGAGAAAATTATCCGTAGGAAGGGAAAACAGATGTTCGTAAAATGGCTAGGGTTTGATAATACGCACAATAGTTGGATAAATACGAGTGACATTAGAAAATAGCATCAGTCGAGCTCTAGGTATGAACGTGTTCGGATGTTCACAGGCTGGTGAAACGAGAAAATTTGTAACAAATCTCGAACAAACCATCAAATCATATTGTATAAGACTAGATAAATTTGGAAATTTACTCGAGGAAAATCATAAGTCTATTCAAACACAAGAAGAACAAGTTGAAACACTTCAATTAACGTGTGATGATATACAAGAGCACCTTATAAAAATCAAAGCATTGTTACAAAATATCAAAGAAAATACAGACAAGTTGAAACAAATTCCTGAAGTACTGTCGTCCAAATAATAATTATGTCTACTGCCATCATTGATTTCCATTGCATTCTCGGGAGGGATAATAAATACATGATAAAAGAAATGTCTATAGTAGATGTAGAAACATGGGCCACTCAACATTGGATTTTTAAAAATTCAAAATCAATACAGGATAACAAGAGTCGGAAAACTAACAAGTGGTTGGAGCGTAATTATCACAAACTATCTTTGGAATATGGGGATGTTGAGTATGAAGAACTAGGTAGAGTACTGAATTCACTAAAGTTCAGTTTCATATACGTTAAAGGCGATCAGAAAAAACAACTTCTTTTAGAGTATATTCCTCACATCGGGATCATCAATATTGACGACATGGGGTGCCCTCCACTAGACCAAATATGTGATGAAGAAACTTTACCATGCTGTATTTTTCATATGGATTTCAATCCTAAACAATGTTCATTTTATAAAGTATTTAGCCTAAGAAAATGGTTTGTAAATAATTTGTAAAAATAAATATCATATTTATTTATTTTTTTTATATCAATGAGTTATTTCTTTATACTATACTATCCTATCCTATCCTATACTATCCTATCCTATCCTAACTAGAATCAATTCAATAATAATAATAATAATAAATATAATATCCACATAATATCTACAGAGATATTTTACAAAATAAAAAAAAAAATAATAATAATATCTACAGTGATATTTTACAATATAAAAACAAATCATCTATAATAAATAAAAAAAAAAAACTATCTGTCTATCTCGGCTTCCGGAAGTTGTATTAATTCGGCTTCTGCTTGCTCTAGTGTTCTGGTGTCCCTATACAATTCAGAAATATTTAAAGTACAATAAATTAAAATATACAATTATTTCTAACTCACTCTATAGAGTAGTGACCGTGAGCCAAGGTATGTATTTGATCCTCAAGTATAACCCTCTTGTCATCGAAACTATTATAAGTTAATTTGGTTGATTTAATAGTCTTCAATCGATGATTGAACGACCGGATAGAGACATTCTCCGTCATCACATCCAAAGTTGTATCACCAAACAGACAGCGATAATGATCGTTGAAATTCATATGGTTTCTGACTACATGCCCGCGGATTCCTTTCGCCCTGATCTTCTCCTTGCCATTGATCTTATATGAATAAGACTTTGCTCTGAGCCCACAAAAATGCGTCATAACCTCTGAATTTGTTTCATCGGAAAACAAACCAGGGATTTTCTTTCGCTCAGCAATGTAACATGGATGATCTTGTGGTAAGTCTGATGTATCCATTCGATCGAGTAAATTGGAATTATTCTCCAGGTCTTTGTAAAAATCATCGGTTTGAATATAGTATACCAGTGAATCTAAAATTACAATATAAATTAATATATGAAAATTAGTATAGTTTGAAAACATTTACCTGTATCAGTATACATGAGCTCAATTTTATCCCTATAATGAGCCTGCATAACGTTATAATGATAATCATACATGACGGTCTTGGAAATTTCCAGCACTGCAAAACCTGGTGAAAATTAAAAAAAATATTAAAATATGTTTGATAATAGTAAATTAGTTGTATATATATATATATATATATATTTACCTATATATATTGGCTTGTTAAACATGATAATTTTGTTTTCTAATGAGACAGCGTTGAGGGTTTCGTCATACGTAGTACAGTGTTTGAATGTAGTAAGATTTATAAGTTTTTGCAAACGTTTTTCACTACAAACAAGCTCCATTTTAAAACGTTTCCTTAAAGATTCCATGGTTTTTCCAAAAACGGCATTGTTTAAGAGTTTGAAGAAATCCTTTTCAAAGTCGTTCCTCGCTTTTTTCCGCATCTCAGTGTTTAATTCTATGTATTTTTTAAGCCAGTCCGACTGATTAAACTGCACAACTCTGTGAACCTACAATAAAACAAAATATGCAATAAATAAAATAAATAAAATAAATATGCTACTTTTTCCACAACGAGTCCGTTGGCTATAGCCTGCTGCAGGTTCCGATAATGAATCACATAGTTTTTCTTTGATTCTAAAGTCGCCATAAGTTTTTTAACTTTTGAACCAGGTGGAATACTATTTTTCGGTAGGAATGGCAGATCATTATGCTTGTCGTGAAGTTCTTTCGGATATGATATATCGACCTCATACATCCGCCCGATTGGTGATCTATCGTTTAAATCATTTAGACCCTCTAGTTTCGGCTCAACCCACTTAAATCCTCCGTATGGCATGAATTGTGACATTGCGTAACCGTACAAGTTGTTACCTGCAATTTAAGTAATATAATAAATTTAATATTAAATTAAATATAACATTATACTCACAATCCTGATAAACAAGCCATGATTTTGGTTGTGTTGGATCATAATCTGGTGTCTTTTCATTATTCGCCTTTGCATATCTCATGCTCGCCTGGGTCAAGCCGCCACGAATTCCTATAATAAAAACAGATATTTTATCACATTATTTTTTATTTTTTTAATAAATAACCTGACCTCACCTTTCTCGAACATTAACAAAATATCATAATCCGAAATCAGTTCAAGTTGTTGACCCGTGTATTTCAGCATACAGTCAAAACTAAATCCCGGTGCTGTGTAGTAAAATGATGGGTCCAGATGGTAAGTTCTTATACAGAGATCTCGGAAATTTTCAAACACATCAGTCAGCAGCAGCACGTCGATTTTTAAATAAAGATCAGAGTATTCCCCGAGTGTTTGACAGTTGAAATGATTCCAAACTGTATTTGCATGCTCAAAATCCTCATGTTTTATATGTGATTCGTCCAATGTACTGTAAAAATATTTTTTCGCCGGTAAACTGGTTTCTTCAAGCTTATCCCATTCATCTGTGTAGTCATACGGGTATACCCCCTTACGAGTAACTAGTGGTAAATCTTGTGTAGAAAAATGTTTTGCACTGTCTCTAAACTTTTCAAATCCTGGTGTAATTAAATTTTTTGAAAGTGTTGATAAACTGGAGGCCATAAATCTTAGTGTGTCGATAAATCTTAATGTGAAGAAGTTGCTAATGTATTTTGAAAACGTAATAAATTTTTCTTCGCTGTTTGGTATTACCGAGATAGAGTTTGTATCATACCCGAGACGAGTGACAATAAAATGTGCATCATAATTTGATAAATTATGAAAAAATACTGGTACGAAGTTAGGTGTTTGAAGTTTAAGATTACACGTATTGCATAATGACTGTCTAAATTTCCCTGATAAATGACAATGATCAGCCACTTTATGATTTTCATGAGAAAATTTGGTTTTGCATAAATTACAAGTATTACATGTTTCATGTGTTCTCCGCTGTTCAATAGTGAAAATTATAGGGGTGTTTGTTTTGAGTAGTTTTTCAATTTTTTGACCTATATTCACAATACTATCTATAAAATGTCTCGCCACGTCTTTATTATTTTCATTTCCACGGTAAATTACAGGCGATGTCGGAATTCCGAATTTTTCAAGCAGTTCCACTGGTATTTCTTCATTTGCTTTAACCATAAACCCATAGCTCATGGGCTCGTGTTCTTGAAAAGCTGTTGTTTTTTCTCCAATTTTCTCATCACTTTTCTTTAGAATTGCTTCGAAATCCGCGTAAATTACTATAGGATGACGTTGCGTTTTATCCCATGCAGTAAACTCGAGTATTGATCCGGGTTCAGGTAACTGAGGTAGTATGGGCTTGTGTTCCCCACATATTAATTTATGTTGTTCAAGTCCTGCAACTCCGTTTAATTTATATTTGTATTGTTGTTTATCGAATGATGTAAAGCACCGTTTGCAGAAAATTAACTGCCCATTATGTTTGGTTTTTTGAGCGCTAATGAGTCTTGAAAAATTAGAGATGTAACTATAGTGAGTGTTATCGTCCTGGTCTGAAATTAGTAAAAGATCAAAGTGATCGGGTTTTTCTTCATGTACTACTTTTAGTGGAAATACTTTATATTCCGGAAATTTCGGTGGTTGAAATTGTTTATCAATACCGTAAACATTGACAGAGACGTTTGGATTATTTTTTTCAAAAATTTTAACCTGATGTAGTGGTGTTGGAAATGATAGATTTGTAAAATTATATTTTTCTTGGTGTTTAAAATAATTATCACCGACACGATGTTTATTATTTCCTGTGACATGTTTTGCTAGGATCGCCCATTTGAAGCATTGTGAGTCTAAGTTCTGCGGATTAATCACAGCTTTTTTATTTTCTATTGCGCCTGGTAGTTGTATGTATGATGAGCCGCCTATAGGTTTATATTTATACACACCTAACATTAAACCGTCTATACATTGTAATGTGAAACCACTACCCTTGCTTGTATACTCGTCTTGCTCTTTCATTAATTTAGCGAATGCCTCTTCGACAATTTCCTGTACTCCGGTATCACAGAAAATCGCCTTAGCCGATGTTTTAAAAGCACGGTTTTCCGATGAATATTCCACATTCGGTATATTATATGTCGCCTCAAGCTTTAAATTAAACTTGATCGGATTTTTACTCACAATTGATTTTAGTAAATTGATTAGTTCGGATTTAATCGAATCAAGAAAGTAGATATAGTTTTGAATATTGTTGGTATTTTTCACGTAATACCAGGTAATTGTATGATTTGATGATGTAGAGATTTGTGTAAATCCTGAAGACTTTACGAGATTTAAACGTAATTTTTTTAGCCTAACAGCCGACGTTGTATTTGCACTGGAGACACGTTTGCCATTAACGAGCGTAGTGTATGAATCTTTTATTTTTAAAAAAAAAAAAACTAATTAGCTTATAGCACGTTTATAAAAAAAAAAAATGCTAACCTTGAAAATCATAAAGTCCGAGATTCTCAACGGTGTCTAGAACTTCCAAGCATTCAGCGTCATTCACGTTACTCCAAAATTCGTCCATCGTGTTATCTCGTTCTGGTGATAAGCGATCATTTTGTCCGAAAAGATCGATATCGTCTAGAACCTCCCAGCATTCATTCGCGTTACTCATAAATTCGTCCCTCGCTTTATCTCGAATGGGTGATAAGCGGACGTTTTGTTTATCTCGTGCAGTTGATACGCAATCTTTACGAACGGATGATGTACCAGGCTGTAAGTCTGGTACAAAAACGTGTGGCGCGATTTGTACAATACCTGATAAAACATTTGAAATATAATAAAAAATAAATATTTAAAGTGGATACAAAAATACATACCATGAGCATTTTTCAAATGTTTATTGAGACCGGCCTTATAACTGAACGTAATACCACATCTAATACATGGGATACGCTCGGCGTTGTGATTTTTTTCGTGTCTAGTTAGACTACGTTTCACCGTGAATTCCGAAGGACATTGTCGACATTTAAACATTTCGAGGTGTGTTTTTCGGTGAGCGATCAAATTTGGCTTGTATACGAATTTCAAAAAACATTGCTCGCATTTAAACATTTTAAAATAAATTAACAAGAAAAATTAAAACGTTATATGATAATTACGTGTGTAGTATTGACACAGAGCGATCGAGAGAGATATAGGTTAATATGGTACGACAAAATATCATCAACTATGGGGAGTAATGAATAGCGACTATTCATTCATTCAAAAAATCCCTACCTAAGACCCGTCGCCGACGCCGCCGCCGCCGCCGCTGCCACCACCGATCACAGTTATACAATGCAATACAGGGTCGTCGGTTTGTTGTATATATCGGGTGTGTTAATATCCGTATGGTAAAGTGTTCAAGCCGCCTGTTTTAAAAATACTATAAAATCGAGTTTAAACGTATAATGAAAGATTGTATAGTTACCTTTTCTAGATGCGGTATACAAATTGCATGCAAGGAAATATATTTAGAAACTAAACATAAAAAAAAAACTTATGTATGTAATAATAATAATACAATAAGAGTTTCCTTATGTTGACACCTTCATTTATCAAACATAGATCGTATCAATATAATAAAAATATAAATATAATATAAATCGTAATATAAACATTACGTATCTAGTAATATAGTTCTATTACTATGTAGAACATTGTCCACGAACTGTTGAGATCACACATTTTTTAATTATTACTATATATATATTATATATTAATGCGGAGGAAGATCTTAAACCTCTAGCCAACAAACTAGTGGTGTGTAGTTGTATGGTATAGCACATTTTCCTATCAGGTATGTAGCATGTGTTTGGATACATGTTTTTCAAATAAATCTCTAATTCATGTGCACCACTATTTTTGGATATGTACGTTGCACGTCCTAGGAAAATAGAAATATTGTATGCCTGTAGCAAAACTTTAGGTCGTATTACACATGTTATTCATCTCGAGTACTTCCCGTATGATATGTCTCATATGAAATAAATACGAAACATTTTCGATACTTAGCTTAATACAAACGTATTCAAGTTGATATATAATATATACCTGAATGTTATAAATATGTAAATACGTAAGGGGAGAAAAAAAAGCGTGGTAAATAGTTATAAATAAGCGTTTATTAGTATCTGTATAAACATCGTTTACTTATCTACAATTCACTTATCATGTTAAATATTTGAGGCGTTAATAATTCTATTTCTGCTGCAAGTGTACAGGTATAAAACCGCGCATTTTTTTTAACTCATTCGTTCCTACCCATATCTGCAAGCGACGCCCACAAGTTTCGCATTTTTTAAATTCTCTTATTATATCTAGCATGGTTGACGGTAGACCTGCATCGAGATGTTATTCGAATTTGATTATATATAATATTTTTGCAAGTATGTATGTATGTATGTATGTATGTATGTATGTGTGTGTGTATGAGCATTCATATGTAATTGAATGAATAAAGGACTGGGCGGCTTGTTTGTATACTATATTATGGAATACTGGAATCGCGTGTGTGTGTGTGTGTGTGTGTGTGTGTGTGTGTGTGTGTGTGTATATGTGTGATGTGATATGAATGTATTTATCTATGCATGCATGCGTGTATGTATGATATGGTATATAATATATATGTTGAGCTTGTGTGTGTTGTAAATATTATTATATAAGTTCAGAATGAAAACTGATGAGTACTGTATGGTGTGTAATACTATATTATAGTTTGTATGTGTATGGTTATATCATATTTATATGTATAAATATACCTATGTATCGTATGCTAACGATGCGTTTTATTGATATATATGTAATAAGTATATAATATTATGGTATAATATTTGTTGACAGGTATGTGTGATGTTGTAGGTACCTTATATTATATTATGAGCATGACGTATGTTCGTATATTATATGTATGTATGTATGTATGTATGTATGTGTGTTTGTACGTAAGTGCGTATGTAAGTAGGTATTTATAGATGTGATAACTGATAACATAGGTATGATAACGCGGTGGCGGGCTCGCGCGCGTTCGCGGCGGCCCTTTGTAAGGTATAGTGGCTGTGGTGGTGGTGGGGGAAATTATACATCTCGTACGTATGCGAACGATTGTCGTAAACACCAGTTAAATGAGATAGAATATACCTTCTAATCATAAGCGAGTAAGTTGCGCAGTGGTGTGGTTGTGGTATGGGAAGCGACCTGTTCGAGTTCGAATCCCGGTTCGGTAAAAAAATTTTTAAATTATTTTCCGCGGCTAATTGATAGGGAAGAGTGGCGGGGGGAATATCGTATAAGTGCGTGATTGATGGTGGGGGGTATATGAAGAGCGGGGTAGCGGGGGGAATGTCGTGTACGTATGTGATATGGGTTGAGCAGAGGTGTATAATAGATGTATGTGGGATGTGCAAACGGGTTTCGCGGGATGTGCATCAGGTATAGGGCTGAGCCAGCAGGATGCGGTTCCAGAAATCTCTTTTTTATCCTACTATCTTCAAAAACCTTTTACATATTTTATGCATCCCGTGAAAGTCATGACTATGATAAGTACCAGCCAGAAACATCATAAACGGCAGTTTCCCCGCCGAGTGCGGTATATTGGTGAGCCGGACGATAGTAAATCATCGTTATACACGGACGCCAATTACCAAACATATAACAGCATTGCCCCAGACCGAGTAAGCCGGACGATACTAAAAACTTCGTTATACACGGATGCTTAATAGTCTGTCCCGGCTTCCCTTTCCGCTCCAAACGACCGTGCGCTGCGAAGAAGTCTGTTGTTTTCGCTCGTTGCTCTACGTACACTCCGTGTGACGACCAACTCCAGGCACCGCAGTAGTCAATCCGTCAGCCGAGTCGAGAACGCCGAGTCATCGCCGCCGCCGTCCGATCGTTATATTTAATTGATCAAGTCGAGAACGCAGAGCCATCGCCGCCGCCGTCCTCATCTACACCCCCATTCACCGTCCACGCTGGTAAGTCACTATAAAGTGTTACCGTGCCACTTGTACGAGCCGTTGTTGTTGACAGTACGCCGCCATCGAGAGCAGAGCCAATACTTCACCAGCTACCGAACAACTTGAGTTATATGTTCGCATTCCCACCCCATTAAATATTTTTACTGTACACTCTGATGAGTATAATTAAAATAATTCATAAATTATTGTTATACAAAACATATGAATTATACAAAACTAACATGAAGATTGGTTCAAAACATGATATTTCAATAAATAAAAACAATTTATTACCAACCAATTGCGTTTCATTACAAACTCTTAATTCAAGAGTAATACAATCATAATATAATACGAGTATAGTACATTTCGTAATATTTTTTTATAATATTTACTGTTAGTGAAATATAAAGTTGGTATTACTAATATAATATATGTTATGATATTTATGGACGACTCTTGCACCATGACCCCTCGATATAGTAATGTGGCGACCCGTCACATCTCTTTTAGATAAATGATTAAATACTTAATCAAGTCTTCCAATTTACTAAACATTTATATTTTTTAGATAATTTGAAGAAAAATTTAAAATTGAAGAGAGACTGTGTGAACTAACAAAATTTTTGGTATGAAATGTTTATTTGAACACCTGTTATAATGTACTATTATAGATATAGTGAACTTAAGTTAATTTTTTATAATATACTATAGTAAACATTTGAACATTTATTACAATATACGTATATTATACATAGATTTCAAGTATGATTTTTTTTAGTTTTTTTTTTGAAAGTTACCCACCTACTACAATACAAGACACTTTATTTTTATATTTTGAAGCAATATATGTTTTGGATTATTTACATCTATATAAACTAAATTTCAGACCCATAGTTTAGTATTTATAGTTTGTATGATCAAAGTCGTGGAACCAAATTTTATCAGACTCTACTAGAATGTTGTAGTTAAATTAAACTATGATAAGTATGTGGAATAACAGTACCTAACCTTCTATGATAATTTGTTATGAATATAATATTTTAAGCAATAACTCAAATTTAGCACTTTTACTGTACTTAATACATTTTCCTAATATTTTAACAGAAATTATGGAGCTAAAAATATAGAAATACCTATATTATGTCACGGTCCATAGTTCATAGTTTTGTTTCATTTATAATAATAATGCTTTTTAATATACTTTTTCATAAATTAATATTTATTACAGTTGGCTTTTATGATTTGTTTGAACTATTAGTACTTATTTTTTTTGGTAGATCCCTATTATTACAACACCGTTACCAACATGCGTTTTTTTTTTGGTTAGTTAATATAATTGCATGTTTTTATGATTTCTTCGTATTTATGCTTATTTTCTTAAAATGTTTTTATATTTTCGGTTCATCCGTTACCTACTTACATACCTACCCACCAAGTGTGCAAATAAAGAATTTTTTTTGTAAACCAATTTGAATTATAATTTATTAATTTAAAACATTTTTAATAAAAACGTTTTCAGTATTTTTTTGAATTTTAAGTGCATATTTTTGAATATTTCAGTGCATATATTTGCCTGTTTTTAGTGCATACATGCAGGCAAGTATTTAACACTTTTTCATTGCATTAAATTCACAGCCCTGCTAATTACTTTTACTTCCAATCATAATACCTACCACAGTTAATGTTAAATGTCAAATTGTCAACAATCAACTGCTTCTTCAACTTGATAACACTAAGAGGATGTCAGATTTTTAGCGCACCATTTATTTCTCTCTCTGACCCAATCATTTTAGTGTTTTCTTAATCGTACATTTGGTATGCTACACGTGGGTCAAAGATGGAAAACAAATAGTGCGCTGACATCCCAACCGGCAACAAGTTTACACGAGTGAGCTGGGTATGGCTCCATCATAGATAACAAAGATATGGATAGGACATAATGGTCTTATCAGCGGTCTTCGAGGGGAACATTAAATTGAGGCCAATAAAGTATACTTATATCGAGTATCGACTATCGACTATCAATATAAAGGAGCCTCAATTGCCTTCCCCTCCGGGAACGCTGCCTCAAATCAGGGGCGTCATTTCAACTTTTTTTTTGTTGGTGCGAAAATGTTTGCAGGCAATTCAAATTTTTACCAGGCCACATAGAAAACTTTTTTTTTCTTCAGTGGGGAGGGGGGGGGTCTAGTAGGGACAAAAACTCGTATTCTCGACGTACTAACTAAAATTGGTGGTAGAATTTCTACCATAGAATATCATTTCTACCGTAGAAAGTAAGTGACAAGGTTAAAAATGTAGGCAAATAATATTCTGTGGTTGCTATTTTTAGACAATTTTTTCCCTTTTGATGGGAATTATATATCATGTTGTTTTCTTATTATAACGAGTAGGGAGATACCGGAGCGTGATAAGAAATCTATACCAGCATAATATTATACCCACAGATATTTATATATTCGATGGTAATAATATCATGGTAGAGAATAAAAAATATATATAACCCATAGACATAATTATATTATTATTATTTTATATTATGTCTATGATATAACCACACAACCACATCGATCATTTTTGGAAATAAAACCCATTAGTACCTAGAATATTTAATTTTTTTTTTTAAATACTGAAAAAATTTAAAATATATATAATATATTAATATATAACACTTTGGTATATCGGCGCTTATATTTATTGTTGGCAGGCCAAAGAAGGCGTTTATAAAAAATGTTGGTGCAAATGTACACCCTGCACCCCCCCCCCCCCAAATGACGCCCCTGCCTCAAATGTATTTAACATAGGCGTGGACTATCCGTATCTTTATTATCTATGGGCTTCATCCATAGCATGGATTAAGGTGTCAACAATCAAAGGATCAACTTGATAATCAAACACTTAAGTTCGGCAACCTGCAACTCAGGATCTTTTTATTCAGTGTCCTAATGAGTCATAAGAAGGTTAGTTAGGTAAACCTATGGTTAGTTGAAGCCAAAGAGTCAATAGGGCCTTTGCAATTCAAGATCTTTTCCTACGTATTCGGCATTGTTAACATAACTATTCTACCTTTACACTTTTTCTTCCCCCGTCTCTCAAAGCTATATACAGGTTCAGCCACTCTCATTCCACACCTCCATATGATCGGTATTCTGTCTATCCATCTCTTCTTCAGTCTTCTCGTCCATCATTTCTCCCCTAAATTAACTTCTATAGCCACTCTCACTATCTCTTATCATACTGTGACCGAACCACCTAAACCTATTCTCTCTTGTTTTCACTACAATATTTACACTACCCTACACTACCCTTAATTAATTAATTTCTTATTCTATCCTCTTTTGTACCTTAACACCTTACTTATTATTTTCATATCTGCTACTCTCACTCCACTTACCTACCCTAACCTTACATTTCTTTTTCATCTTTCCCTTTCATACACCAAACATTCTGAAATCCTGTTGACCCATTTCATTATCTTTGCCATATCACACACTTCCTAATTCCTATTCACTCAGTCTCTAGTTACCTACAAGTCATTGTACTTGATTATCGGTGAAAATATTTAAATATCGTTGAGCGAATTCCCTACTCGAAAGAATTGCTTAAAAAAATATCATACCTCACCAATTTTCTAATTTTGAACACGACTTTATTGATAGCCCGAATAGTGTTATACCAGTATAGTTACAATACAAATATTGAAAATTTTCGGGCAATACATCCCCTGATCAATTAACTATAGTAAAAAAAAACCTACTGAGAAATAAGAAAATACATACCCCGTGACGTAATCAAAATCTGCTACGAAACTTAGTCTTCGAAACACTGAAACGTTCACACATTTCAATCTGCTTATGATATATTATTCCTAGTTTGAAAATGTTCACTGAAGAATACCATTTCTGAAATAACACGCATCTTATGCAGTAAAATGTTCTACAATATTCTAATGACCTATGCGTTACAGTCTACAGATATTATATAAGCCTACCAATATATACCTAATATTAATTTTTATTACACAGAGTTTGTATTTTTAAATGTTGTATTCAAGGATTTATTAGTTTTATTTTTATACCTAACAAAAATTACATTTATTCACAAGTCAGTTATCAACTAGAACTCGACTACGAGTAAGACAGCGTTTGGATTGTTCGGACTGGCGTATAATTTATTATTATTATACATCTTTTGGTAGGTAGTAGTAAACGTTTGTGGTTCTACGTTACCGAGTTAACAGATTTTCCGCGACATAAATATTTAATTCATGTCTAAAAAGTAAATGTAAGACCAAAATAATATAAAAACAAACTTACGCATAAACATCGACTCTTCCAGTGAAACCTAGCTGTACTGCAGCACACGTTGTCGTCGAAGAAACAGCTATCTTCATCCGTCTACATCTCGCTCCATCTCCATCTCTATTTAATTGAAACTTATCTAGTATACAATACTAGTATCTTTATGATCTGTAATATATAAATGGTGTTCGATGAAAAAGATTGAAATAAGATAAAAATACATATTTTTTGGTTTTGAATATGAAAGCTGTGAGATGATCGATATGAATTTTGTGAGAAATCTAGAGGTACTAGAAAACTGAGACGAGTGTGTTGAATGAAATAAATTAAAAAAATGATTAACACAACAATCGCTTAAAAATTGGATATACCTAGGTAACATATCGATCGATTCTAAAACAGAAACTTAACCTAGGTACAAATAATATCACAATATCAGATAGTGAAATGTGAAAATTTGAAGAAAATTTCCTATAGGTATATCCCGTAAAACCCCCAAAATAAAACGTACGTTTAAGGTGTTCTCTTATTACCCAAATATTTAATGCCCGTATCCCGTATGCATAGCAAATGTATGTTTCACATTTAACGAAAACTAAAACTATCGTGACGGAACTGAATTACGAAGAACGTATAAAACAAAAATAATCGTCACCAAGTGATAGGTATATTCTGCTATGTACTTACAAATCATACTAAATAACATTAATCATTATGTATTTTCTTATTTTGTTAGGTAGGTATAAAAACCTACCTTCCTACTTATAAAATCATTACCTAATCATTGATTTAAAACTTTAAAAATTATTCTACTATAACAATAAATTAACAGTTGTAGGCAAAGTATTATAATTTAAGGTATTTTTCATAATATCCTAATTTTGTACACATATAGCAACTGGATTTTAAAAACTATTCTACGTCTAGCGGGTATATAAGTTCGTCTGACAATAAATATTTACATAAGGTCTACCGCGTCAACAGGGTAGTAGGACATAACTTATGTAATTATTTATTCTTCCGGCGAAACGCGTTCCCTTCGAGTGTATAATATTGTCTAGTGTCAGAGCTGTGCTTCTCTGCCAAGAAAAATGCAGCGCGCGTCTTCATATCTCCGAACCAAAAGTTCAGTCTGGAAGTATTGAGAATAATGACATTTATAAAAATAGGCACCTAGTTTAATAACCAGAATGGAACGAAATATGTGAGTACGTATTGGAATCGCTGTTCGTCTCAGACGATTGTCATTTGCCATAGATTATTTATAATTATAACCTCACCGTCCCAATCATAGAAAATATATATATGGTCCTAACCGATGTATGATGGATATTTTTACATTATCTTCAAAAAAACATTTATTTGTTTCTACTAGACGCAAATACGGTAAAGTGAATTCAAATTTATAATATAGATAACGGTTTTTTTACTTGGTAACCATTTATTTATTACTTGGTTTATAAACAAATTCTAATTGATATAAAATAGTAATTATATAAAATTAGTTTTATTGATCCCAATATTTAAAAATAATGTTTCAAATAAAATAATAAAAAAAATTTAAGAAATACTTATTAATTAATATGTATTACCTAAATAACAAAATAACTAAATAAATTCGTGTGTTTTTTTTTAAACATTTTCACTCCCCCCTCCCCTTACGTAATTGTATCACTCCTCCTTAGAGTGGTGCGCCCCTTAGGTTAAGAGCCCTTGAAATAGTGCATGTAAAAAAATCAGCCATATCCTCCCCCCCACCCCTTGACAAAATCATTTGACTCATTTAGCTACTTTATGAATTAAGAGCGATACATTAAACGTACAAAACTGTACCTACCTACATAATAGTTATCAACCTATTAACCCATCAATAATATTATATTTTTTATTGTGTACACTAATCGATTGGTATATACAAAATAACTTTAAATTATAAATATAGCCTCACCGATCGTCGTCATTCAGCTAACTTGACATTTCTATCCAATCTCCTTTCATCTAAAATTGACAGTCCTGAATTACTATCTCATGTCTCATTTAATGTCCCCTCTCGCCGTACACGATCATCTGTTCCATTTCATATACCTTTCTCTTCCTCAAACTACTATCTTAACTCACCAATCATCCGTCTTATGCGCATTGCCAACACTGACCCTTCATTCTCTCTCTGATATTGAGCCACGTTTCCATAAACTATTAAAACTATTATTATTATACTTTTATATTCATGTATAAAAGGGTTCGTCCCGTATTGTAAAAATAAAATAAAATAAAATAAAATAAATAGGACGTGGATTTAAATGCATTAAAAATAAGAAATATGCCTTAAAAATACGATTTAATGCACTTATATGACAAAGCTTAATAAAATGGCCAGAAAAATTAAAAGTCCAATTTAAAAACGTATATAAAATAGAATTTAGATAAGTGTATAGGTAGTGTATTCGTTATATTTTGAGTTTCATTATAGCACATCAGTCCATCAGATGCTATTTAATATTTTAAAATAAAAAAATTCGACAGTAATTCCATATTGGCTAGTGTTGTTTTCTATAACTGAAGACTGAAGTTATAGTATCGAACATAATTAGTACGTAAAAAAATAGAAATATAAGAAAAAAAATTACCTTTATTTAATTGTATTTAATTTTTTTCTAATAAGTTTTTATAAAATTCACTTTATCCCATATAATTAATGTTCTAATTTCATTTTTCAATTCGTTGATAATATATGAAACGAATTCTTTGCTTGGAAAGCAATGTTTTAGAAAATTCAGAAAATGCAGTTTATATTTTAATATTATAAATAATAATTTCTGATGCATTGATGCTGAAGAGTGAGGGGGTGGACAATCAGCCGAACCGAAATCTAACATCTTAAACACTTAATATAAACAATTTTTCACCCACGCGTCATGGTATGAAAATAAAAAAATATTTATAATTCATATTTATACCGATTTTCTACCGAAAAAATAAATTACTTTAATCTCAATATTATTTATTAGTTAACGATATCTTTGCTCAGAATCGTTTTTCGTTTGTTCGTTTTGTATTTTAATAATTTATACGTGGATATAATATTATTACTAATAATTATAGTAGTTGTGTTTGTTTTATTTCCTTAATTTATTTAGTACTATACCAATAAATTATATATTAATTTATAATTTTTAAAACATTGTGTTCAAAAAAATAAAAAAAAAATGTGATTTTAATTAGAGTCTTGTAATGTACCTACCTATATTTAAAAAATAAATAAATATAATAATAGCTGTTGAACTTTTAGGGACATAATAGGAAACACATTCGTGTATGTAGTATTACACTATTTATACAGGTATATTTATATGCCTATACGAGTGTATGGGTAGGTATATTATTCATAAGTGCGCACACGTCAGGATAGGCAGTTGACCATTCCGTGAATATACTTTTATGTGTACATGGTTATACATCCCTAATCCCTATGATATAGAATATAGATATTAGGTGAACAATAGAAGTTAAGTATGTGACACTAAATTAATAGTTATCTATAACTTATAACGTTGTATTTGGAAGAAAAATTACCAGTTATTAATTAAAATTGTATCTTATGACTATTATCAGTTATAAATCATAACATATATTTCTATAAATTAAACCAAAATATTTATATATTTATATTAAGTACCCTGTATAGGTATGCACCTATTAATTATAATTGTTCTACAAACAGGGACTGGAAAAACGACGACGACGTTTATATCTCGCGTATTTTATACATTTCTAGTCCGGAACTAAAATATGCGCCTACAACACTTGGATAGCACATTTTTCGTGACATTAAATATTTGTTTTAAGTCTTAAAAGTAAATTTAATCCCCAAAAGAATATAAAAACAAACTTACTTTAATTATCGACTCCTTCGGCGGAATCCGTGACGTGTGTGAACTGTGACGCCCATGAGGAAACGCTCCAGAATACAGCCAGAACTTGGAATATTGTGATTTATGAAAAATAAAATTATACGAAACGCAGTAAGTTTTTTGATCATATCTTCTTTGCTTATTGAAATTTTAGAATTTTTAATCGACTGTGTCTTCTGCAACGACTTTGAGATTTGCCATAGATTAAATAAATAAATGATAGATATTATACTAGGTACGTCAATATGATGAATCCACGGATATAATATAATGCAACTTTTTATATCAAAGAGTTCTGTGTTAAGGACCAATTTGTTCATTGAATTTTGATAAGACAATAAACCAAAATAGTTCATAATTTTGAATTTGAATTATAATAATATGATATTGGTATTATTTAAATTATTATTTTCGTTTATCAATTTAATTATTGATTATGGTGGTGAATAGATATCAGAAGCACAAGAATATTTTTATAAGAGCATAAACGTATACAGTAAATTCATCAAATACTATAATACCAACTATATTTTTACAATGATATGTGTTTTTTTTTTTTAAATATTTTTAATTTTTTTTTCTTGTGGTCTGTGTAAACGATAAGTATTCGTAATAAAGATTCAATTTTCATATATAATATTATATTATAGGCACTCAGTATGTAACCATATGTTTATTTTTAGTTTAATTTAACTGTAGGTATTTAGTAAATAATAATAGGTATACGAAATTGTGTTTTCGAATAGCAATTTATTGTTTGTATTAATAGGGAACTAAAATTGTGTAAATGATGTACAAATGTATTTTTGGTGTTTTAAGGCTGCTGTAAGATCAATTTATGAGAATCCTTGCATTAAATAATTGTTAGGATTATTTGATATGAATAATTATTTTATTACATAATATGGGTTTATTACATATTGGTAAGTCGATCAGAAACTATATTTACACTGAATGTTAATAGTAAAACCTATTAAAAAATCTATTATTTGTATTTATTTGTTAATAATAATTAAGACTTAAATATTAGCAGTAATCTTGTTCCTTTCACAAAATGTTTTTTAATTATTTTTAATTTAGTTTACATTTATCCCAAAGTGATCTCTGAATAATCATTCAATGATTAATTTAATAGTTACATTCTCGGTTACATTAATTGGATTATAAATTAAAATAAACTACAGTTTCCAGCTTCTACTACAACATTATTTTATATTTTATTTTATGTTTTTAATTTTTTAAACGCAGTCTGCACTGTGTGTTGGTGATTTTACACGTAATACGTTTTGAAAACGTCCAGAAAAGAGTTTGTTTTAAGACTGTCTGTCTTGATAACAACTAATTTAATTTAGAGTGTATTGTTATATTATATTATAATGAAATTAATAATTATAGTAAAATATATAATTGCAAGACATTTAATACCTATATCTATAGCCATCTAGGGTATAAACTACACTAAAAAAGGTGTAAGTATGATAATAAAATATATGAGGTGTATAATGTATTTATGTATATAAAAATATAAAATATAAAGATTAATAACATTATATTGTTTTAAATACTTCGCGCAAACCTAAGGTGATACCTGGCGTATAGTATAACATGCAAAAAGGTGCGTATTAAACTTGGCGTGGTAAAACGAAGACGGTCTCACGTATTTTATACATTGTGCTATTGGGATTAAACTTATAAATGCTTCTACGTCACCTAGTTAACAGATTGTCCGTGGCAATAAATATTTAATTTAAGTCTAAAAAGTAAATGTAAAATAGTAGGTAATAGGTAATATGAAAACAAACTTACTCGTAAACATTCTCTTCCGGTGAAACGTAGCTAGAGTGCCACCATCGCCGAAGAAACAGCTATCTTCATCCATCTTCATCTAATCCTCTCACTCCGATGAGCTGAAACTTGAAAGTATCGAAATATTTTATGAAAATAACCTGATCAAACAAAATTTGCGAATTTATAATAATGTATAATACATTAGTATTGCTGAAATTATTAGAATTGTTAACCGTCGCCGACGAATTTCGACAATTGAAGATTGCCATAGATATCATAAAATATATTATTTACTATGATAAATCCAAAGAACTTATATATTATTATATAAGAACTCAGTATACCTATACGGTTTATTTATAAATCGTATTTACAGAAATATTTGTGATCTGCAATGCACCTATTCTGGTTTTCTATTTCAATTATAGTTCGCATGCCAAATTTAACTATACAAACTGGTCCGCAAGTTTATAGACATTCTAATACATTCTCCCGCCAGTGCCAATAGACAAAGTGTTTGAGAAGTTATATTTTTTTGGTACCTAATTAATTTACAATATGAATTATTATAAGTTACCTATGTAGGTACTTGTCCAAAACTCGACTACCTGCAAATCATTGGTTTTTATGGTATAGCCTTACGAAGTTCACGATTTTCGGTGTTTTACGCATCCGTACAACGCTTAAAGTTTACCGATCTTAAGTATTACAAATTAATTTTTTTTTTAATCTAAGTAAATCAACGTTTTAAAATTGATGATGCAAAAATAATTCTGACACCCTCCTATGGTGGTTTCACATAACAAGTCGAGGGATGTTTTTGATTTTAATTGTTCGAGCAAGCGCAGTGTGGTACACCGGGTACATATGAAAATACCAAAAATTTCAATTAGTTATAATACATATAACTTAAAAATAAGACTGACCGCCAAGTTCAGACTTCCCTGTCGTTTTCAGTTAAAAACTAATGATTTCCGGCAATTATTTTTTGCAATATCGTTCTTAATTCGTTGTTACTTGTAATATATACATATGCCTATTTTAAAAATATTATTCATTGGTAATTGAAACGTCTTAAATATATTATCATATACAAATAATAATAATTCAGCTTAACCAGCTACGGTATTAATAATATTTAATAATATCAATATAAATATAGTATACAATATCCTAGGCTGACAAATCGTCTTCACTTAAAATCGTTTTTCGTATACTATGATATTATATCATTGAATTCAAATTTAACACTATCCATAACAGTCACCCACTTGTAACCTACTGTTCAGCAGAGTCACTTCCAATTTTTTTTTTTTAGATTCTGAGGGAAGCGATGAATGTATTGATTTTACAATGATGTGCGTTTTTTTTTTTTTTTTGTGCCTGTCATCACCTTTTAGGACAGTAAAAGTGCTTGAATTTTCTTTAACAGTAACTTTTCTGATAGGAAAGTGAATCTAGTTGGTACTATGGGGGGGTCAAAAGTAAAATTTTCCCAGTAGTTTTCAAAAGCGACGTGAAAAACAAAGGAAAAACGGGAATTTTTTACTCAAAGTCCGTTTTCGAGAAAATCGATTTTGGTTTTTGGTGCAACTCTAAAACAAATGACCGTAGGTACATTACATTTTGACTGAATGCTTATATTAGCATTTTCTATACACCATAACATTTTCCAAATATTTTGACTTATTTTGAGCTGTTTACGGACATTGTCAGTTTTCAATTTTTTTAATTTTTTTTTTCTATAAATATCAATAAAATTTTATCTGTTGAGTAAAAAAGCTTGAAAATTTAATAGAAGGCTCCTAAGTTATTGTTTCAAATGCAGATGAAAAAAAATTAAAAATCCTTAGTCACAGTTTTTATTTATAAGCATTTAAAGTTCAAATTTTGACAAAATACTGAAAAATCACGAAAATTATCAAATTATTTTGAGTTGAGAATTCATAAAAATTTTTCTTTTTCAATCTAAGATTCGAAAATGTAATACAAGATTATCCAAAAGTTTACCTACCTATATCAAAAAAAAAATGTCTACAAAAAGTCAAATTAAATTTTTATGAACGTTGAAATTCATATTTTTACATTATTTGATATTCACTCGATTTCTCATGTAACGATTTTCTTATTTTGTTGTAATTAAAAAACGTATGACTGTAGATACTTGAACATTTCACTAAATGTTTATATTAGCATTTTCTATACACGATAAAATTTTGAAAATAATTTGATTCTTTTTGAGCTGTTTACGGACATAGTCAGTTTTCAATTATTTTAGTTTTTTTTTCTATAAATATCAATAAAATTTTATTTATTGGGTAAAATAGCGTGAAAATCTAATATAAGGCTGCTGATATATCGTTCTAATAGCAGTTAAAAAATATTAAAAATACATAGGCTCAATTTTTATTTATAAGCATTTAATGTTCAATTGTTGACAACATTTATCAAATTTATAAATTAATAATTATTTTGTAGTTAAAAATTTATAAAATGTTCAATTTTTGTAGCTAAGGATTAAAAATTTAAAACAAGGTTCCACGTAAATAGGTTATATATAAATTACTTTATTCACAATAATATCATCAAATATACTTGGTAATATCATAGGCTGACGGTCCGTTTTCGCTCAGAATCGTTTTTCTTATACAATGATATTATATCATTGAATTCAAATTTAACATCATCCATTACAGTGACCCACTTGTAACCTACTATACAGCAGAGCGACATCTATTTATCCACCTTTTTTTTACTATGCTTTTATTGTATTAAAATATACACAATGACTTATAACTTACATTATTGGACCGGACATACAGCAACGTCGAGTTGAGGCACCTGTCCATAAACACATTTTCATCAGCAAAATATAATATAAAATATAAAGTAAAGAAATGCATAAAGAAAAAACTGTATTTATTCATACAATTTTTAAATCAAAAACATTAGAACAAGATAATGCTTTCTTGATAAATTAAAAATATTTGAAGATTTTATTTGTCATACGTTTACATGGCAATAGTACAATTCTATTAAACCTATTAGGTACGTAAACAACATTTATTAATATGACAAATATTTAAAATTTCAAAAAAGGGGGACCCTCGTGTTAATACCCCTCACTTTGTTTTTTGGATAGCGCTGGGAGTTTTTGTGCACAAACGTCGGGACCTGGTGCACATTTCTGCACAAACGATGCACAAACGTTTGGCACATTCAAAAATCCAAATATTCAATGTGGGGGGCTACCGTTTCAATGCCCCTCCCCCCCATTTTGTTTTAGGGATAGAGCTTTCAGTTTTTGTGCACAAACGATTGGACTTGGTGCACATTTCTGCACAAACGATGCACAAACGTTTGGCGTGGTCAGAAGTTCAAATTTCGAAAGTGGGGGGGCCATTGAAATGGACCTGTTAAACTTATAGTTTATCTTAGTTTATGATACCTAGCTAATAAGTAATAACTAATAAATAATTTACTAACAATACCTAATATTTAAAATATTTATATATTTTGTTTAATTCCTTCTGATCCTAGAGGTAGGTACAGCTAACATTCTGTGTTCCTATCTATAAAGAAAAACTACAACTGCAGGTCCTCACCACAATCTTCATCATAAAGGTAAATAAATACTCATTTATCTCTTTCATTTTTCCTAAATCAATATCATAATCCAAAGAAACTCATAATCACGAGAACTTTCATGACACCCTCGTACCACTCAGTAAGGGCTCACGTATTATACTGCTTGCTGTGTATTCATATATATTTATTGACATTCGGGCATATTCCTAGTATTGCAGATTTTTTAAAAAAAAAACTTCGAAAAAATATATATGTTTATTTGTATAGAAATTTATTTGCATAACATATTACAATATACGATGTACAATTTTACAAACAATAAATGTTTTGGAAGTATTTTTTCCGGTATTTTCGGTATTTCAGGTCAGGTAAACTATCTACCGATCGAAAAAAACGTTCTTTCTTTGCATTTTATATTTATATTCAAGTACCGGCTTGAGAGAAGTTAACCAGTTGACACGTCAGAAGTTCACCGTCTGCTTCCATGGCCGAAGCATAGGGCACTTTTACAAATTCACGGTGTTTAATGCGCATTTCAGTTTGGGTAAATAGCTACTCATTAAAAAAAAAATTTTTCTTTGTATTATATTCAGGTAGGTATACCGGCTTGAGAGCCAGAAGTTTGTCTGCTTCCATAGGGCCCTATGACGCTACCAGACGAAAAATTCGGATGGTGCACCAGCCGCCTCTTGTCTCTACCACCTCAATTCAGGTCAGGCGTGTCACGTGCTACTCTCAAGAACGAGTCCTTGAATCACTTACAGCAAAATTTGCTGAGCACCGGGGTTCACGCCGAACTCGGTCAGCAATGATGACAGAAGTTCTTCTCCGTTGTAATAACGGCTTGTAATAGTTAACGACCATCTACTTCTGTCATCGTTTCTGACCGAGTTCGGCATGACCCCGGTGCTCGGCCAATTTTGTATGAGGTCCGACTGTCTTGGCCATGGAAGCAGACTGCTAACTTCTGGGTCTCAAGTCGGTATACCTACTTGAACATAAGCAAAGAAAAATATTTTTTTCAATCGGTAGCTATTTACCTAAACTGGAATGCGCATTAAACACCGTGAATTTGTAAAAATGCCCTATGCGTCGGCTATGGAAGCAGACGGTGAACTTCTGACGTGTCAGCTGGTTAACTTCTCTCAAGCCAGTACTTGAATCAATCGGTAGATAGTTTACCCGACCTTAAATACCGGACAAAATGCTTCCAATACATTTATTTATATGGAAATAACCTCGAAACGACCATCATCACGTCTTCACTTCGCGGATCCGGGGCTTGGAGAGTTGTTGGATACGGAGCGACGGCTTGTAAATAAGCGACAATGGCTTCACCATGAAGCACTTCTTTTCGTCGTCCACTTTCGGCGTTGGACGGTGCTTGGCCAATCGTTTAATGTGCTCTGAAGCCTCGTATTTCAGAGCAGCACGTGACACCCCTGTTTTGTTTCGTTGTGGTAGTGGCGGTGGGTGACCGCACACTACTTGAGGTTTATCATTGGGAACGTTTGGGCCCTTTTTGCACCACGGAATCTGGTGATCAACTCCTGTAAAATATTAGGCCAGTACAATATAATTATACCGTGTCGTGACTCGTGAACGATTTTATATAATATTATTGTATAAATATTGCGTCGTAGTTATTATAAAGATACTACGATCTCAAATGCAAATGTATCTTGTGAAAAAAAAAAAACCAAAAATAAATCGAGCAGGAACGTGCTGATAACCAGAACAGGGTGGAGATACGGAGCTGTTGATATTTATTTTTTCTTTTCAGTTGAATAATATTTAATTTAAATTTGTGATATTTTAGTTTTATCTGTAAAGAGCACCATGGTCATACATGTGGAATAACAATGTAAATAGCTAAACTTTAAGCGAAACGAAACTTTTAGCAGTTATTATTTTATTTCCCATTATAAACAGTTTCAGAAATAATATTATAAATCAATACATTATTTTATTGAAAAAAGCCCCCTTAGTATATCATTTGGAATCTAAATAAAACTGATAGTTTTAAAACTAATTACACCTATCAAATTATTCAAATTATTTTCGTTTTTCAATTTTTTTTTTTTTGCTTAAAGTGGGTATAGTTACTTAGTAATTGGTTTAAAAGTGTTAAAGTTGCATATTATAATTAAATTTAATAGTACCTACGTACTAAACAAGACACTGTCTTTACCTTCTTAAGAAAATAGGTAGGCAGCCAGGCAGGTACTTGTTTAAAATTTAGTCTTAGTATCAAGTCTATTCATAGTATTATATATTTTTCTATTGAAAGCACAAACTATTATTAGTAACGTGATTAAACACTTCTACATTGTGTCATTATATAGTACCTATACATATACCTATAATGAGCGCCACTAAGAAAATACGTTTGGTAGTCACACTATATATGGTCTAGATCAAATGAAATTATTCTGTGTACCTATGTGTTTTTCTTTTAACCGACGTAATAAGACATAATAATATCTAACTCATACTACGCGTTATATTATTATTATTGCCATAGTTCAAATAATATTATTATAGTTGCGATATAGCGCCCAGTTACCCCGGAAAACGGCACTCAGCCGAATCGACGGTTTTCGCAACCGAGCCAGGGGCTTGGCCAGGCTGTCGATCCTCGAGGATGGCCGATAACGACGGCGACCACCTGTAGACGGACCTGCATATGCCACTTGATAGGTCTGCAGCCGCTGGTGGTCCTCTGCATTTTGGCTCGGAGATGGTGGCTTGTCCAAATCGTGTTTCAGTGTGTCGATAGTATTTGTATTGACTTTATTATTCATGTCGTCGACATCGGGGAACGAGACACGAGACTTCCCACCGGCAGCTCTGCGATAACCGTCTTGTCGAAAAGTCTTGTCGATCATGCGCTTTCTTATCGACGGAATCATATTGTATTCGTATAATATCTGCTGGAAAGTCAAAACAATTAATATTATTCTAATCGTTATATATTTTATATATTATTTGTTTTATAGTTCCTCTGGTTGCTCGGCATTGTAGCTATATGGTATACAGTTATTTTATTGTTATAACATCTAATGTCGAGGAAGATATTTTTGTAACTTCAACCGATTAAATCGCTATAATTCTGTGGTATACTTAATAGGTTAGGTATTTTACGGTTTTAAACTTTACCATCGATATATACCTACACTAATAGTTTAGTGGGTGGTATTTGATCGACATTACTACCAACTGGCAACAAATAATTTCCTACACGGTGTTTTATTATATATAGTTTATTTCCTTAAATTGAAATATTGTACGTCAATACAATTGATATATTATGTAGGTACTATACTGCGCATATCAGTACAACGTTGAAATTACGAAAACTTGCAAATTATTTTGTTATTTAAAATGTATAAAATGTTCAGTTTTATATAGCTAAGGCTCGAAAATTCAATACAATAGGTTCCTCATATTAAGTAGTTCATACAATCATACTGGAACCAAACTATAATCACAAACATTTTTTTATTATTAACATAATATGAATTTCAAATTTGGACGAAATTAGATGTCTGTTTAAACAAAAAATAACTATTTTAGTTAGGTATTTTGTTGTAGTTCAAAAATATTATTCGTGGGGACTAGAAAGTTTAAACATATTCAAAACATTTAGATTAATTTTAAGATATTGTCTATTTGTACCACAAACCTATATATAATTCACTTAGGTCTACTGAGTACAGTAAGTAAGTATTGACTCAAAAGTTAATAACAATAATATTATATGCTATACATGTATACTATTATAATAACTAAATACTAGTAATAAAATACATTTAATGAATTTTGCAAAAATTAATCCAGCCTACCGTATTACTGTAAATAGTAAAATAAATTTCTTTAATAGCATTATGTATGATGGATATTATCCATTGTGTATGTATATTATGTATGATATTTTTATATCATAAAATATACTAATATATATAGATTTCATTCAGAACAATTTGTCGTTTGTGCAATATGGTTTACAATTGAATTCAAATTTAACACATACATCACAGTGACTTAGAAACATAATATTATGAGGTACACTCGAAATTCATTGATCCGGTTACTGGCTTTTTTGGTTATACTTTTTAGTAGATACTTTTTTTTTTAAAATTTTAGTATCCCAATAATAATTTTTACTATAATAGCTAAACTAAATATCAAATAAATTATTATCGTCCGAACAATAAAATTCAGTAAAATAATGTAACCTTTAGCCATAATCCTTTGAAGCTAAATTGAATATAGATACCATCGATAGACATATTATATATACATTATACACGTATATATGTATACTAAATTATGTGTTGTACTAAGCATTAAATATCATATTATTATATTATTTTATAAGTTTGAATTGTAGTCTTGTAATCATACTTTTAGTTTAATTATTTATTAGGTCAATGATGCAATTAAGCTGAGACAACAAAAGGAAAATTATGTATACTAATAATGTACTTTACTATAAATTCTTAGATATCGTAGTAGTGACAATTTGACACTATATAATAAGTGTAAAAAGTTGATTAATGAGTCCAAGAAGCAGAATGTGAAAAAACATAAGAAGAATGTTAACGCTGGTGACAGAGGGAGTGCGTTGAAGTTAAGAACGTTATCTGTGCTGATACGTTGGATTATTTTTATGATATTTCAATTTTAAATAGCAAGATATAATAATTTTTCTTAGATTGTAATATTTCATATATTATTCATAAATTAAATGAAAATTTAAATACCGCAAACAAAGACAGCGTACAAAAAACTGAAAAAACACAGGTGATTAATGTTCTGGACTAAGTTTGAATTAAATAATAAACAGTTGTAAAAATTAAGTTAAATATATATTTATTTAATAGGTACTATTTTAAATAGTTATGCAAAATTAAAACCATGGTCGACGGCGGGCGATTGGAAGTGGGACAACGACCAGCGGTCATCGACGTCCGTCTGTATTTAAATTACAATATAGGTAGTAATTATAATAACAAAAGTATTGGCACAATACAAATAGCCCGCGAGGATCAAGTGCAGTTAAAGGTCAGTTGTAGAAACATTCGAACCGAGAACATATTATAATAGGTATATATTATTTTCGTGTAGCCAAGCCTCGCCTTTCGTGTGACCCTTTTAAAGTTTTAACCGATCATCGTGTCTGTTTCCCGGGCATAGCAATAATATAGTTTTCATGCGATTTTCACACTATTTTCACGTGCGCTGAAAGTAAATCTTTTATGGCCAATACATGGAATAACATAGGTAATATACGCAATGGCATATAGGTACGCCGTACGCCTAACTGGAATTATATTATATGTATTCAACAATAGCGTGAAATTGGTGTATAATAGCTAATTATTTGTTAGGTATAATTATATCTATAATATGTAATCCCTTATCGTAGAAATAAAATAATGTAAATTGTGAAATTATTTTTTTGTATGTATATAATCATTGAGTATATATTACAACAATATAATAATATATATTATACTCAATGGTATTATATATTATTATTGATATAATTTTAATCTAAAACATTTTACGTCAATATTATATATTTTATCTTAATTACAAATTTACTAGTTTACAATAATTATTATTGTAAATTGACCTGGTGAGTACCTGCGTGAAAGACTGTGATCAAATTGAACTTATTTCAACTGTTATTTTCGGGGTGCATACTTATTTTTGTCACGGACCTCTTACTATTGTCTACAGACTATATTTTATTACCAGAAGCCATATATTTCAACGTATATTTTTTATTGTATATTTATAAAAGAATTTAGTGTTATACATTAGGTAATAAGAAAAGAAAAACACAACATTTCGAACCAATTCAATATCCATGTATATAGCTATAGGTTGCTATTCCAAGACTTTGCCGGTCTAACCATTCGCTATTTATCGCTTATTTCTCAGAGCAACATGTTTACTTATTTTCTCTTTTTTTCAGGCTAACCGTGAAATATGTTTTTTTCTCGTTGTGTGGAGTACTTTTATCCGCGCGTGTGTGTGCAAGTGTACCTACACGATTTCCACTTACATCGTAATATCTATTCCCAAATGGAATAGATAAGATACAACGATTTACCTATTTTCCGAAAATAAACATGCATTTAATTTATCATGTATCCTATCCATCCCGATGATTTATTTTTGTTTGTTTAACTTCGGGACGCAATGCAAATTGGTTCGCCTCTCGAACGGCGTGCCTCAAAGCTCGAGAAAAAACCCCAGAGCGCAAAAAATGATTGTATTTTTCCAATTTATTCACTATATTATACTATACGGATCCTACTACTGCACTGCAGTGAGCATAGGTATATTACGCGTGTACGTGGCCAGGTCGGATCGTATCGGATGACTAAGACAAATATAAAATTATCATGGTTTTTTAATAATTTTTTATTTAAGATAATTTATCGGGTGTTCATCGCAGCCGCGGTTTTGCGGTAGAGTAATTCAATAAAAGTACCTAAAGGTTCACGCACGTAGCAGGACAAAAATATAATTTGCATTAGTAGTTTTCTGGACCAATATTAATATGCACGTCCGAAGACACTAATATAATATAATATAAATACCGTACGAGACCAGCTCGCACACAAAAACACGATAACACTTTAGCTATGGCGCGTGTGAGGAAAAGGATAATTTTTTTTTCTCCGTCCGGTTCGTCGCCGCGGTCGCGATCTGGCGGCGGCGCTTTTCAGGGGATATGCACTTTCGCTGTATCGATTCGCCGGCCGGCATAGGCGTGCGGAGGTCGGAAAAGCGTTTCCTCGTCTGTGCCGCCGCCACCACCGCCGCGACGAAGCGACCGCGGACGGGACGGCGGCGGTGGCGGCGGCGAAGGAAGAACGCGGGCGACCTAAAACGGTTTTCGATGCATTGACCCAAACTGCAGTAAACTATTTCGCCTTCCCACTCGCGAAACACGTCAACACCGTCTCACGTATTTCGTTTAAACGGTGTCGCGTATTATTATTATATTATATTATATGGGTATAGTATATCGCGGCGCGTCGCAAAACTACTATAATGTCGACAGAAACGCGCAGTGCTTAATAATAATATGTCAAATTGAAAAATTTCTTTTGAAAATATATTACATTTATAGTATATTATCGCACGCGTCACCATAATAATATTATACGCTAGCTCGTTTGCCGTAATAATAGTATAGTATAAATAATTATTACACTGTGTGAAAAGTCATATGCGCAATATTATTATTGTTATGCGTCATTGCCAGTTGCTGCGTTTCCGGCAGACGCTCGTAAAATGTATATCGTAAAAATTTGACGATAAAAATGCATATATTATTATTGTTTTTAAATCGCTGCAGCGACCGCCAAAACATTGCCCGCATAAACGATCGATCGACTGTTGTAGACTTGTAGTTGTCTAAAACAGCTATACTGCTGCAGATGCGTCTGTATATCGACATAGGTACTTATGGTTTTTGCGGGTGGAATGATAGCTGATATATGAATGGGAGTGGTAGGGGATAAACGATTTTACGCCGACAATAAGTACCTACACACCTTATTATTAAATTAATGTAATTTGAACATGAATTAATTTTTTTAAACTATGAAATCCAAATTTTCCTTTACATAATTAATATTGCAAATGTCTGCGTAAAAGTAGGCACATGGTCTACCAAGTTTAAAATGGCGTCCACTATAGAATATACTGTAGGTACCTATAGTATATTAGCTTAATTATAGCTATGTTTGCAGTTTATTACAGCTTAAATTTATTTTAAGTGGAATGCAAACGGACAGTTTTTAAGGAGGTCAAAATAGGCAATTTCCAAATTGTATGCACACGGCTCTTTTAAATGTGTGTGTAGTAAGTAATCATTAGTGTGTGTAAAAGAAATTGCAGAATGCTTCCGCACGCTCATGTACAAGTCACCGCTACGGCGTTGGCGCGTGAATGGTAAATAATGCGTATGCTCATTTGTTTGTACTTTTTGTCAATCCTACTGATGGACCTGATAACGCGTCACCTGATAAGACTTATGATTTGAATTCGTTAGTATGTCTACTTGAGATCGATCAGGCAACATTTAAGGATATTCAATTTATAATTTTCGAATAATGAACAAATTTCGTAAATTTGAAATATTCAAACAAAATGTATAGGAGTTTTGAAACAAAATTTAAAAAAAAGTGTATCTCAAGTAGACATACTAAAAAATTCAAATCAGTTTTCAGAAATCTTTTCGCGTTATCAGGTCCATCGGTATGATTGACAAAAATTGCATGGCACATTTTGGTTGAAATAATTGACCATTTGAAATCAGAACTTATTGTGCATTACGCGATTATAGATATACTGTATAGCTTGCTTTATAATTATTATGTTATTACGATATTATGTTGGTAGATAAATCGATGAACGAATAATAATATTATGTCAATAGTTCAACGGTAATAATGTATACAGCTAACGTCAAGATTGTTTTTTTTTCTTCAATTGGTAAACAATACGTAAGTCGATTCAGTATTATAAGTAAACAGTAAAGTTGTTTTCTTTAAACAATCAACCCTGATTTTTCCTTGTTAATTTACCTAAGCCATACTATATACTATATAGATACATTATGTGCCTTGTACCTATAGCATATTATTAGGTAACTAAGTAGAAATTAAGTAGAAATGTTGAGTTATACTTAGAGCCGTACCTATTACTTATTATTACAACTTTTATGATCTTTTAAAAGAAAAACAGTTTTAAATTTTAATACATTTTTGTTTGTTTTATTTTTATCACAGTAAATTTTTCAGACATTTTGGTTTAAAAAAATTGAACGAATTATAGTTTTAGAAATTTCCTAAATGATAAATATATAATATATAGTGTATACTCATTAAAAGTTATAATTCTTGTTAACATCAATAAAATACATACCATATAATTATTATAATGTATAGATTATTCGATATTTATGCACAGACATATTTACAGGCAAATATACTGTACTTATTTTTTTTTTTTTATTTTTTTTTATATTAATTAAAGTTTTACTGACGTAAGTCATCTTATCTTATTGTTGTTGAATTAGATTTTTTTTTAGCATTTGGAAAAATAGATAACAATTAGTAATAATATCCGGACACGATAAGAATAAGAAGAAGAAGTAATAATATAATAAATAAATATTAGTAATAAAGATACTATTGGCTACGTTTTAAAGTATTTACAATCAGAAGAAAATTAAATAAATAACTAATAATAGTTATAACAACAGGTCGTGTGGGCGTCCACGTACAGAAGGTGGATATACTGTATCAGAATATGAAATAAAATAAAGAATAATACATTTATTTTTATTGAAAAACAATTTAAAAGTAAATAAACCTTAAAATGTTCGATAACTCATCAGTATTATATCTTTTAAAATCAATAAATGATGTATTAATGTTATAGTATATGTAAATCATATGAATGTAGAACAATAGATAAAATAAAAATTTAGCTCTAAAATCGTTATAATAAATTATAATCTTCTAACAATAATTATTACTATATAGTTATTATGACTTAACAGAATATTGAATGAAGAATTATCGTCAAAATAATAAAATTCAGCAGAATAAAGTTTACCTATGTTTGCAGTAAAATAATGCAAGCTTTGGCGAATATTCTTTGAAGCAATCTTTAATACCATTGATAAGATATATATATATTATATACAACGTTATGCAAACTATATAAACAATCATCGGTTTCAAACATTTCAAAGATTAAATACCAACAACAAAAAAACCAGGGAACTCGGTATGCTTATAATAGTAGATTTCGAGTATCCTTTGTCATTGGTGAGTACGTCATTCTAATGATATAATATGAATGTGTTAAATTTGAATCCAGTGGTAATTCATTGCATATTATGAAAAGTTATTTTGATCAGAGACTCTTAGTCAGCCTCTATTTCTAAGGATATTTTATATTTTATTTATATTAATATAAGTAATTTAAGATGCTATTAAAAATACGGTGGGTTCAACTTTGTTTAATTGATGACGAAATCATCACTCAAATATTATATTATTAATTATTATAATGTTATTGTTATTGTATATTATAAGTTCTGGATATGTATCTACTGACTCTTGGAATTTATCGACGACAACTAAGTATGTCGCAGTTTCGAGAGCAGCCAAGAAATGTCTTAAAAATAAAATATCTCTTTGAAAACCATTAACAACTCCTGATGCGCTTTAAATGCAGGAAAATCTGAATTATTTCGAGCACGCTTAGCAAATATTATAAAACCATATCCCAATAGAAATTATCAGTTTTCCAACATATCTACAATTGATTTGTATCTTACTGGCTACCTCCCTCATATTTAAACTCCAAAGGTTTTAAAATGTTCAAATCCTAACTCCTTTAGAATGGATTTAATCACGATGGAAGTCGCATTTAAATTTCCAAACAATGTCATCAAGCTATCAACACATATAACTCTATATAATATCATCGACTCTTACTTTATTTTTCAGTAGAAAATTTAATTCATAAACTATAACTAGGTTTCCAAACCAGACAAACCTACCAACAATTTATTTTCCTATCATCTGTGAAAAATTAAAAATAAGTTTTAAAATGTATAACTACGATTTTAAAATATGTACAAAATGATTCCTGATAAATACTCAATTTTCGGCTTTTGTGAAAAGCCCTCTACAATTGATCAAATAAATAGATAAACTGACGTTATATTATCGTACTCCCTGGAAAACAAATTTGACTGTCCTAACGCATCAAACACACATAAAACCCATATTTTCAATCTATCACTCTCTGAATAATTAAGGAAACACCCCTCACGTTTAAAATCTTAAATTTTATTACAACTTCCAAATTAACTTAATTTTCACATATGCATCCTTTTCTTACAAAAAATTACATAACCACCTCAGTATTCACATAATATTATTATTTATTTCAAACTAAAAACATTTACACGATTTCGTGTTTTTGACACGTTTTATTAGTTCAAACTTCAAAAATTAAAAAAAAATATGTTAAGTACCTATATATATGTAATAAATCTATTTAATTTTCAAGGTTTTTGGCTTAAAAAAATATTACATTAATACTTTAAGTAGGTACTTACGTACATATATTGTACTTAACAGTTCTAAAACAAAATTGCACGATACTTGATATTTTTGCTCTGCAAGGAAAATCTATGAATCATAAATATCTTTTTGGGGGGAGGGTTGTAATAATAATATTATAAGTGTTATGAAAATCGGAGTCAGCCCCAAAACTTATTTATGTGAATAAAAAAAAATGTTTGAATAATTTACACCATTCCAGCGAACCGACTTTGTTTCATATATTATTATTCTAATTTAGTGAAAGCAGGAACATAGAAACTATAAAAACAATTTTTTTCTTCAGTAATTCTAGTTAACCTTTAGGTATAATATTAAAGTTTTATATAAAATAGTTTGACGGTATTATTGATTTTCTCTGAAGGGCATGGCATTTTTTTTTTAATAGAAAAAGTTACATATAATATTATACTGATAATCTAGTGTGAATGAATAAATTAAAAAAAAATAATATGATGTTCAGAATATATAAATATAATTATTTTTCTAAACCATAGATCGAATAATCACTGACGTTGGTAGTACCTATATTCAATCTGGCGTTAAAGTCTTTAAGAAAATGTTTGTCATGGTCACATGGAGCATACAAATAGGTATCTATCTAGTTAAATATGGGTGAGTGATCAGAATAAATAATTATTAAATATTATCAATATTAGGTTCAGTAACTGGTTAAAAACCGTCTAAAAAAGTATTGGTAGTCACAACCATTTTCAATAGGACGATAAACCTGATATATTAACTCTTTCAAAATATTTCGTCAGACGGTTTAGACAGTTAGGTATAGTTAAGACACTTAAAATATAAATATAGGTCATCAAACCACTCAAAATCGTTGTAATAATCCAGAGGTTGGTCGGTAAATCATTCACAATTATGTTATATAAATAATATTATTAATAATTTTAATAAATACATTTTTAAACAATATAAATTAGTTAGTGTTCACGTTCTTGGTGTCGAAACAAACAATCCTTGATACGTGACGCCATTTGCTGGACTGTTAAAATTATGTACCTTGGGCGAGTTGGGCTTATTCAGCCATACCTATATTTAAGGTTGAACTATGTCAGCAAAGGCCTATTGTTCTATAATTATATAATGACCCACAATTTTACATGGAAACTTTACAGGACCACGGGCTTTGAACTGTTTTTCAAAGTCTTAATTTAATTCTAAAACTTTAATGTATAGCCGTATAGATACTTTTGTTAGTACAGTTATTAGTACTTACCTACTAAATTTCTTGATCTTATTATCATATAGTGCCTGCGCCTGTTTTAAAGTTTGTGATTATTGGTCAATTTTAATTTATTTTTGTATAATCCTAGATGATTCGGTCATAAATATTATATAAGTGTATTTATATTATACTATATTGAATTAGATATTAAAACTTGTAAAGTTATTCAATGCGTAGTGATTTCTACCCAATATTAATTTCTATTATTTTTCAAAATTGATTCCGAGCATAAAAATAAAAATCAATATAATATAAAAAATAAAACTAAAAAAGTTGAAAATTTCAGTCTACTTAGAGGTCAAAAAGTGCAAAATTTGTAGAAAATTAAATAAATATACGATGAACATTATAGTATCTACTTTTATGGTTATTTTCTTTTTGATTTACAACAAAATAACAAAATTAGATTTGTCAAAAATTGGTATTTTCCATGTTTTTCTGTAATTTTATTTTAGTTTTTCGATTACTCAGAAAAATACAAGAAATTTTTTACATTTGACCAGCATCTGGTACTAACTAGAACCAATTTTCAACCATAAATCAAAGAAACTTCGATATTGAAGATCGATGCATTTTTTCTACAATAAAAATTAAAAAGTGTCTTCATCTGCAGACACACAAACAATCAAAAAAATATATAAAAATTTACCTCATCGCAAAACCAATATTATATTCAGAATCGAAAATTACACCGAACCTGACATCTCTGATTGTATATTTATAGATTATAATCAATTGCACAGTTAACTACAATGTAACGATGTGTAGATATATATTTGATTTAAAAAAATTTAAAAAAAAAATTAATTGCAATAGATACAATAATATATATATACATATACCTACGTAGAAGTACGTGGCTTAAATTATTGGAATTAAAGAGAAAAAAACGTGACACTGCAGGGCACCAAAAGTAATAAAATGTTAATTTTTTATCATATATTCTTCGAGTTCATTACATATTATAATATGAACAATAACAATATCATGTATAGGTACATTGTATAATCATTCTGTTGATGAGCATTTAACAGTGTTAGTACCTATACTATTAGTAAGTACTACACCCATTTATATGTGTGCAGCAAACGAATAACACGCAGATCGGTCGGGAGTGGATAGTTTTTGAAATTTCGCGTGTAGATGGTGCGCCGGTATTGCTGGGACTCAAAAGCTTGGAGAAACTAAAAAATTATCCTCTCGATAAGTCAGATGAGACACTACCGAGGGCATCTTATAATTGTATATTAATTGTATGACGTATTATCGATTGACGATCGACAATCGACCTAATATATATATATATTATATTAACATTATTAATACTATAAACGGTACTGCATTGAATGAAATCGGTGAAGGATTAGACTATCCTACTGAGTGTTTTTTAACGCATTCGAATTATTATACAACACGTACATTAGCTGCAATATGTATTTTATTTTTTTTATCTCGTTTTGTGTACCTACCCGCAAAAATACTGAATAGCATTGTTGTTATTATTATTATTATTATTATAATTTGTCTCGCATGAACGAAAACATTTCAAACCTTTAGATTGTAATCGAAGGTTGTTCCGAGAAAAAAATATTTACCTTCAATCTACATATACACCGACGTCATAGGCGAGGTTTTCGTATTTATATGCAAAATACATTAATTGGTTAATTAATAAATTAATAATATTATTAAGAATTATGGTCTAGATTCAGATAAAAAATTAGTTAATTTTAACACAGAGACACAGTATACTTTTTAAGTATTTTTGTCTTGTATATAAAAACAATATGAATACCTACCTTAAATTAGAGACATAATTTTATATTACATGATATATTCTTACGCATTTGATCTGAAAATAAAATGAAAAATATGACTAATAAAATGATTTAATAATGAGCTACTATTTCATTTGCTATTAATGTTTTCGTCTTTATCATACATTCATACCTATTATGTATTTATGTAGGTATTGATTATCAATTTACCATTCATATAATACCTATCGAACAATGTTATTGTCTCAATCGAAAATAATTTATACCGTGGAAATATTTTGTATAGTGATATGTTAATTTTAAAATGTGTGTTTAAAACACGTCTTGATGACACATATTGCAGACTAGCTTTCAAATAAAACGTGTTCACGAGACCGTATATAATCAAATAAAATGGCAAGTCAGTCGATATTATAATATACAGCTAGTGTACACTTTACAGTATAAGTGATGCCTTAAACGACGATTTTCCATTTTTTATTGTTGCTCTTTTATGACGATGAAATAGAACCACGTCCATTACGATAACCGTAGAAGGTAGGTATACCTAATATGTGTATTTTTTTCTACCTAGTTTAACGAAGAGAAGTCTGCGGAAATTCCCTATACTAAATTTCCCCTCCGAACCGCGAATATACACACAATATTATACGCTTTAAATATTACCGCGTGATGGAACTAAAATGTTTTTTTTTTAGGTTAAAATAACGACGCTCGTGTCTTATACGCCGCGACGTATACTTAGATATCTTATTTCCATTGCACAATATAATTGCAGTTGGTACGGATCCAAAGTGTTTGGAGTCAAGTCACCGTAACGAGCATAGACCTGTTAATAGGTCTATGATAACGTGCGTGTATGGAACATTATCTAGGTACCACTATTAGATATATCAGATTCCATCGAGTATGTAATAATATAGCTGACTGCGAAATGATTAAGTGGCAAATATGATATAATATAATATTATATACTGTATGTATACGGCGTGGTGCAGAGCAGCGATCGATCATAATATTCCTCCGTCTCCTCCTGCACCTGCACCTATTATAGATATTGCGGTAAGCCAGGATAGATAATCGTCGAGCCCCTGTGGGCAATACATCTAAAGTTATAAATAAAGTATGGGACCGTTGCTCCAACTAGAATAACGTTCCATACAAGTATACGGGTAAAATTTAATTTTCTAATCCAGACACACCGGTAAAACGATTGAAGTGGTGGGGTAGGTACACGAAATTCGCCTGCTCGCCGATCGTTTAGTTAGGCTTTATATTAATAAGAGTCGACGCGATTCCTATACGGTTCGATGTATAGATAATTAAATCATCACGGCGACCATAACCTCGGGACCGTTACCCGGTCTTGGGTATCGTAGTATAATATAAGCAGTAAGCTCGTTATAAATAAACGCATTAGAATCGTTTTCCTATTGATATTGATTACGGTCATATAATATAAACGTATAGACACGTCTTTGTGTGTCGCCATTTACTAATCGGAGTCGGCGCAGGCCAGAAATGGCGCCGTCGTTGCGGTCCAAATATGATGGCTACGATCTGGTGCCGTGACTTCAGACTCGGATACCAAGTTTTACGTACGAAACACACACACAAATATTGCCTATCTAATAAGTACGTATGTGGTTAGTAATAACTATAATAATTAATAATTAACCGGGTGATGGTGATCGAGCGTTATCGTACTTTATGACATTACAACGCACATAGGTGCTTTATAAATGTCACAAAATATCGTATTATTCAAAATGCTAAAATATTATGTTTACTCGTATTTATTATTATTTTTCATTAGCATATATTTTATATTTATTTTTGAAAATGTTGTCTTAAATTATAATTTTTTGATAAGTATATAAAGCAAAACTACAGCTATATTTTCAAATTAAAGTGAAAGCAAGCGCAGAGCATCTCGTTCTGTGCGTCCCTTGATTAATTAAAATAGAGAAGTGAAGTAAATGACTTGTGAAATAAATTATGCGTATTTTTGTAATCTACCCTCACCCTTTCGCCACTAACAACCAACAATTCCACGCAGAAAATTCGAGCATTAGTTGATTGTACCGCGAATGTCTTATAATGATAGCAGTTAGTTCCACTTCTCTGAAACACTGTACAATTATTATTTTATATGAATATAAATTTCTTTAGTAATAACGAGGAAATAATTTGCGTTTTTGTCACGTGTTTTAATTTAGGTATTTTGCGATTTTTTTTTACGATTTTTTTTATTTTCATATAGCTGGATTTATGAGAATTAATTTTTTTTTGAAATTGCGCTAATGGATTTATGTGGATAAGCGTGTGACAGATTTTACAATAAATTTAATCGGTGGAATAATGTTTATATTAACGACGATTGCTTTTTTTTCAGTAAATTAGGTAGATTTTTAAATTTTTTTGACACAATTAAATTACTTTTGCATAATGAGTTATAGTTACATACAAATAATTTAAAAAAAAAACAATAAATAATAATTTAACAAAATTAAATTATCCAATAACAAAAATTAAAATAAAATTGGATTAACTGATTTAAAAAAAAATTAAAAAATGCATACGTACATACTTCATGGCCATGTAGCCTGTGATATCCCTCTTGACTATATAATCTATATATTATAATTACTGGTTGTTCAGCAGGAACAAAAAACTCATTCATTATGATTAAGTATACCTGAAAATAATTTGTTTAGAAATAATGTCAGACACGTTAAATATAACAGACATCTGACTCCATGTCATTTACGATTTATATTAAGTCCCTGTCTGTTATGTGATAATATTTTATAAGTTTTACCTTATTAGTTATTACTTAATTTAAAGATTTGAATACGTAACTTTTATACTTTTTATACTACTAATTTAAATACTACTAAATTCAAATGTATAATAATTTGTCTCTCCACTACATATTATAACCATTATAACCAAATGTCTGATAGGTATACTGCGTCATTATAGGCAACCTGTTGAACAGGCAGTCCGATTTGTATTTTTGAAATAAAAGTTCTTATCTCCCTCCAATTTATTGTATTTCCTCAAAATATTAGTGTTGTTTGAAAATGATGCGAAAACAATATGTTTACATTTTACACGATTAGATTTATTTATAGTTCTTACGAGATATCACAGACAACTAATTAAACAACGAAGTATATAATTGTAAATGTATTGTGGAGGATAACATTTTAGTGGAGAGGCAATGAGAGCCCACTTTGGTTCTTTGTGTTCTTTGGTTTGTCTTCATCCAGTTCGGTTGATTGGTTTGAAATTTAACCTTTTACTCCTAGAAGTTATGTATGCCAATCATCTCAATTGGCTCGAGCTGGAATGATCAGTAAAGTTAATAAAGCCTCTTAAAAAATATATTGCTTTTTTCCGCCGATTTTCCCTTTCCGATGCTTACAACGTTGATAGACCCTTCAGAAAATCATTGAACTCCAAAGGAGTATTGTTCAATGGATTCTTCACTGACTCGTATTGTGCTAGTATACCGAGAAACGATTTGTGGTACAAAATTATTTTTATTTTTTTTTTATTCTTGTGGTGAATTTTGTTTGAAAGGTTCCTTTTACTTCTTGCGAGACCTGAGACCAATCACAGGACTGAGGACCATTCAAATTTGCAGTGGTACGTGGAAAGACTGAATCAAAGCTGTTTGTAGTAATCAAACATTTCTTTAGGCGAGCTGCAGTCTGTAGATTGCTGGTAACTTAATAAATATTATTTTAGATATCTATAATACTTAATTTTTGCATACATCGACTGTTGCATAAATTCTGATGAGCAGACAATAACCTTTAATGCCGCACAAAAGTAAATACATTTGCAATATTGAAAAAAGTGCGTAGGTGGGTGTTGCTCTACTATATAGTATATATACTATATATATTATGTGGGTCACTGTAATTATTATAAGCTGGACATCATATTCATTATAATTTAAGATTTTATACTACAAACACTTCGTATTTCCATTATTTTCTCTTAATATCTTGTAAGTTATATACAATTAATGTAATAATTATACCATAAATAGAAGTTTCTTAGTTTTCAATCTACATTGAGTTCCTTTTGTTAATCTGAGAAATGGAAATTAAATTGCTATTTCTCGGAATTAAAAAAATTTGTTTATGAATCTGTTTATCAGTCTGTAGTCTTAGTCTACAGTCACGTGATAGTTGGTGGTCGGGATATTTTATAACCTTTATATATATTTATATTTAGTATAGATATTCAAGTAATAAAATATTGACATTTGTAGTCAAATAATATTTTTACTTTTTAGTAAATAATTAGATGCTAAAAATGTAAATATTAATAATAATGATTTTCAGAACAAACATAAGTAGAAAAAAAACTTAATCGTCAATAGCTTAACATCTAAAAATGTTAGTTGTCATCAGATACTTAAGGCGTTGAATTTTTGTATCTATAAAATATGGTCTTCAAATTTTGTTTGGTTATTACTTCTTTAATACGTTATATTTAATATACCCAATGAGGAAAAATAAAAGTAACTGAAATTCTTCATTCGATCAGATATATTATATAATATAATATTTTTTTTTTTAGAAAATCAAATACATAGGTACATAGTTAAAAAAAAAATTCATAATACAATTTGATGAATTTACCTTATTGATATATTAAATCAAAGTTTTGACTATGCCAATGAATATTGAATATAAATATTATATTTGTCAATACAACAGTCTTAATATGATTTTGCTCACTACAATATTTTTACAATAAAATATAAATAACTTTCATATTTTTTTTTATTTTAGAACATTTAGAAAATTTTGAAAATTTTTACAGAATGGCATGATAAGGGCGACTATCCAATGATAGAACACTTCAAATCGAATTTTACAAAAAAAAAAAATATTTATTTTGTAATATGGTAACTAAAAATATAGATTGTGCTCAACAAAAGTAAGCGGAACAAAATTGAAAAAAAACGTTCGTTTATTTATAACACAATTCAATAAATTATGTAAAAGGTAAAATTTTGTAAAAGTCGGATATTCAGAGAATAACATTAAAATATTGAAGATTATTTTTTTTTTTTAATTGGTCATTAAGCCCGGTAACTATGGCCATTAGCTGTTTGTTTGTTTATTTGTAGGGGAGGATACTGTTGGTTGGTAAACACGTGTGTGTAGTTTTTGGCAGATTTTTAAGTGGGCACCTGTAGGTATCTGTCATGCCCGGGTGGGGGATGGCGGCACTTGTTCTCCAGACACCATGACTTGTCCGAAGAAAAATGCCGTCCATGGCCGAGGAATTGAACTCGGGTCGACTGCATCGCAGCCGACTCCTTAGTCCGCTCGGCCACTCCGTCCTCCTATTGAAGATTAATACCGTGTAATATTGTGAAAATATAAGTTATTTTTATGCTCCCCGTAGACAAAATTTCGTGAAATTTTAATTATAATTAAACGATTAACGAGTAATAGATGGTATATGATACAATTATAATATGATCCTGTATGACTTATTTTTTTAAATACATTTTTGCTTAGGTACCTACGTCCTACATACTTAGTTGTGACTTGTGTTTTAGCAATGTTTCTTGTATTTGCTTAAAAAATTATAATATTACATTATTATATATTATGATATTAATATATTATTGAAATATTATTTTATACCATCTTATACGTACTAATAATGCCTTTATGCATATTCTATTCTATGTACTTATTTTTACATGGAATAATAAAAAAAATATATTCTCGTTCTACGTATCATTTTAAGTAGGTACAGTAAGTACACTTATACGATGACGTCATAATACGTTAAAATTGTATATTATTATTATGATTTCCGATTCGATGAATACGAATTTATGTGTTCGTTCGGAGAACACATGTTGGTATACACGTCCGGTAAATAGCAATATGAAGTTATGCATATTGACATGATGTTTCTCTTGACCGTTTTAGGTACCTTTGAATCATTATTATAGGTAAATTATCGTTCAATATTACATAATATTATTATTATTTTTTTTTATTTGTTAAATAAAACTTCCTAAAACTATTAAACACATTATTAGCTTACATTAACCTAGTAGCTAAAAACAATATGTTTATAATAAAATACATTGTGTTCTTGAGAATGTAACAAAAGTGTTAGGAAACATTAAGAACTTTTAATTTAGATTTATCTTGTGGAGAAAAGTACCTACTATCATGTTAGTATAACGTTAATTTTTGATAGTATTGTTTAACAATCGTCGTATTTATCACATAAATTATTATCTCTCGAACGATCTTTTTTTGTTGTGGTAACTATAACTTATTCTTTACAACGAACATGACAATTGTCCTCACTCAACAATAATATTATAAACAATTATTTAGGTTTCATATTGCTTATATTATTATAATTAAAAAATAAAAACCCTATCTCACGTTTGGAAAATCGTATCTCTGCGTATTGATAACAATAATAATTGCAATTTGTAATATTCATCATCGAATTCTTTTGAATCCAATTGAACACAATATTAATTTATACGGTCACATTATAACCATTACAATATTACGCTGTCATAAACTATCGTGGTTGTGTTCAGTATTCCGCAGTCCATATATGTTTTGATTGATTTTAATATCAATAATTTACTACGCAGATTTGACAAGTGTTACGTTTTTGACGTTTTATACATAATACATCATGTGAAAACTGAAAAGTACAACCGTTAATAAAAAATGCATCAGACTTGTGTAGTTTTATAATCTAAATACGATTCAATAGAACAGAAAGAGTAATGTCTTCGACTATAAAGAATAAATGATTTCCGTTGAACGTTTGATCGCCGCGTGTGTTGGTTACATCGAGATCGAAACCTGCAATGTTGCAGTAAATATTAATCGGATAAAATTAAACATCAAAAAGTTAATAATTTATAAGGTACCTCTACCTACTAAATTATATTATGTGTCTGCGGGTTATAAAAATATCCACTTCAGTGCCATTCGTATAAATCAAAGTGTTTGTATTTAAATGCGCGTTGTCATATTACGGACGAACGGTAAGTTGAAGGTAATATTTTTTTATGATTAGTTGTTGTTTTCTGGTCAGTTCCCATTTACCCATTTTTTATACTAAAAGGATCGTTCAGTTTTTCGAAAAAAGTCAACATGTTTATTGTTAATATTTGTTTCTTATTTACTTATTATTATTTCGCAGCTAAAATCGGAGTTTATTTTTCTTTTAGTATTATTACTGTTAAGATAATTAGTGTTGAAATTGTGATTTTTGCAGTCATATTATAAATAATATGTATAAGCTTATTAGTTCGCTGCAGTCTGATAGTGTATCGTATATGTGATACACGTCAAACTTGCGCAAATTATTGCCTTTCATATTTTACTCAGACTTGCCAATTTCGCCACGAGAATCACATATTGTGATACTTGGCCAGGGTTCATATAGCTACTAAGTGCGTGCCTATATATGATACTCAACGCGTTCGTATAGGCAGCCAAGTTGTTAATATTAAAGTGCCGAGGCCAGGGAATTATAATAATTAGGAATTAGGTGCACTCATTATGGTTGTATAGATAATATAAACGGAATTAGTTAATAAATAAGAGACTTTAATTACACTCGTGTACACTAACAACAACACTATGATAGGCGTACAATGTACACGTGTTAGAGAAATGTAAGGTATACAGTTACAAGCCTGTTAACACCGACGTCTTATTCATAATACGATTTATATTTAGTGTTGAAATAATAGTCATCATGTAAACGAATTCGAGAAAAATTTGAAATAAAATTTTGGAATTTGTACGTCATATTTGAAGTGATCTACAGGTGAGACGGGTCCGCATATTAATTATAATATATCATGTCGGTACAAATTTTGGTTTTCGAGCTTATACGAAACGATTAGGTACCAAAATTCTATATTGCTCGTGAACGAATTTGACTGAACGATATAGGTAATCATAATAATATAATATTGTACATAATAAAATCGGGGATATTTATTAAATAAATTTATAAACGTGACAAACAATCGTACCCTATTCGCACAATAGAAGCTTTGGCTGACACAGATACGAATGAAATGAGACAGTGGCGTCATTTCAGTTTTAGAGAAGGGGCAATATTATTGACTATCCCATAATAAAACTGAAAAAAACTGCTCGCCCCCCCTCCCCCCTCTCACACCAATGACGCCACTAAAATGAAATCATAAAACCATTATTATATTGGTACCTATACTTGTGTGTTTCGCAATATTGAGACGACGCTGGCAAAAAGCATGATACAAGTTGTAGGCAATCATTAATCGGTTAGTTATTATGTTCACTCTTGCTGCAGTGACCACGAAATTTTTCATTCTAAAAACAATTTTATTATTTCTAAAAAAAACACATGTGAGTAGAACCCTTTTAATCTAAATGTAAATATGAATTATGTAGTATGATGTACTATTTTACTGCGAGTGAGTACACAAATGTCACAGTATTTTAACATTCGATGAATATTTTCTATCGAATCCATATGGCAAGTTCGTGACGTATTTTTTTTTATTGATTATAAAATAAATTCCATAAAATCATAAACGACTTTACACCAATAGTATTATTATAATATATTAATGTAATTAAACCAACAACTAATACGTTCTATACAATGGTATACGTGACTTCATAATAAACACAAAATTGGCACAGTCGAACGTCCTAATTTGTCCGAGTTTGTCAATTATTATTTTGTCTTCAATCTAACATAATACCTACCTATATCATATTATCATATACTAATATTGAATCACTTGTGAACTAGTAATTAGCACTAGTTATTTCTTTATCGGTTTGTATGTTCGACCACGGTATACCATCTTTGTGCATTGTTTTACAATATGAATATTGCTTAATTTGATGTTACTTTAAAAAATATAAAATGAGGTTGGGAAATTTGACGACGTTATAATATATAGTCCCTATTCATAAATTATTACACCGTTAAATTCATTGTAAATATTTTTTGAGAATTTTTTTTAAAAAAATGTAAACCCTCCATTGATCTCGCAGATGTGATTAGTTAGGAGATACAATAATTTCATTTCGATCGTATAATATGGTTGCGGTTAATCGACGGCTTTTCAAGGGAATTTTAATTATACGCGTGGCGGTGGTATTATTTTATTTATCAGTCGGTAATAAAAAATCAGTCCATGGTCATATCATTATTTTCGCAATTGCGTTTAGCTCGCTTTCGATCATAATTTTTGCCAATATCTCAAAAAATACGTACAGTCAGGCACAAGTATTAAAACATTGAATACCCAATAAAATAATATAGCCAGTTTGCGCGTGGCCGTTTCACATAAAAGCAAAGATAAAAACGTGACGAGTGCGTAAATGCAATTCGTGAGGAATGGTAATTTTTTGTTCACAGACTTAAATAAATAAAAAAATAATAATATCGTCAGAAAATAAACACATTGCGGGCATTCAGACGAATTTATTCGAGATTAAGTAGGAAATGGTTGCGTTTGGTCCAGTTAAATAATGTAGTGTATATTACCTATGTATACTAATATGTTAACATAATTTAGAACACCAATCAAAAATGTACTAATTTAAAACAACTGTTAAATGTAAGTATATTATGTTTTTATGAATATTGTAGAATAAATATAAAATTTGTTAAATGTACCATTTTTAAATGTATAATGTGTAGGTACCTACTGAATTTAAACTTAGAAATAACTTTTGGAAAACAATAAGTATCCTCATCGTGCTGGTGTTCTCTGGATATTAATTTTTACATTAGAAGACACTGGAACGTATTTTGTTTACACATAAGGTAACAAAAAAATGAAGATAATTAATTATTAAACAGGTATACAATATATAAAACAATAAACATATAGAATATATTATTATTATTATAATAAATATAGTAACAACTAACAAGTAAAATATTTCTTACTTTATGCTTATTAATTATTATTTACAATCCATATAATAAAATTAGTACAATGAGTTAATTTGATATGTGGTTATTAACAAGAGGTCGTGTTTATGGGCAGGCACTCAGCAAAGTGCCATAACCCGACCAGGTACATATCATTCTTAAAATATACAGCATAAAATGCATCATATTATTATTTAATGTTTTATACAAAAATTCTAATTTAATAGTTGCGTATATCGTTGTTCTAGTGTTTTCATATTAAAGAATGGATCGTATCGTTATAGGGAGAATGAAAAACTTTATAAACATTGAAATCATACAAATAATTTTGCTTTTTGTTTAGATTGTATGTCTGTTTACCACATATGGATGCCAAGTAAGTAGTATATAATCGAAATAAGAGCGGTGAAATGAGTAATACATAATTTTAGATTCTTAGCGGAGCGATGAATGTATTTCATTACAATTATTTGTACGGTTCATCTATTAAATAACGACAAATACGTTTTAAGAATCCCAATTTTTGCAGAAACTTTATTTCTTATATACATAATATTTATACGTTCATCGAAAGAAAGTCCGGGATAAAATTTTACTTCAAGATCTGCGAGTACTGTATTTCCTTGCTTGGTAGTATATTAACATTATCCAAATAATCTCTTGTACTAATGTATTATTATATAGTTATCACTGAAATACTACCCACAACGTAGTATTGACAAACGTGATAAAATAATATCCTAATCCGTAATAGGTAAAAGCTATTTAATATTAATTGATAGTAATCTTTAGGCGTGCTGGAAAATCTGCGTGCGTGTTATCTAATTCCAGATCCGCCCCCCTCGTTCGACGACGACGACGACGACGCAACGAATTTGAAATGCGATTATTATTATAATGTATCATCTTCATCGTCATTATCATCATCATCATCATCATCATCTTCGTCGTCAGTATCGATCATGATATAAGCATGCGTGGCTGAATTGATATTAACGAGTATCTCGCTAACTATTCACATGTGGCGGAATATTATTAGTATTGTTATTGACATCGCATCAGCAGTATAATAATATTATAACATTTTTTTATTATTATTATTATTATTTATTTTTTTTGAAGAGTTGTGAGAGCGTATCGTCGAAACGGCGTATGGCATAAGCAATATTGACACGCTGCCGGTCGTGTATATTACGGCGAGAGACCCATTCAGTTTTAGCGCACGATAAAAATGAATTATGCACGTTTGCAATGTGTTCGCCCCCTATCGGCCGTGATAATAACGCCACCCCGATATTATAATAATGATAATGTTTTTGATGTGGTAATAAAAACACATCGTGTATTTATTATCGTATATTATAACGTAATATTATTATATCAGCCGCATTCGAGAAACGATTTTGTAGACTTTTGCACGGTGTTCATTTGCGACAGTGCAGAGTTTTTCCGCTATATTGTTATTCTTATCATCGTATCGCTATCATCATCATCGTCATCGTTATGTTCCTACCCTCGTGCATATTTTGACAGAAATGCTATGACGTAAAAAGTGTTTGATGTTATAATTTCGTTTACAGTTATATCACTACGACCAATGCCCGAGATGAAACGCAATGATGGTTGACGTGCATGCGCGTTCTGACTAAGGACGATGTATGCCAGACTGCTATGCGAGACATTTTTGGTCGTCCTTGGTTTTTCCCGTCGATGCGAACGATATGGCTTAATAAGGGGTTGAAGAATCCCATAGAGTGTTAACAAGTTGGTGGAGGACATCTTGTCCACCAAGAAGGATGTAGAGCGTTGAAGACAACTCAAGAAAAGGCATGGCGTAGGTAAAGCTGGACCCAATCGCTATAACACGATGCTGTTGGAGGTGCCATACCAACGAAGTCTCTTCATCCCAATACCACCTCCTATCGCACCACGGGTGTGACGACGATCATGGAAGATCCTGCACGATGCATTGTGTTCAAGGTCGGCTTAAAGGTAGGTTGAGCTGTGCAGTGGCACTTGGCCCCGCGGCCTGCAGTTGCAAAAATAAATTATCCGGTCCATACTGCATGTACCTAATAGTTCGAATTCATCAATAGGCTTAAAACGGACACTTTTTCTGAGAAGGCTCATAACACCTAACACCCACTAAATAAAGTCCCTTCAAAACTATTTCGTACACAATATTAGTATCGTCGATACTCACCAAGCCGGCCTTGATTGTACGATTTGTACAATAAACGACGCGGCTAACGGCGCAGTCTCCACCTCGGTCGCGATATCAAAAGGAAAAAAATGTACCATCATGAAGAACTGAATAGGAATTCCTAAAGGTTAGGTTAGGTCCAAAAAAGACGAATCCGTTCTCAGAGGAATAAATAAAAATAAAAATGTTAACGACAGCTTTTGCATACATGCACTGTTGGAATAATATTATATTGTATCGTTGTCATGCCAACATAGTCAGGTAAAATTAAATTATATTTCAAATTTTAGAAATTGTTTTTTTTTCGTAAATATTTTCCCGAGAAATAGATATGTACAATATTCACGCACGCGATCGCTTACCGTATTATATTCATCCACTTCACCAACCACGTCCCACACCATAGAAAAATTCTATTTATTTTAAATACATTCCTATTTGCCTATACGGCCGGTTACACCCGACTTTAGACGCAAAAACCACCGACTGATATTGACTGTGTAGTGTGTACAATACTTTTGAGAATATTGAGATGCACTTGAAAGCGACATAAGTAATATGTTCCTAAAATATAATTCCTATTGGAAATGGGTTTCTTTTGAAAAAATATACGTTTTGATTCATACTGTTGTGTTTCAACGGATTATTTCATTACATATTTCATTTCATTACGGCTATCGTGGATTATTAATGGCTTATAATAAAAACACTAAATAAAATTGTATACAATATGGATTATATAGGACGGATTATTATAGTATACAATATTATAATCCATCCGAGTCGAACTCAAATTAAACATTCACGTCCACAATAATAGTGTTTTGGTTCATAATGACACGCCTGTTTCGTCAGTAAATAATATAACGTTCTACACGACGTGGAAAAAATAGCAAATTCTAGGTTTGCTCGTGGTTTTAGACGTATATGAATCTTAGTGAGGTCCATTTCAATGCCCCCCCCCCACTTTCGAAATTTGAACTTCTGACCACGCCAAACGTTTGTGCATCGTTTGTGCAGAAATGTGCACCAAGTCCAATCGTTTGTGCACAAAAACTGAAAGCTCTATCACTAAAACAAAATGGGGGGGGGGCATTGAAACGGTAGCCCCCCCACATTGAATATTTGGATTTTTGAATGTGCCAAACGTTTGTGCATCGTTTGTGCAGAAATGTGCACCAGGTCCCGACGTTTGTGCACAAAAACTCCCAGCGCTATCCAAAAAACAAAGTGAGGGGTATTAACACGAGGGTCCACCTTTTTTGAAATTTTAAATATTTGTCATATTAATAAATGTTGTTTACGTACCTAATAGGTTTAATAGAATTTTACTATTGCCATGTAAACGTCTAGAAATAGAAGGGCAGTAGGTTCATAAAATATTATATTTAAATATTGTATTATAATAATATGAATAATATAATAATATTATGTTTAAATATTCCAAGGTTATTTAAAAATTAATACCAGTGTTTCTAAAATACAAATACAAAAATCTTAATTTAAAATATCTAAAAACATAACTACCGCTTATAAATTATAACCACAGGCTAGCAATACTAACTTAAAAATAAAAAGTTAGTAGTATATATTTGTATGTTCACAGTCAGCTTTTCCACGGTAACAAAAATTTTTCAAGGGGGAATGTCCGGCTTAGAGCACTCCGATTTACCGTGTAACACAATATAGAGATTACACACTGATTATCCACCAAATTTCGCCTCACACAAAAATATTTGCAATAAACCAAATTTTTTTATCAAGCTTTATTGTAAAAAAAATCTATTATTTCATAGTTTGTGAGGTGACATTTCAAAACGTACTATATCCAAAATTGACAAAATTGAGCTATACATGGATTCATATGTAAAAATGGACGAGGAATCGAATGGCATGGTCAAATTGAACCAAAACGTACTATTTCCTTTATTAAATAGTTTGTTCATTTGACAAATTGACGCAAAACGTACCAATTCCTCAAATTTTACAATAAACGTACTATTTCTAAAGTAGGTCATATTGTACTATTTCCCATAGTATGAAGATAGAGAATATAATTGAGGTAAATACATAACGTACTATTTCCACTAATAATTAAAAATAGAAAATCGTGATTTCTCAAAAAAGTGTAAAATGGAAATAGTACGTTTTGAAAAGTAGCCCCTCATTTGTGTTCTTTAGTTGAAATAATCATTTCAGTTTTACAATAAGGTTTGGTAAAAAAATTGGTATACGGCAAATATTTTGTGTAAAGCGAAATTTGGTGGACAATCAATGAGTAATTTCCGTATTGTGTTACACGGTAAATCAAAGTGCTCTAAGCGTGACATTCCCCCTTGAAAATTTTTTGTTACCGTGGAAAAGCTGGCTGTGAACATACAAATATATACTACTAAAGTTATAAATTAATATAATAATTCGTTTACAACCGAACGCAACTTAACCTAATAACTATTAGTTGTTACATCTTATAATACGTATTTTGGGAATAACATTTAATTTTACACTTTTAATTTAATTCTGAATTGAAAATGTATCCCTCATACAGTTTTTTACTGTTACTAAAATAAACATTATTATTTATATGTATTATTATACCCACTCAGCACTCAAAATTTTTATAATTGGCAAGAAAACATACATTTGCACCAATAAACACATTATCTTTCTTGAATTACTGTTAGAAGCAATCATAATAAAATATACAGCAAGTTTATAATTTAAGTTAATTTTTTTAAAAAATATTAAAAATATTATCGATTTCTTGTGTTAAATTAACAAAATTGTTTTAATACTATATTAATTAAACAAACAAATCTGAATTCTTTCAGTACACACTATACCAGTGGTCGGCAACCGGCGGCCCGCTTTAAATTCTACGACAACGACATTTAATCGAATATTATATCAAAACAATCATATTGTATAAAATAATATATAATTGAACGTTTCTATCAGTCATATTTTATAATGGTAGATATACCTTGACAGTTACCGATAAGATACCTAGAGTAGATACGTTGAGTGTATTTGGATTATAATATTAATTTTCTATTCTGTTCAGTAAAGTAAAACGTTGCGTTTTTCAATTATTCGCCAATCCATTTAATATTGATTATGAAGATGTTGATGTTGAGCTTCAAATGGAACTAATAGATTTGCAGTCAAGACAAGATATCTTAAAAGACTCATTCAAAGCATCTCCTTTACTTTTTTTCGTTGAACTTCCAGCATAATTTTCAAAAATTAAAAATATAGCTGCAAAATACTTCAGTATGTTTGGATCCACTTACGTGTGTGAACAGGCCTTTTCTCATATGAAAAAAATTAAAAATCATACCGTTCACGTTTAATTAATGACCATCTCCACCAGGTACTTCGAGCCAGCACAAGAAATTTCAATGTGGAAATTTAAAAAATAATAAACAATATCCAACAACAAAAATCAAATTAAGCCTAAAGCAGTTGTAAATTCCATATTATAATTATTATATTATTAAAAACTGTAATTTTTATGCTCTATGATTTTAAAGTTTTAAACAGTTATTTTCTTCTTTAACCTTCTTCAAAAGGTTGCCGACCACTGCACTATATTAATAACTATCAGGCACATCATTAGAACTTTTTTTCAGGGTGATCTGAGTGGTTCAGATACATTTTTTACATGAACAATGCCACAACAGACTGTTTTTTTCATAAGCTACAGTGATGACTTAGATAAAAAATTTAATTTATTTTAACACAACATAGGTAGAGTAGCACTGCACGTACTATGGTTTTAAATTTATATACTAAGTTATAAATGGATATTATATAATATGAACTTTTGATTAATTAACAATGTTTAAATAATACTACCTATATGGCTATATAATGTTTTTTTCATATAAATAAAGAAATATTTTAACGCAGACGTTTAACGACTACATTAACAATGAAGTACAATTTTGACAATTTTATTTTAAATATTACTACTGTTAATGTAAATTTTGAAAACAGTTAACTGTAGGAATACACATTACAAAGTACAAACTAAAATTCCCAGAATCTTAAACAGAAAAACTATTCAAAATATTTAGTTCATTAAAGAATGATTTTTCATAGGGCACCAAGTTATCAATTTTCAAGTCAATACAAAATATTCAACTAGGTATACATAACTAAAAAAAAAAATTGAAGGAGGGTGTTGGCACCCGCAGGCAAATGCATTTTAGGATCCAAAAAAAAATTTTGAAAAAATTTAACTGTAGGAATACCCATGAATAAGTACAAACTAAAATGCCTAGAATCTTAAACAGAAAAAACTATTCAAAATATTTAGTTAATTAAAGAGGGATTCTTCATAGGACACCCATTTATCAATTTTCAAGTCAATACAAAGTATTCAACCAGAGTTACATTATTAAAAAGAAAAAATTGAAAGAGGGTGTTGGAGCCTGGAGGCAAATGCAATTTAAAAAAGAAAAAAATTAAAATAAATTCTATTGTGGGAATACACATTACAAACGTCAAACTAAAATGCCCAGAATCTTAAACAGAAAAAACTATTCAAAATGTTTAGTTCATGAAACAAGGATTAATCAAAGGGTACCAAATTGTCAATGTTGAAAAAATTTGGCTAGAGTTAAAATCATAAAAAAAAATTGAAGGAGGGTGTTGGCGCCCGCAGGCAAATGCATTTTAGGAAACCAAAAAAAATTTTTGAAAAAATTTAACTGTAGGAATACACAGCACAAACGTCAAACTAAAATGCCCAGAATCTTAAACAGAGAAAACTATTCAAAATGTTTAGTTCATGAAACAAGGGTTCTTCAAAGGGTACCAGATTGTCAATGTTTAAAAAATTTTGCTAGAGTTAAAATCATGAAAAAAAAATTGAAGGAGGGTGTTGGCGCCCGCTGGCAAATGCATTTTAGGAAACCAAAAAAAAATTTTGAATAAATTTAAGTGTAGGAATACACATTACAAAGTACAAACTAAAATGCCCAGAAATTTAACAGAATAAACTATTCGAAATATTTAGTCCATTAAAGAATGATTATTCATAGTGCACCAAGTTATCAATTTTCAAGTCAATACAAAATATTCGACTAGATTTTCATTACAAAAAAAAAAATTGAAGGAGAGTGTTGGCGCCCGCAGGCAAATGCAAGTTAGGAACCCAAAAAAAAATGTTGAAAAAAATTAATTGTAGGAATACCCATGACTAAGTACAAACTAAAATGCCTAGAATCTTAAACAGAAAAAACTATTCAAAATATTTAGTTCATTAAAGATAAGGATTATTCAAGGGTACCGGATTCTCAATGTTTAAAATATTTGGCTAGAGATTAAATCATAAAAAAAATTGAAGGAGGGTGTGGGCGCCCGCAAGCAAATGCATTATAGGAAACCAAAAAAAAATTTAAAAAAATATAACTGTAGGAATACACATTACAAGGTACTAACTAAAATGCCCAGAATCTTAAACAGAAAAAACTATTCAAAATGTTTAGTTCATTGAAGAGTGATTATTCATAGAACACCAATTTATCAATTTTCAAGTCAATACAAAGTATTCAACCAGAGTTACATTATTAAAAAGAAAAAATTGAAAGAGGGTGTTGGCGCCCGCAGGCAAATGCATTTTAGGAAATCAAAAAAAAATTTTGAAAAAATTTAACTGTAGGAATACACAGTACAAACGTCAAACTAAAATGCCCAGAATCTTAAACAGAAAAAACTATTCAAAATATTTAGTTCATTAAAGATAAGGATTATTCAAGGGTACCAGATTCTCAATGTTTAAAAAATTTGGCTAGAGATTATATCATAAAAAAAATTGAAGGAGGGTGTGGGCGCCCGCAAGCAAATGCATTATAGGAAACCAAAAAAAAATTTAAAAAAATATAACTGTAGGAATACACATTACAAGGTACTTACTAAAATGCCCAGAATCTTAAACAGAAAAAACTATTCAAAATGTTTAGTTCATTAAAGAGTGATTATTCATAGAACACCAATTTATCAATTTTCAAGTCAATACAAAGTATTCAACCAGAGTTACATTATTAAAAAGAAAAAATTGAAAGAGGGTGTTGGAGCCTGGAGGCAAATGCAATTTAAAAAAGAAAAAAATCAAAATAAATTCTATTGTGGGAATACACATTACAAAAGTCAAACTAAAATGCCCAGAATCTTAAACAGAAAAAACTATTCAAAATGTTTAGTTCATGAAACAAGGATTAATCAAAGGGTACCAAGTTATCAATTTTCAAGTCAATACAAAATATTCAACTAGATTTTCATAACAAAAAAAAAAATTGAAGGAGGGTGTTTGCGCCCGCAGGCAAATGCATTTTAGGAAACCAAAAAAAAATTTTGAAAAAATTTTACTGTAGGAATACACATTACAAACGTCAAACTAAAATGCCCAGAATCTTAAACAGAAAAAACTATTCAAAATGTTTAGTTCATGAGACAAGGATTAATCAAAGGGTACCAAATTGTCAATGTTGAAAAAATTTGGCTAGAGTTAAAATCATAAAAAAAAATTGAAGGAGGGTGTTGGCGCCCGCAGGCAAATGCATTTTAGGAAACCAAAAAAAATTTTTGAAAAAATTTAACTGTAGGAATACACAGCACAAACGTCAAACTAAAATGCCCAGAATCTTAAACAGAGAAAACTATTCAAAATGTTTAGTTCATGAAACAAGGGTTCTTCAAAGGGTACCAGATTGTCAATGTTTAAAAAATTTTGCTAGAGTTAAAATCATGAAAAAAAAATTGAAGGAGGGTGTTGGCGCCCGCTGGCAAATGCATTTTAGGAAACCAAAAAAAAATTTTGAATAAATTTAAGTGTAGGAATACACATTACAAAGTACAAACTAAAATGCCCAGAAATTTAACAGAATAAACTATTCGAAATATTTAGTCCATTAAAGAATGATTATTCATAGTGCACCAAGTTATCAATTTTCAAGTCAATACAAAATATTCGACTAGATTTTCATTACAAAAAAAAAAATTGAAGGAGAGTGTTGGCGCCCGCAGGCAAATGCAAGTTAGGAACCCAAAAAAAAATTTTGAAAAAAATTAATTGTAGGAATACCCATGACTAAGTACAAACTAAAATGCCTAGAATCTTAAACAGAAAAAACTATTCAAAATATTTAGTTCATTAAAGATAAGGATTATTCAAGGGTACCGGATTCTCAATGTTTAAAATATTTGGCTAGAGATTAAATCATAAAAAAAATTGAAGGAGGGTGTGGGCGCCCGCAAGCAAATGCATTATAGGAAACCAAAAAAAAATTTAAAAAAATATAACTGTAGGAATACACATTACAAGGTACTAACTAAAATGCCCAGAATCTTAAACAGAAAAAACTATTCAAAATGTTTAGTTCATTGAAGAGTGATTATTCATAGAACACCAATTTATCAATTTTCAAGTCAATACAAAGTATTCAACCAGAGTTACATTATTAAAAAGAAAAAATTGAAAGAGGGTGTTGGCGCCCGCAGGCAAATGCATTTTAGGAAATCAAAAAAAAATTTTGAAAAAATTTAACTGTAGGAATACACAGTACAAACGTCAAACTAAAATGCCCAGAATCTTAAACAGAAAAAACTATTCAAAATATTTAGTTCATTAAAGATAAGGATTATTCAAGGGTACCAGATTCTCAATGTTTAAAAAATTTGGCTAGAGATTATATCATAAAAAAAATTGAAGGAGGGTGTGGGCGCCCGCAAGCAAATGCATTATAGGAAACCAAAAAAAAATTTAAAAAAATATAACTGTAGGAATACACATTACAAGGTACTTACTAAAATGCCCAGAATCTTAAACAGAAAAAAACTATTCAAAATGTTTAGTTCATTAAAGAGTGATTATTCATAGAACACCAATTTATCAATTTTCAAGTCAATACAAAGTATTCAACCAGAGTTACATTATTAAAAAGAAAAAATTGAAAGAGGGTGTTGGAGCCTGGAGGCAAATGCAATTTAAAAAAGAAAAAAATCAAAATAAATTCTATTGTGGGAATACACATTACAAAAGTCAAACTAAAATGCCCAGAATCTTAAACAGAAAAAACTATTCAAAATGTTTAGTTCATGAAACAAGGATTAATCAAAGGGTACCAAGTTATCAATTTTCAAGTCAATACAAAATATTCAACTAGATTTTCATAACAAAAAAAAAAATTGAAGGAGGGTGTTTGCGCCCGCAGGCAAATGCATTTTAGGAAACCAAAAAAAAATTTTGAAAAAATTTTACTGTAGGAATACACATTACAAACGTCAAACTAAAATGCCCAGAATCTTAAACAGAAAAAACTATTCAAAATGTTTAGTTCATGAAACAAGGATTAATCAAAGGGTACCAAATTGTCAATGTTGAAAAAATTTGGCTAGAGTTAAAATCATAAAAAAAAATTGAAGGAGGGTGTTGGCGCCCGCAGGCAAATGCATTTTAGGAAACCAAAAAAAATTTTTGAAAAAATTTAACTGTAGGAATACACAGCACAAACGTCAAACTAAAATGCCCAGAATCTTAAACAGAGAAAACTATTCAAAATGTTTAGTTCATGAAACAAGGGTTCTTCAAAGGGTACCAGATTGTCAATGTTTAAAAAATTTTGCTAGAGTTAAAATCATGAAAAAAAAATTGAAGGAGGGTGTTGGCGCCCGCTGGCAAATGCATTTTAGGAAACCAAAAAAAAATTTTGAATAAATTTAAGTGTAGGAATACACATTACAAAGTACAAACTAAAATGCCCAGAAATTTAACAGAATAAACTATTCGAAATATTTAGTCCATTAAAGAATGATTATTCATAGTGCACCAAGTTATCAATTTTCAAGTCAATACAAAATATTCGACTAGATTTTCATTACAAAAAAAAAAATTGAAGGAGAGTGTTGGCGCCCGCAGGCAAATGCAAGTTAGGAACCCAAAAAAAAATTTTGAAAAAAATTAATTGTAGGAATACCCATGACTAAGTACAAACTAAAATGCCTAGAATCTTAAACAGAAAAAACTATTCAAAATATTTAGTTCATTAAAGATAAGGATTATTCAAGGGTACCGGATTCTCAATGTTTAAAATATTTGGCTAGAGATTAAATCATAAAAAAAATTGAAGGAGGGTGTGGGCGCCCGCAAGCAAATGCATTATAGGAAACCAAAAAAAAATTTAAAAAAATATAACTGTAGGAATACACATTACAAGGTACTAACTAAAATGCCCTGAATCTTAAACAGAAAAAACTATTCAAAATGTTTAGTTCATTGAAGAGTGATTATTCATAGAACACCAATTTATCAATTTTCAAGTCAATACAAAGTATTCAACCAGAGTTACATTATTAAAAAGAAAAAATTGAAAGAGGGTGTTGGCGCCCGCAGGCAAATGCATTTTAGGAAATCAAAAAAAAATTTTGAAAAAATTTAACTGTAGGAATACGCAGTACAAACGTTAAACTAAAATGCCCAGAATCTTAAACAGAAAAAACTATTCAAAATATTTAGTTCATTAAAGATAAGGATTATTCAAGGGTACCAGATTCTCAATGTTTAAAAAATTTGGCTAGAGATTATATCATAAAAAAAATTGAAGGAGGGTGTGGGCGCCCGCAAGCAAATGCATTATAGGAAACCAAAAAAAAATTTAAAAAAATATAACTGTAGGAATACACATTACAAGGTACTTACTAAAATGCCCAGAATCTTAAACAGAAAAAACTATTCAAAATGTTTAGTTCATTAAAGAGTGATTATTCATAGAACACCAATTTATCAATTTTCAAGTCAATACAAAGTATTCAACCAGAGTTACATTATTAAAAAGAAAAAATTGAAAGAGGGTGTTGGAGCCTGGAGGCAAATGCAATTTAAAAAAGAAAAAAAATCAAAATAAATTCTATTGTGGGAATACACATTACAAAAGTCAAACTAAAATGCCCAGAATCTTAAACAGAAAAAACTATTCAAAATGTTTAGTTCATGAAACAAGGATTAATCAAAGGGTACCAAGTTATCAATTTTCAAGTCAATACAAAATAATCAACTAGATTTTCATAACAAAAAAAAAAATTGAAGGAGGGTGTTTGCGCCCGCAGGCAAATGCATTTTAGGAAACCAAAAAAAAATTTTGAAAAAATTTTACTGTAGGAATACACATTACAAACGTCAAACTAAAATGCCCAGAATCTTAAACAGAAAAAACTATTCAAAATGTTTAGTTCATGAAACAAGGATTAATCAAAGGGTACCAAATTGTCAATGTTGAAAAAATTTGGCTAGAGTTAAAATCATAAAAAAAAATTGAAGGAGGGTGTTGGCGCCCGCAGGCAAATGCATTTTAGGAAACCAAAAAAAATTTTTGAAAAAATTTAACTGTAGGAATACACAGTACAAACGTCAAACTAAAATGCCCAGAATCTTAAACAGAGAAAACTATTCAAAATGTTTAGTTCATGAAACAAGGGTTCTTCAAAGGGTACCAGATTGTCAATGTTTAAAAAATTTTGCTAGAGTTAAAATCATGAAAAAAAAATTGAAGGAGGGTATTGGCGCCCGCAGGCAAATGCATTTTAGGAAACCAAAAAAAAATTTTGAATTAATTTAAGTGTAGGAATACACATTACAAAGTACAAACTAAAATGCCCAGAAATTTAACAGAATAAACTATTCGAAATATTTAGTCCATTAAAGAATGATTATTCATAGTGCACCAAGTTATCAATTTTCAAGTCAATACAAAATATTCGACTAGATTTTCATTACAAAAAAAAAAATTGAAGGAGGGTGTTGGCGCCCGCAGGCAAATGCATTTTAGGAACCCAAAAAAAAATTTTGAAAAAAATTAACTGTAGGAATACCCATGACTAAGTACAAACTAAAATGCCTTGAATCTTAAACAGAAAAAACTATTCAAAATATTTAGTTCATTAAAGATAAGGATTATTCAAGGGTACCGGATTCTCAATGTTTAAAATATTTGGCTAGAGATAAAATCATAAAAAAAATTGAAGAAGGGTGTGGGCGCCCGCAAGCAAATGCATTATAGGAAACCAAAAAAAAATTTAAAAAAATATAACTGTAGGAATACACATTACAAGGTACTAACTAAAATGCCCAGAATCTTAAACAGAAAAAACTATTCAAAATGTTTAGTTCATTAAAGAGTGATTATTCATTGAACACCAATTTATCAATTTTCAAGTCAATACAAAGTATTCAACCAGAGTTACATTATTAAAAAGAAAAAATTGAAAGAGGGTGTTGGCGCCCGCAGGCAAATGCATTTTAGGAAATCAAAAAAAAATTTTGAAAAAATTTAACTGTAGGAATACACAGTAGAAACGTCAAACTAAAATGCCCAGAATCTTAAACAGAAAAAACTATTCAAAATGTTTAGTTCATTAAAGAGTGATTATTCATAGAACATCAATTTATCAATTTTCAAGTCAATACAAAGTATTCAACCAGAGTTACATTATTAAAAAGAAAAAATTGAAAGAGGGTGTTGGAGCCTGGAGGCAAATGCAATTTAAAAAAGAAAAAAATTAAAATAAATTATATTGTGGGAATACACATTACAAACGTCAAACTAAAATGCCCAGAATCTTAAACAGAAAAACTATTCAAAATATTTAGTTCATGAAACAAGGAGTAATCAAAGGGTACCAAATTGTCAATGTTGAAAAAATTTGGCTAGAGTTAAAATCATAAAAAAAAATTGAAGGAGGGTGTTGGCGCCCGCAGGCAAATGCATTTTAGGAAACCAAAAAAAATTTTTGAAAAAATTTAACTGTAGGAATACACAGTACAAACGTCAAACTAAAATGCCCAGAATCTTAAACAGAGAAAACTATTCAAAATGTTTAGTTCATGAAACAAGGGTTCTTCAAAGGGTACCAGATTGTCAATGTTTAAAAAATTTTGCTAGAGTTAAAATCATGAAAAAAAAATTGAAGGAGGGTATTGGCGCCCGCAGGCAAATGCATTTTAGGAAACCAAAAAAAAATTTTGAATTAATTTAAGTGTAGGAATACACATTACAAAGTACAAACTAAAATGCCCAGAAATTTAACAGAATAAACTATTCGAAATATTTAGTCCATTAAAGAATGATTATTCATAGTGCACCAAGTTATCAATTTTCAAGTCAATACAAAATATTCGACTAGATTTTCATTACAAAAAAAAAAATTGAAGGAGGGTGTCGGCGCCCGCAGGCAAATGCATTTTAGGAACCCAAAAAAAAATTTTGAAAAAAATTAACTGTAGGAATACCCATGACTAAGTACAAACTAAAATGCCTAGAATCTTAAACAGAAAAAACTATTCAAAATATTTAGTTCATTAAAGATAAGGATTATTCAAGGGTACCAGATTGTCAATGTTGAAAAAATTTGGCTAGAGTTAAAATCATAAAAAAAAATTGAAGGAGGGTGTGGGCGCCCGCAAGCAAATGCATTATAGGAAACCAAAAAAAAATTTAAAAAAATATAACTGTAGGAATACACATTACAAGGTACTAACTAAAATGCCCAGAATCTTAAACAGAAAAAACTATTCAAAATGTTTAGTTCATTAAAGAGTGATTATTCATTGAACACCAATTTATCAATTTTCAAGTCAATACAAAGTATTCAACCAGAGTTACATTATTAAAAAGAAAAAATTGAAAGAGGGTGTTGGCGCCCGCAGGCAAATGCATTTTAGGAAATCAAAAAAAAATTTTGAAAAAATTTAACTGTAGGAATACACAGTAGAAACGTCAAACTAAAATGCCCAGAATCTTAAACAGAAAAAACTATTCAAAATGTTTAGTTCATTAAAGAGTGATTATTCATAGAACATCAATTTATCAATTTTCAAGTCAATACAAAGTATTCAACCAGAGTTACATTATTAAAAAGAAAAAATTGAAAGAGGGTGTTGGAGCCTGGAGGCAAATGCAATTTAAAAAAGAAAAAAATTAAAATAAATTATATTGTGGGAATACACATTACAAACGTCAAACTAAAATGCCCAGAATCTTAAACAGAAAAACAATTCAAAATATTTAGTTCATGAAACAAGGATTAATCAAAGGGTACCAAATTGTCAATGATAAAAAATTTGGCTAGAGTTAAAATCATAAAAAAAAATTGAAGGAGGTTGTTGGCGCCCGCAGGCAAATGCATTTTAGGAAACCAAAAAAAATTTTTGAAAAAATTTAACTGTAGGAATACACAGTACAAACGTCAAACTAAAATGCCCAGAATCTTAAACAGAGAAAACTATTCAAAATGTTTAGTTCATGAAACAAGGGTTCTTCAAAGGGTACCAGATTGTCAATGTTTAAAAAATTTTGCTAGAGTTAAAATCATGAAAAAAAAATTGAAGGAGGGTGTTGGCGCCCGCAGGCAAATGCATTTTAGGAAACCAAAAAAAAATTTTGAATAAATTCAAGTGTAGGAATACACATTACAAAGTACAAACTAAAATGCCCAGAAATTTAACAGAATAAACTATTCGAAATATTTAGTCCATTAAAGAATGATTATTCATAGTGCACCAAGTTATCAATTTTCAAGTCAATACAAAATATTCGACTAGATTTTCATTACAAAAAAAAAAATTGAAGGAGGGTGTTGGCGCCCGCAGGCAAATGCATTTTAGGAACCCAAAAAAAAATTTTGAAAAAAATTAACTGTAGGAATACCCATGACTAAGTACAAACTAAAATGCCTAGAATCTTAAACAGAAAAAACTATTCAAAATATTTAGTTCATTAAAGATAAGGATTATTCAAGGGTACCAGATTGTCAATGTTGAAAAAATTTGGCTAGAGTTAAAATCATAAAAAAAAATTGAAGGAGGGTGTGGGCGCCCGCAAGCAAATGCATTATAGGAAACCAAAAAAAAATTTAAAAAAATATAACTGTAGGAATACACATTACAAGGTACTAACTAAAATGCCCAGAATCTTAAACAGAAAAAACTATTCAAAATGTTTAGTTCATTAAAGAGTGATTATTCATTGAACACCAATTTATCAATTTTCAAGTCAATACAAAGTATTCAACCAGAGTTACATTATTAAAAAGAAAAAATTGAAAGAGGGTGTTGGCGCCCGCAGGCAAATGCATTTTAGGAAATCAAAAAAAAATTTTGAAAAAATTTAACTGTAGGAATACACAGTAGAAACGTCAAACTAAAATGCCCAGAATCTTAAACAGAAAAAACTATTCAAAATGTTTAGTTCATTAAAGAGTGATTATTCATAGAACATCAATTTATCAATTTTCAAGTCAATACAAAGTATTCAACCAGAGTTACATTATTAAAAAGAAAAAATTGAAAGAGGGTGTTGGAGCCTGGAGGCAAATGCAATTTAAAAAAGAAAAAAATTAAAATAAATTATATTGTGGGAATACACATTACAAACGTCAAACTAAAATGCCCAGAATCTTAAACAGAAAAACTATTCAAAATATTTAGTTCATGAAACAAGGAGTAATCAAAGGGTACCAAATTGTCAATGTTGAAAAAATTTGGCTAGAGTTAAAATCATAAAAAAAAATTGAAGGAGGGTGTTGGCGCCCGCAGGCAAATGCATTTTAGGAAACCAAAAAAAATTTTTGAAAAAATTTAACTGTAGGAATACACAGTACAAACGTCAAACTAAAATGCCCAGAATCTTAAACAGAGAAAACTATTCAAAATGTTTAGTTCATGAAACAAGGGTTCTTCAAAGGGTACCAGATTGTCAATGTTTAAAAAATTTTGCTAGAGTTAAAATCATGAAAAAAAAATTGAAGGAGGGTATTGGCGCCCGCAGGCAAATGCATTTTAGGAAACCAAAAAAAAATTTTGAATTAATTTAAGTGTAGGAATACACATTACAAAGTACAAACTAAAATGCCCAGAAATTTAACAGAATAAACTATTCGAAATATTTAGTCCATTAAAGAATGATTATTCATAGTGCACCAAGTTATCAATTTTCAAGTCAATACAAAATATTCGACTAGATTTTCATTACAAAAAAAAAAATTGAAGGAGGGTGTTGGCGCCCGCAGGCAAATGCATTTTAGGAACCCAAAAAAAAATTTTGAAAAAAATTAACTGTAGGAATACCCATGACTAAGTACAAACTAAAATGCCTAGAATCTTAAACAGAAAAAACTATTCAAAATATTTAGTTCATTAAAGATAAGGATTATTCAAGGGTACCAGATTGTCAATGTTGAAAAAATTTGGCTAGAGTTAAAATCATAAAAAAAAATTGAAGGAGGGTGTGGGCGCCCGCAAGCAAATGCATTATAGGAAACCAAAAAAAAATTTAAAAAAATATAACTGTAGGAATACACATTACAAGGTACTAACTAAAATGCCCAGAATCTTAAACAGAAAAAACTATTCAAAATGTTTAGTTCATTAAAGAGTGATTATTCATTGAACACCAATTTATCAATTTTCAAGTCAATACAAAGTATTCAACCAGAGTTACATTATTAAAAAGAAAAAATTGAAAGAGGGTGTTGGCGCCCGCAGGCAAATGCATTTTAGGAAATCAAAAAAAAATTTTGAAAAAATTTAACTGTAGGAATACACAGTAGAAACGTCAAACTAAAATGCCCAGAATCTTAAACAGAAAAAACTATTCAAAATGTTTAGTTCATTAAAGAGTGATTATTCATAGAACATCAATTTATCAATTTTCAAGTCAATACAAAGTATTCAACCAGAGTTACATTATTAAAAAGAAAAAATTGAAAGAGGGTGTTGGAGCCTGGAGGCAAATGCAATTTAAAAAAGAAAAAAATTAAAATAAATTATATTGTGGGAATACACATTACAAACGTCAAACTAAAATGCCCAGAATCTTAAACAGAAAAACTATTCAAAATATTTAGTTCATGAAACAAGGAGTAATCAAAGGGTACCAAATTGTCAATGTTGAAAAAATTTGGCTAGAGTTAAAATCATAAAAAAAAATTGAAGGAGGGTGTTGGCGCCCGCAGGCAAATGCATTTTAGGAAACCAAAAAAAATTTTTGAAAAAATTTAACTGTAGGAATACACAGTACAAACGTCAAACTAAAATGCCCAGAATCTTAAACAGAGAAAACTATTCAAAATGTTTAGTTCATGAAACAAGGGTTCTTCAAAGGGTACCAGATTGTCAATGTTTAAAAAATTTTGCTAGAGTTAAAATCATGAAAAAAAAATTGAAGGAGGGTATTGGCGCCCGCAGGCAAATGCATTTTAGGAAACCAAAAAAAAATTTTGAATTAATTTAAGTGTAGGAATACACATTACAAAGTACAAACTAAAATGCCCAGAAATTTAACAGAATAAACTATTCGAAATATTTAGTCCATTAAAGAATGATTATTCATAGTGCACCAAGTTATCAATTTTCAAGTCAATACAAAATATTCGACTAGATTTTCATTACAAAAAAAAAAATTGAAGGAGGGTGTTGGCGCCCGCAGGCAAATGCATTTTAGGAACCCAAAAAAAAATTTTGAAAAAAATTAACTGTAGGAATACCCATGACTAAGTACAAACTAAAATGCCTAGAATCTTAAACAGAAAAAACTATTCAAAATATTTAGTTCATTAAAGATAAGGATTATTCAAGGGTACCAGATTGTCAATGTTGAAAAAATTTGGCTAGAGTTAAAATCATAAAAAAAAATTGAAGGAGGGTGTGGGCGCCCGCAAGCAAATGCATTATAGGAAACCAAAAAAAAATTTAAAAAAATATAACTGTAGGAATACACATTACAAGGTACTAACTAAAATGCCCAGAATCTTAAACAGAAAAAACTATTCAAAATGTTTAGTTCATTAAAGAGTGATTATTCATTGAACACCAATTTATCAATTTTCAAGTCAATACAAAGTATTCAACCAGAGTTACATTATTAAAAAGAAAAAATTGAAAGAGGGTGTTGGCGCCCGCAGGCAAATGCATTTTAGGAAATCAAAAAAAAATTTTGAAAAAATTTAACTGTAGGAATACACAGTAGAAACGTCAAACTAAAATGCCCAGAATCTTAAACAGAAAAAACTATTCAAAATGTTTAGTTCATTAAAGAGTGATTATTCATAGAACATCAATTTATCAATTTTCAAGTCAATACAAAGTATTCAACCAGAGTTACATTATTAAAAAGAAAAAATTGAAAGAGGGTGTTGGAGCCTGGAGGCAAATGCAATTTAAAAAAGAAAAAAATTAAAATAAATTATATTGTGGGAATACACATTACAAACGTCAAACTAAAATGCCCAGAATCTTAAACAGAAAAACTATTCAAAATATTTAGTTCATGAAACAAGGAGTAATCAAAGGGTACCAAATTGTCAATGTTGAAAAAATTTGGCTAGAGTTAAAATCATAAAAAAAAATTGAAGGAGGGTGTTGGCGCCCGCAGGCAAATGCATTTTAGGAAACCAAAAAAAATTTTTGAAAAAATTTAACTGTAGGAATACACAGTACAAACGTCAAACTAAAATGCCCAGAATCTTAAACAGAGAAAACTATTCAAAATGTTTAGTTCATGAAACAAGGGTTCTTCAAAGGGTACCAGATTGTCAATGTTTAAAAAATTTTGCTAGAGTTAAAATCATGAAAAAAAAATTGAAGGAGGGTATTGGCGCCCGCAGGCAAATGCATTTTAGGAAACCAAAAAAAAATTTTGAATTAATTTAAGTGTAGGAATACACATTACAAAGTACAAACTAAAATGCCCAGAAATTTAACAGAAAAAACTATTCAAAATGTTTAGTTCATTGAAGAGTGATTATTCATAGAACACCAATTTATCAATTTTCAAGTCAATACAAAGTATTCAACCAGAGTTACATTATTAAAAAGAAAAAATTGAAAGAGGGTGTTGGCGCCCGCAGGCAAATGCATTTTAGGAAATCAAAAAAAAATTTTGAAAAAATTTAACTGTAGGAATACACAGTACAAACGTCAAACTAAAATGCCCAGAATCTTAAACAGAAAAAACTATTCAAAATATTTAGTTCATTAAAGATAAGGATTATTCAAGGGTACCAGATTCTCAATGTTTAAAAAATTTGGCTAGAGATTATATCATAAAAAAAATTGAAGGAGGGTGTGGGCGCCCGCAAGCAAATGCATTATAGGAAACCAAAAAAAAATTTAAAAAAATATAACTGTAGGAATACACATTACAAGGTACTAACTAAAATGCCCAGAATCTTAAACAGAAAAAACTATTCAAAATGTTTAGTTCATTAAAGAGTGATTATTCATAGAACACCAATTTATCAATTTTCAAGTCAATACAAAGTATTCAACCAGAGTTACATTATTAAAAAGAAAAAATTGAAAGAGGGTGTTGGAGCCTGGAGGCAAATGCAATTTAAAAAAGAAAAAAATTAAAATAAATTATATTGTGGGAATACACATTACAAACGTCAAACTAAAATGCCCAGAATCTTAAACAGAGAAAACTATTCAAAATGTTTAGTTCATGAAACAAGGGTTCTTCAAAGGGTACCAGATTGTCAATGTTTAAAAAATTTTGCTAGAGTTAAAATCATGAAAAAAAAATTGAAGGAGGGTGTTGGCGCCCGCAGGCAAATGCATTTTAGGAAACCAAAAAAAAATTTTGAATAAATTCAAGTGTAGGAATACACATTACAAAGTACAAACTAAAATGCCCAGAAATTTAACAGAATAAACTATTCGAAATATTTAGTCCATTAAAGAATGATTATTCATAGTGCACCAAGTTATCAATTTTCAAGTCAATACAAAATATTCGACTAGATTTTCATTACAAAAAAAAAAATTGAAGGAGGGTGTTGGCGCCCGCAGGCAAATGCATTTTAGGAACCCAAAAAAAAATTTTGAAAAAAATTAACTGTAGGAATACCCATGACTAAGTACAAACTAAAATGCCTAGAATCTTAAACAGAAAAAACTATTCAAAATATTTAGTTCATTAAAGATAAGGATTATTCAAGGGTACCAGATTGTCAATGTTGAAAAAATTTGGCTAGAGTTAAAATCATAAAAAAAAATTGAAGGAGGGTGTGGGCGCCCGCAAGCAAATGCATTATAGGAAACCAAAAAAAAATTTAAAAAAATATAACTGTAGGAATACACATTACAAGGTACTAACTAAAATGCCCAGAATCTTAAACAGAAAAAACTATTCAAAATGTTTAGTTCATTGAAGAGTGATTATTCATAGAACACCAATTTATCAATTTTCAAGTCAATACAAAGTATTCAACCAGAGTTACATTATTAAAAAGAAAAAATTGAAAGAGGGTGTTGGCGCCCGCAGGCAAATGCATTTTAGGAAATCAAAAAAAAATTTTGAAAAAATTTAACTGTAGGAATACACAGTACAAACGTCAAACTAAAATGCCCAGAATCTTAAACAGAAAAAACTATTCAAAATATTTAGTTCATTAAAGATAAGGATTATTCAAGGGTACCAGATTCTCAATGTTTAAAAAATTTGGCTAGAGATTATATCATAAAAAAAATTGAAGGAGGGTGTGGGCGCCCGCAAGCAAATGCATTATAGGAAACCAAAAAAAAATTTAAAAAAATATAACTGTAGGAATACACATTACAAGGTACTAACTAAAATGCCCAGAATCTTAAACAGAAAAAACTATTCAAAATGTTTAGTTCATTAAAGAGTGATTATTCATAGAACACCAATTTATCAATTTTCAAGTCAATACAAAGTATTCAACCAGAGTTACATTATTAAAAAGAAAAAATTGAAAGAGGGTGTTGGAGCCTGGAGGCAAATGCAATTTAAAAAAGAAAAAAATTAAAATAAATTATATTGTGGGAATACACATTACAAACGTCAAACTAAAATGCCCAGAATCTTAAACAGAAAAACTATTCAAAATATTTAGTTCATGAAACAAGGATTAATCAAAGGGTACCAAATTGTCAATGATAAAAAATTTGGCTAGAGTTAAAATCATTAAAAAAAATTGAAGGAGGTTGTTGGCGCCCGCAGGCAAATGCATTTTAGGAAACCAAAAAAAATTTTTGAAAAAATTTAACTGTAGGAATACACAGTACAAACGTCAAACTAAAATGCCCAGAATCTTAAACAGAGAAAACTATTCAAAATGTTTAGTTCATGAAACAAGGGTTCTTCAAAGGGTACCAGATTGTCAATGTTTAAAAAATTTTGCTAGAGTTAAAATCATGAAAAAAAAATTGAAGGAGGGTGTTGGCGCCCGCAGGCAAATGCATTTTAGGAAACCAAAAAAAAATTTTGAATAAATTCAAGTGTAGGAATACACATTACAAAGTACAAACTAAAATGCCCAGAAATTTAACAGAATAAACTATTCGAAATATTTAGTCCATTAAAGAATGATTATTCATAGTGCACCAAGTTATCAATTTTCAAGTCAATACAAAATATTCGACTAGATTTTCATTACAAAAAAAAAAATTGAAGGAGGGTGTTGGCGCCCGCAGGCAAATGCATTTTAGGAACCCAAAAAAAAATTTTGAAAAAAATTAACTGTAGGAATACCCATGACTAAGTACAAACTAAAATGCCTAGAATCTTAAACAGAAAAAACTATTCAAAATATTTAGTTCATTAAAGATAAGGATTATTCAAGGGTACCAGATTGTCAATGTTGAAAAAATTTGGCTAGAGTTAAAATCATAAAAAAAAATTGAAGGAGGGTGTGGGCGCCCGCAAGCAAATGCATTATAGGAAACCAAAAAAAAATTTAAAAAAATATAACTGTAGGAATACACATTACAAGGTACTAACTAAAATGCCCAGAATCTTAAACAGAAAAAACTATTCAAAATGTTTAGTTCATTAAAGAGTGATTATTCATTGAACACCAATTTATCAATTTTCAAGTCAATACAAAGTATTCAACCAGAGTTACATTATTAAAAAGAAAAAATTGAAAGAGGGTGTTGGCGCCCGCAGGCAAATGCATTTTAGGAAATCAAAAAAAAATTTTGAAAAAATTTAACTGTAGGAATACACAGTAGAAACGTCAAACTAAAATGCCCAGAATCTTAAACAGAAAAAACTATTCAAAATGTTTAGTTCATTAAAGAGTGATTATTCATAGAACATCAATTTATCAATTTTCAAGTCAATACAAAGTATTCAACCAGAGTTACATTATTAAAAAGAAAAAATTGAAAGAGGGTGTTGGAGCCTGGAGGCAAATGCAATTTAAAAAAGAAAAAAATTAAAATAAATTATATTGTGGGAATACACATTACAAACGTCAAACTAAAATGCCCAGAATCTTAAACAGAAAAACTATTCAAAATATTTAGTTCATGAAACAAGGAGTAATCAAAGGGTACCAAATTGTCAATGTTGAAAAAATTTGGCTAGAGTTAAAATCATAAAAAAAAATTGAAGGAGGGTGTTGGCGCCCGCAGGCAAATGCATTTTAGGAAACCAAAAAAAATTTTTGAAAAAATTTAACTGTAGGAATACACAGTACAAACGTCAAACTAAAATGCCCAGAATCTTAAACAGAGAAAACTATTCAAAATGTTTAGTTCATGAAACAAGGGTTCTTCAAAGGGTACCAGATTGTCAATGTTTAAAAAATTTTGCTAGAGTTAAAATCATGAAAAAAAAATTGAAGGAGGGTATTGGCGCCCGCAGGCAAATGCATTTTAGGAAACCAAAAAAAAATTTTGAATTAATTTAAGTGTAGGAATACACATTACAAAGTACAAACTAAAATGCCCAGAAATTTAACAGAATAAACTATTCGAAATATTTAGTCCATTAAAGAATGATTATTCATAGTGCACCAAGTTATCAATTTTCAAGTCAATACAAAATATTCGACTAGATTTTCATTACAAAAAAAAAAATTGAAGGAGGGTGTTGGCGCCCGCAGGCAAATGCATTTTAGGAACCCAAAAAAAAATTTTGAAAAAAATTAACTGTAGGAATACCCATGACTAAGTACAAACTAAAATGCCTAGAATCTTAAACAGAAAAAACTATTCAAAATATTTAGTTCATTAAAGATAAGGATTATTCAAGGGTACCGGATTCTCAATGTTTAAAATATTTGGCTAGAGATAAAATCATAAAAAAAATTGAAGAAGGGTGTGGGCGCCCGCAAGCAAATGCATTATAGGAAACCAAAAAAAAATTTAAAAAAATATAACTGTAGGAATACACATTACAAGGTACTAACTAAAATGCCCAGAATCTTAAACAGAAAAAACTATTCAAAATGTTTAGTTCATTAAAGAGTGATTATTCATAGAACACCAATTTATCAATTTTCAAGTCAATACAAAGTATTCAACCAGAGTTACATTATTAAAAAGAAAAAATTGAAAGAGGGTGTTGGAGCCTGGAGGCAAATGCAATTTAAAAAAGAAAAAAATTAAAATAAATTATATTGTGGGAATACACATTACAAACGTCAAACTAAAATGCCCAGAATCTTAAACAGAAAAACTATTCAAAATATTTAGTTCATGAAACAAGGATTAATCAAAGGGTACCAAATTGTCAATGTTAAAAAATTTGGCTAGAGTTAAAATCATAAAAAAAAAATTGAAGGAGGTTGTTGGCGCCCGCAGGCAAATGCATTTTAGGAAACCAAAAAAAAATTTTGAAAAAATTTTACTGTAGGAATACACATTACAAACGTCAAACTAAAATGCCCAGAATCTTAAACAGAAAAAACTATTCAAAATGTTTAGTTCATGAAACAAGGATTAATCAAGGGTACCAAATTGTCAATGTTGAAAAAATTTGGCTAGAGTTAAAATCATAAAAAAAAATTGAAGGAGGGTGTTGGCGCCCGCAGGCAAATGCATTTTAGGAAACCAAAAAAAATTTTTGAAAAAATTTAACTGTAGGAATACACAGTACAAACGTCAAACTAAAATAACCAGAATCTTAAACAGAGAAAACTATTCAAAATGTTTAGTTCATGAAACAAGGGTTCTTCAAAGGGTACCAGATTGTCAATGTTTAAAAAATTTAGCTAGAGTTAAAATCATGAAAAAAAAATTGAAGGAGGGTATTGGCGCCCGCAGGCAAATGCATTTTAGGAAACCAAAAAAAAATTTTGAATTAATTTAAGTGTAGGAATACACATTACAAAGTACAAACTAAAATGCCCAGAAATTTAACAGAATAAACTATTCGAAATATTTAGTCCATTAAAGAATGATTATTCATAGTGCACCAAGTTATCAATTTTCAAGTCAATACAAAATATTCGACTAGATTTTCATTACAAAAAAAAAAATTGAAGGAGGGTGTTGGCGCCCGCAGGCAAATGCATTTTAGGAACCCAAAAAAAAATTTTGAAAAAAATTAACTGTAGGAATACCCATGACTAAGTACAAACTAAAATGCCTAGAATCTTAAACAGAAAAAACTATTCAAAATATTTAGTTCATTAAAGATAAGGATTATTCAAGGGTACCGGATTCTCAATGTTTAAAATATTTGGCTAGAGATAAAATCATAAAAAAAATTGAAGAAGGGTGTGGGCGCCCGCAAGCAAATGCATTATAGGAAACCAAAAAAAAATTTAAAAAAATATAACTGTAGGAATACACATTACAAGGTACTAACTAAAATGCCCAGAATCTTAAACAGAAAAAACTATTCAAAATGTTTAGTTCATTAAAGAGTGATTATTCATAGAACACCAATTTATCAATTTTCAAGTCAATACAAAGTATTCAACCAGAGTTACATTATTAAAAAGAAAAAATTGAAAGAGGGTGTTGGAGCCTGGAGGCAAATGCAATTTAAAAAAGAAAAAAATTAAAATAAATTATATTGTGGGAATACACATTACAAACGTCAAACTAAAATGCCCAGAATCTTAAACAGAAAAACTATTCAAAATATTTAGTTCATGAAACAAGGATTAATCAAAGGGTACCAAATTGTCAATGATAAAAAATTTGGCTAGAGTTAAAATCATAAAAAAAAATTGAAGGAGGTTGTTGGCGCCCGCAGGCAAATGCATTTTAGGAAACCAAAAAAAATTTTTGAAAAAATTTAACTGTAGGAATACACAGTACAAACGTCAAACTAAAATGCCCAGAATCTTAAACAGAGAAAACTATTCAAAATGTTTAGTTCATGAAACAAGGGTTCTTCAAAGGGTACCAGATTGTCAATGTTTAAAAAATTTTGCTAGAGTTAAAATCATGAAAAAAAAATTGAAGGAGGGTGTTGGCGCCCGCAGGCAAATGCATTTTAGGAAACCAAAAAAAAATTTTGAATAAATTCAAGTGTAGGAATACACATTACAAAGTACAAACTAAAATGCCCAGAAATTTAACAGAATAAACTATTCGAAATATTTAGTCCATTAAAGAATGATTATTCATAGTGCACCAAGTTATCAATTTTCAAGTCAATACAAAATATTCGACTAGATTTTCATTACAAAAAAAAAAATTGAAGGAGGGTGTTGGCGCCCGCAGGCAAATGCATTTTAGGAACCCAAAAAAAAATTTTGAAAAAAATTAACTGTAGGAATACCCATGACTAAGTACAAACTAAAATGCCTAGAATCTTAAACAGAAAAAACTATTCAAAATATTTAGTTCATTAAAGATAAGGATTATTCAAGGGTACCAGATTGTCAATGTTGAAAAAATTTGGCTAGAGTTAAAATCATAAAAAAAAATTGAAGGAGGGTGTGGGCGCCCGCAAGCAAATGCATTATAGGAAACCAAAAAAAAATTTAAAAAAATATAACTGTAGGAATACACATTACAAGGTACTAACTAAAATGCCCAGAATCTTAAACAGAAAAAACTATTCAAAATGTTTAGTTCATTGAAGAGTGATTATTCATAGAACACCAATTTATCAATTTTCAAGTCAATACAAAGTATTCAACCAGAGTTACATTATTAAAAAGAAAAAATTGAAAGAGGGTGTTGGCGCCCGCAGGCAAATGCATTTTAGGAAATCAAAAAAAAATTTTGAAAAAATTTAACTGTAGGAATACACAGTACAAACGTCAAACTAAAATGCCCAGAATCTTAAACAGAAAAAACTATTCAAAATATTTAGTTCATTAAAGATAAGGATTATTCAAGGGTACCAGATTCTCAATGTTTAAAAAATTTGGCTAGAGATTATATCATAAAAAAAATTGAAGGAGGGTGTGGGCGCCCGCAAGCAAATGCATTATAGGAAACCAAAAAAAAATTTAAAAAAATATAACTGTAGGAATACACATTACAAGGTACTTACTAAAATGCCCAGAATCTTAAACAGAAAAAACTATTCAAAATGTTTAGTTCATTAAAGAGTGATTATTCATAGAACACCAATTTATCAATTTTCAAGTCAATACAAAGTATTCAACCAGAGTTACATTATTAAAAAGAAAAAATTGAAAGAGGGTGTTGGAGCCTGGAGGCAAATGCAATTTAAAAAAGAAAAAAATCAAAATAAATTCTATTGTGGGAATACACATTACAAAAGTCAAACTAAAATGCCCAGAATCTTAAACAGAAAAAACTATTCAAAATGTTTAGTTCATGAAACAAGGATTAATCAAAGGGTACCAAGTTATCAATTTTCAAGTCAATACAAAATATTCAACTAGATTTTCATAACAAAAAAAAAAATTGAAGGAGGGTGTTTGCGCCCGCAGGCAAATGCATTTTAGGAAACCAAAAAAAAATTTTGAAAAAATTTTACTGTAGGAATACACATTACAAACGTCAAACTAAAATGCCCAGAATCTTAAACAGAAAAAACTATTCAAAATGTTTAGTTCATGAAACAAGGATTAATCAAAGGGTACCAAATTGTCAATGTTGAAAAAATTTGGCTAGAGTTAAAATCATAAAAAAAAATTGAAGGAGGGTGTTGGCGCCCGCAGGCAAATGCATTTTAGGAAACCAAAAAAAATTTTTGAAAAAATTTAACTGTAGGAATACACAGCACAAACGTCAAACTAAAATGCCCAGAATCTTAAACAGAGAAAACTATTCAAAATGTTTAGTTCATGAAACAAGGGTTCTTCAAAGGGTACCAGATTGTCAATGTTTAAAAAATTTTGCTAGAGTTAAAATCATGAAAAAAAAATTGAAGGAGGGTGTTGGCGCCCGCTGGCAAATGCATTTTAGGAAACCAAAAAAAAATTTTGAATAAATTTAAGTGTAGGAATACACATTACAAAGTACAAACTAAAATGCCCGGAAATTTAACAGAATAAACTATTCGAAATATTTAGTCCATTAAAGAATGATTATTCATAGTGCACCAAGTTATCAATTTTCAAGTCAATACAAAATATTCGACTAGATTTTCATTACAAAAAAAAAAATTGAAGGAGGGTGTTGGCGCCCGCAGGCAAATGCATTTTAGGAACCCAAAAAAAAATTTTGAAAAAAATTAACTGTAGGAATACCCATGACTAAGTACAAACTAAAATGCCTAGAAACTTAAACAGAAAAAACTATTCAAAATATTTAGTTCATTAAAGATAAGGATTATTCAAGGGTACCGGATTCTCAATGTTTAAAATATTTGGCTAGAGATAAAATCATAAAAAAAATTGAAGAAGGGTGTGGGCGCCCGCAAGCAAATGCATTATAGGAAACCAAAAAAAAATTTAAAAAAATATAACTGTAGGAATACACATTACAAGGTACTAACTAAAATGCCCAGAATCTTAAACAGAAAAAACTATTCAAAATGTTTAGTTCATTAAAGAGTGATTATTCATAGAACACCAATTTATCAATTTTCAAGTCAATACAAAGTATTCAACCAGAGTTACATTATTAAAAAGAAAAAATTGAAAGAGGGTGTTGGAGCCTGGAGGCAAATGCAATTTAAAAAAGAAAAAAATTAAAATAAATTATATTGTGGGAATACACATTACAAACGTCAAACTAAAATGCCCAGAATCTTAAACAGAAAAACTATTCAAAATATTTAGTTCATGAAACAAGGATTAATCAAAGGGTACCAAATTGTCAATGTTAAAAAATTTGGCTAGAGTTAAAATCATAAAAAAAAATTGAAGGAGGGTGTGGGCGCCCGCAAGCAAATGCATTATAGGAAACCAAAAAAAAATTTAAAAAAATATAACTGTAGGAATACACATTACAAGGTACTAACTAAAATGCCCAGAATCTTAAACAGAAAAAACTATTCAAAATGTTTAGTTCATTGAAGAGTGATTATTCATAGAACACCAATTTATCAATTTTCAAGTCAATACAAAGTATTCAACCAGAGTTACATTATTAAAAAGAAAAAATTGAAAGAGGGTGTTGGCGCCCGCAGGCAAATGCATTTTAGGAAATCAAAAAAAAATTTTGAAAAAATTTAACTGTAGGAATACACAGTACAAACGTCAAACTAAAATGCCCAGAATCTTAAACAGAAAAAACTATTCAAAATATTTAGTTCATTAAAGATAAGGATTATTCAAGGGTACCAGATTCTCAATGTTTAAAAAATTTGGCTAGAGATTATATCATAAAAAAAATTGAAGGAGGGTGTGGGCGCCCGCAAGCAAATGCATTATAGGAAACCAAAAAAAAATTTAAAAAAATATAACTGTAGGAATACACATTACAAGGTACTTACTAAAATGCCCAGAATCTTAAACAGAAAAAACTATTCAAAATGTTTAGTTCATTAAAGAGTGATTATTCATAGAACACCAATTTATCAATTTTCAAGTCAATACAAAGTATTCAACCAGAGTTACATTATAAAAAGAAAAAATTGAAAGAGGGTGTTGGAGCCTGGAGGCAAATGCAATTTAAAAAAGAAAAAAATCAAAATAAATTCTATTGTGGGAATACACATTACAAAAGTCAAACTAAAATGCCCAGAATCTTAAACAGAAAAAACTATTCAAAATGTTTAGTTCATGAAACAAGGATTAATCAAAGGGTACCAAGTTATCAATTTTCAAGTCAATACAAAATATTCAACTAGATTTTCATAACAAAAAAAAAAATTGAAGGAGGGTGTTTGCGCCCGCAGGCAAATGCATTTTAGGAAACCAAAAAAAAATTTTGAAAAAATTTTACTGTAGGAATACACATTACAAACGTCAAACTAAAATGCCCAGAATCTTAAACAGAAAAAACTATTCAAAATGTTTAGTTCATTAAAGAGTGATTATTCATAGAACACCAATTTATCAATTTTCAAGTCAATACAAAGTATTCAACCAGAGTTACATTATTAAAAAGAAAAAATTGAAAGAGGGTGTTGGAGCCTGGAGGCAAATGCAATTTAAAAAAGAAAAAAATTAAAATAAATTATATTGTGGGAATACACATTACAAACGTCAAACTAAAATGCCCAGAATCTTAAACAGAAAAACTATTCAAAATATTTAGTTCATGAAACAAGGATTAATCAAAGGGTACCAAATTGTCAATGATAAAAAATTTGGCTAGAGTTAAAATCATAAAAAAAAATTGAAGGAGGTTGTTGGCGCCCGCAGGCAAATGCATTTTAGGAAACCAAAAAAAATTTTTGAAAAAATTTAACTGTAGGAATACACAGTACAAACGTCAAACTAAAATGCCCAGAATCTTAAACAGAGAAAACTATTCAAAATGTTTAGTTCATGAAACAAGGGTTCTTCAAAGGGTACCAGATTGTCAATGTTTAAAAAATTTTGCTAGAGTTAAAATCATGAAAAAAAAATTGAAGGAGGGTGTTGGCGCCCGCAGGCAAATGCATTTTAGGAAACCAAAAAAAAATTTTGAATAAATTCAAGTGTAGGAATACACATTACAAAGTACAAACTAAAATGCCCAGAAATTTAACAGAATAAACTATTCGAAATATTTAGTCCATTAAAGAATGATTATTCATAGTGCACCAAGTTATCAATTTTCAAGTCAATACAAAATATTCGACTAGATTTTCATAACAAAAAAAAAAATTGAAGGAGGGTGTTGGCGCCCGCAGGCAAATGCATTTTAGGAACCCAAAAAAAAATTTTGAAAAAAATTAACTGTAGGAATACCCATGACTAAGTACAAACTAAAATGCCTAGAATCTTAAACAGAAAAAACTATTCAAAATATTTAGTTCATTAAAGATAAGGATTATTCAAGGGTACCAGATTGTCAATGTTGAAAAAATTTGGCTAGAGTTAAAATCATAAAAAAAAATTGAAGGAGGGTGTGGGCGCCCGCAAGCAAATGCATTATAGGAAACCAAAAAAAAATTTAAAAAAATATAACTGTAGGAATACACATTACAAGGTACTAACTAAAATGCCCAGAATCTTAAACAGAAAAAACTATTCAAAATGTTTAGTTCATTGAAGAGTGATTATTCATAGAACACCAATTTATCAATTTTCAAGTCAATACAAAGTATTCAACCAGAGTTACATTATTAAAAAGAAAAAATTGAAAGAGGGTGTTGGAGCCTGGAGGCAAATGCAATTTAAAAAAGAAAAAAATCAAAATAAATTCTATTGTGGGAATACACATTACAAAAGTCAAACTAAAATGCCCAGAATCTTAAACAGAAAAAACTATTCAAAATGTTTAGTTCATGAAACAAGGATTAATCAAAGGGTACCAAGTTATCAATTTTCAAGTCAATACAAAATATTCAACTAGATTTTCATAACAAAAAAAAAAATTGAAGGAGGGTGTTTGCGCCCGCAGGCAAATGCATTTTAGGAAACCAAAAAAAAATTTTGAAAAAATTTTACTGTAGGAATACACATTACAAACGTCAAACTAAAATGCCCAGAATCTTAAACAGAAAAAACTATTCAAAATGTTTAGTTCATGAAACAAGGATTAATCAAAGGGTACCAAATTGTCAATGTTGAAAAAATTTGGCTAGAGTTAAAATCATAAAAAAAAATTGAAGGAGGGTGTTGGCGCCCGCAGGCAAATGCATTTTAGGAAACCAAAAAAAATTTTTGAAAAAATTTAACTGTAGGAATACACAGCACAAACGTCAAACTAAAATGCCCAGAATCTTAAACAGAGAAAACTATTCAAAATGTTTAGTTCATGAAACAAGGGTTCTTCAAAGGGTACCAGATTGTCAATGTTTAAAAAATTTTGCTAGAGTTAAAATCATGAAAAAAAAATTGAAGGAGGGTGTTGGCGCCCGCTGGCAAATGCATTTTAGGAAACCAAAAAAAAATTTTGAATAAATTTAAGTGTAGGAATACACATTACAAAGTACAAACTAAAATGCCCAGAAATTTAACAGAATAAACTATTCGAAATATTTAGTCCATTAAAGAATGATTATTCATAGTGCACCAAGTTATCAATTTTCAAGTCAATACAAAATATTCGACTAGATTTTCATTACAAAAAAAAAAATTGAAGGAGAGTGTTGGCGCCCGCAGGCAAATGCAAGTTAGGAACCCAAAAAAAAATGTTGAAAAAAATTAATTGTAGGAATACCCATGACTAAGTACAAACTAAAATGCCTAGAATCTTAAACAGAAAAAACTATTCAAAATATTTAGTTCATTAAAGATAAGGATTATTCAAGGGTACCGGATTCTCAATGTTTAAAATATTTGGCTAGAGATTAAATCATAAAAAAAATTGAAGGAGGGTGTGGGCGCCCGCAAGCAAATGCATTATAGGAAACCAAAAAAAAATTTAAAAAAATATAACTGTAGGAATACACATTACAAGGTACTAACTAAAATGCCCAGAATCTTAAACAGAAAAAACTATTCAAAATGTTTAGTTCATTGAAGAGTGATTATTCATAGAACACCAATTTATCAATTTTCAAGTCAATACAAAGTATTCAACCAGAGTTACATTATTAAAAAGAAAAAATTGAAAGAGGGTGTTGGCGCCCGCAGGCAAATGCATTTTAGGAAATCAAAAAAAAATTTTGAAAAAATTTAACTGTAGGAATACACAGTACAAACGTCAAACTAAAATGCCCAGAATCTTAAACAGAAAAAACTATTCAAAATATTTAGTTCATTAAAGATAAGGATTATTCAAGGGTACCAGATTCTCAATGTTTAAAAAATTTGGCTAGAGATTATATCATAAAAAAAATTGAAGGAGGGTGTGGGCGCCCGCAAGCAAATGCATTATAGGAAACCAAAAAAAAATTTAAAAAAATATAACTGTAGGAATACACATTACAAGGTACTTACTAAAATGCCCAGAATCTTAAACAGAAAAAACTATTCAAAATGTTTAGTTCATTAAAGAGTGATTATTCATAGAACACCAATTTATGAATTTTCAAGTCAATACAAAGTATTCAACCAGAGTTACATTATTAAAAAGAAAAAATTGAAAGAGGGTGTTGGAGCCTGGAGGCAAATGCAATTTAAAAAAGAAAAAAATCAAAATAAATTCTATTGTGGGAATACACATTACAAAAGTCAAACTAAAATGCCCAGAATCTTAAACAGAAAAAACTATTCAAAATGTTTAGTTCATGAAACAAGGATTAATCAAAGGGTACCAAGTTATCAATTTTCAAGTCAATACAAAATATTCAACTAGATTTGCATAACAAAAAAAAAAATTGAAGGAGGGTGTTTGCGCCCGCAGGCAAATGCATTTTAGGAAACCAAAAAAAAATTTTGAAAAAATTTTACTGTAGGAATACACATTACAAACGTCAAACTAAAATGCCCAGAATCTTAAACAGAAAAAACTATTCAAAATGTTTAGTTCATGAAACAAGGATTAATCAAAGGGTACCAAATTGTCAATGTTGAAAAAATTTGGCTAGAGTTAAAATCATAAAAAAAAATTGAAGGAGGGTGTTGGCGCCCGCAGGCAAATGCATTTTAGGAAACCAAAAAAAATTTTTGAAAAAATTTAACTGTAGGAATACACAGCACAAACGTCAAACTAAAATGCCCAGAATCTTAAACAGAGAAAACTATTCAAAATGTTTAGTTCATGAAACAAGGGTTCTTCAAAGGGTACCAGATTGTCAATGTTTAAAAAATTTTGCTAGAGTTAAAATCATGAAAAAAAAATTGAAGGAGGGTGTTGGCGCCCGCTGGCAAATGCATTTTAGGAAACCAAAAAAAAATTTTGAATAAATTTAAGTGTAGGAATACACATTACAAAGTACAAACTAAAATGCCCAGAAATTTAACAGAATAAACTATTCGAAATATTTAGTCCATTAAAGAATGATTATTCATAGTGCACCAAGTTATCAATTTTCAAGTCAATACAAAATATTCGACTAGATTTTCATTACAAAAAAAAAAATTGAAGGAGAGTGTTGGCGCCCGCAGGCAAATGCAAGTTAGGAACCCAAAAAAAAATTTTGAAAAAAATTAAGTGTAGGAATACCCATGACTAAGTACAAACTAAAATGCCTAGAATCTTAAACAGAAAAAATTATTCAAAATATTTAGTTCATTAAAGATAAGGATTATTCAAGGGTACCGGATTCTCAATGTTTAAAATATTTGGCTAGAGATTAAATCATAAAAAAAATTGAAGGAGGGTGTGGGCGCCCGCAAGCAAATGCATTATAGGAAACCAAAAAAAAATTTAAAAAAATATAACTGTAGGAATACACATTACAAGGTACTAACTAAAATGCCCAGAATCTTAAACAGAAAAAACTATTCAAAATGTTTAGTTCATTGAAGAGTGATTATTCATAGAACACCAATTTATCAATTTTCAAGTCAATACAAAGTATTCAACCAGAGTTACATTATTAAAAAGAAAAAATTGAAAGAGGGTGTTGGCGCCCGCAGGCAAATGCATTTTAGGAAATCAAAAAAAAATTTTGAAAAAATTTAACTGTAGGAATACACAGTACAAACGTCAAACTAAAATGCCCAGAATCTTAAACAGAAAAAACTATTCAAAATATTTAGTTCATTAAAGATAAGGATTATTCAAGGGTACCAGATTCTCAATGTTTAAAAAATTTGGCTAGAGATTATATCATAAAAAAAATTGAAGGAGGGTGTGGGCGCCCGCAAGCAAATGCATTATAGGAAACCAAAAAAAAATTTAAAAAAATATAACTGTAGGAATACACATTACAAGGTACTTACTAAAATGCCCAGAATCTTAAACAGAAAAAACTATTCAAAATGTTTAGTTCATTAAAGAGTGATTATTCATAGAACACCAATTTATCAATTTTCAAGTCAATACAAAGTATTCAACCAGAGTTACATTATTAAAAAGAAAAAATTGAAAGAGGGTGTTGGAGCCTGGAGGCAAATGCAATTTAAAAAAGAAAAAAATCAAAATAAATTCTATTGTGGGAATACACATTACAAAAGTCAAACTAAAATGCCCAGAATCTTAAACAGAAAAAACTATTCAAAATGTTTAGTTCATGAAACAAGGATTAATCAAAGGGTACCAAGTTATCAATTTTCAAGTCAATACAAAATATTCAACTAGATTTTCATAACAAAAAAAAAAATTGAAGGAGGGTGTTTGCGCCCGCAGGCAAATGCATTTTAGGAAACCAAAAAAAAATTTTGAAAAAATTTTACTGTAGGAATACACATTACAAACGTCAAACTAAAATGCCCAGAATCTTAAACAGAAAAAACTATTCAAAATGTTTAGTTCATGAGACAAGGATTAATCAAAGGGTACCAAATTGTCAATGTTGAAAAAATTTGGCTAGAGTTAAAATCATAAAAAAAAATTGAAGGAGGGTGTTGGCGCCCGCAGGCAAATGCATTTTAGGAAACCAAAAAAAATTTTTGAAAAAATTTAACTGTAGGAATACACAGCACAAACGTCAAACTAAAATGCCCAGAATCTTAAACAGAGAAAACTATTCAAAATGTTTAGTTCATGAAACAAGGGTTCTTCAAAGGGTACCAGATTGTCAATGTTTAAAAAATTTTGCTAGAGTTAAAATCATGAAAAAAAAATTGAAGGAGGGTGTTGGCGCCCGCTGGCAAATGCATTTTAGGAAACCAAAAAAAAATTTTGAATAAATTTAAGTGTAGGAATACACATTACAAAGTACAAACTAAAATGCCCGGAAATTTAACAGAATAAACTATTCGAAATATTTAGTCCATTAAAGAATGATTATTCATAGTGCACCAAGTTATCAATTTTCAAGTCAATACAAAATATTCGACTAGATTTTCATTACAAAAAAAAAAATTGAAGGAGGGTGTTGGCGCCCGCAGGCAAATGCATTTTAGGAACCCAAAAAAAAATTTTGAAAAAAATTAACTGTAGGAATACCCATGACTAAGTACAAACTAAAATGCCTAGAATCTTAAACAGAAAAAACTATTCAAAATATTTAGTTCATTAAAGATAAGGATTATTCAAGGGTACCGGATTCTCAATGTTTAAAATATTTGGCTAGAGATAAAATCATAAAAAAAATTGAAGAAGGGTGTGGGCGCCCGCAAGCAAATGCATTATAGGAAACCAAAAAAAAATTTAAAAAAATATAACTGTAGGAATACACATTACAAGGTACTAACTAAAATGCCCAGAATCTTAAACAGAAAAAACTATTCAAAATGTTTAGTTCATTAAAGAGTGATTATTCATAGAACACCAATTTATCAATTTTCAAGTCAATACAAAGTATTCAACCAGAGTTACATTATTAAAAAGAAAAAATTGAAAGAGGGTGTTGGAGCCTGGAGGCAAATGCAATTTAAAAAAGAAAAAAATTAAAATAAATTATATTGTGGGAATACACATTACAAACGTCAAACTAAAATGCCCAGAATCTTAAACAGAAAAACTATTCAAAATATTTAGTTCATGAAACAAGGATTAATCAAAGGGTACCAAATTGTCAATGTTAAAAAATTTGGCTAGAGTTAAAATCATAAAAAAAAATTGAAGGAGGTTGTTGGCGCCCGCAGGCAAATGCATTTTAGGAAACCAAAAAAAATTTTTGAAAAAATTTAACTGTAGGAATACACAGTACAAACGTCAAACTAAAATGCCCAGAATCTTAAACAGAGAAAACTATTCAAAATGTTTAGTTCATGAAACAAGGGTTCTTCAAAGGGTACCAGATTGTCAATGTTTAAAAAATTTTGCTAGAGTTAAAATCATGAAAAAAAAATTGAAGGAGGGTGTTGGCGCCCGCAGGCAAATGCATTTTAGGAAACCAAAAAAAAATTTTGAATAAATTTAACTGTAGGAATACACATTACAAGTTAGGTACTAACTAAAATGCCCAGAATCTTAAACAGAAAAAACTATTCAAAATATTTAGTTCATTAAAGATAAGGATTATTCAAGGGTACCAGATTGTCAATGTTGAAAAAATTTGGCTAGAGTTAAAATCATAAAAAAAAAATTGAAGGAGGGTGTGGGCGCCCGCAAGCAAATGCATTATAGGAAACCAAAAAAAAATTTTAAAAAATATAACTGTAGGAATACACATTACAAGTTAGGTACTAACTAAAATGCCCAGAATCTTTAACAGAAAAAAATATTCAAAATGTTTAGTTCATGAAACAAGGATTAATCAAAGGTACCAGATTGTCAATGTTTAAAAAATTTGGCTAGAGATTAAATCATAAAAAAAATTGAAGGAGGGTGTGGGCGCCCGCAGGCAAATACATTTTAGGGAACCAAAAAAAAATTTTGAATAAATTTAAGTGTAGAAATACACATTACAAAGTACAAACTAAAATGCCCAGAATCTTAAACAGAAAAACTATTCAAAATATTTAGTTCATTAAATCATTCTTTCTAGATATACATTACTAAAAAAAAAAATATGAAGGAGGGTGTTGGCGCCGACCTGTCAGTGTTTGAAAAATCTATATAGAAACATCTAGATAGGAATTAAATAACAGAAAAAAATTCTCTGAAGACTCACAAATTTGAAAATATTCATATGAAAAATCAATTGAATTAAATTTATGAAAAAAAATTGAAAGGGGAACGTGGGTTTCCGCAGGCAAACTCATTTTAAGATGCAGATAAAAAATTTTAAAAAAATCATATGGCACCAAGTTGTTAATTTTTAAAAAAAAGATATATATAAAAGAATCAAAAAAAGTGATATATATAAAAAAATAAATTGAATGGGGAACGTGATAGAATCTAGCCAGTCTCTTTTCAAATTATATATTATGTACACAGGTACTCAGCGTACTCCCAGGTATAGCCGGTTAATCTTGAAAAATATTTATACAAAAAAATCTACTAGAGTTCATTGATGTGAAAAAAAAATTGTTTGAGAAATCTGGGTGAAATAACACTAAACAAAAGAATATGCTGGAAGCTAAACACTGCAATACATTTTAACTACAATCCAAAGACTACGTGTTGTTTACATTATAATAATGCGAACAGTTATTATGATCAGAGGTGTATCATGGTAATATATGTATTAGAAAATGTATAAAAATGAATGTAAATTATAAAGGATGCAAAGAAATTAAATGATAAAAGGTCCTGCACGGACTCTAGTATGTGATTGTAATTTATAAAGGACATAAAATGTTTAATTTAAAATAATATTGTGTTTGGTGGGTCTACAGTCAATATTAAATTACAAACTATAAAGTCTAAATGCAAATAAAAACATAGTCAGATATCTGTTTAAGTCTTTGTAAATATGTGCGGAAAAAAGTTAGATTTAGTACAATGTAAAAAAATGTGGAAAGGCAACCCTGAGAATTCTTTGACAATAGGATATTAAAACACAAAACCATGTATTTAATTAAAATTATTGATTTTATACATTTTCTATTTACAAAAACTCATAAGTATTGAAAACCTTATAAAACCTTAATAAAATAATATTTTGTTATATTTTAAAATACATTTTATATTTTGTTGTGGTAAAAAAATCATTATTTAATGTTGGCTGTATTTAAGTTTTTAATAACTATACTGGTACAACTCTTTCTGACAGTCTTTAAGACCGTGTTAAAAACTATGATAATTAGTTAACATCTAATTTCCTGCCCTATCCTAACCTAACCTAACCTAACCAAATTAATAATATTTAAATATTTTCTTTCATTGTTATGTTTACAATATCGAATACCTTGATAGTTAGTAGGAAAAGATCATCGCAAAGCACACGACCGGTGATGATAGTCGTCTATCATTACCATAGCTTCAACTAACCATAGGTTTACCTAACTAACCTTCTTATGACTTATTAGGACACTTTGAATAAAAAGATCCTGATTTGCAGGTTGCTGAACTTAAGTGTTTGATTATTAAGTTGATCCTTAGATTGTTGACACCTTATTCCATGCTATGGATGAAGCCCATAGATAATAAAGATATGGATAGTCCACGCCTATGTTAAATACATTTGAGGCCGCGTTCCCGCGGAAGGCAATTGAGGCTCCTTTATATTGATAGTCGATACTTGATATAGGTATACTTTATTTGGCCTCAATTGTTCCCCTCGATGACCACTGATAAGACCATTATGTTATATCTTTATTATTTATGATGGAGCCATACCCAGCTCACTCGTGTAAATAGGGTTATGAGTATGAAATATTTCACATGAAATTTTCACTTTGAAATATTTCAAAATTGAAACTTTCACCCTCCTTGAAATATTTCAATGACATATTGAAAAATATTTTTTTTTCAAAATGTTGTGTTTTTTGGTATGTCAATAATAAAGTCATAATTATATGGTCACACTGATTTCATATTTATCATCCATATGACAATATCAGCTAATGAAGTATGAACATAGAATATTGTATAAATAAAATCATGATAATATCTACATTTTCTTCGCCAATAACGGAAATAGAAATACCGCTACCGCATATTCAATAACACCATTGGCCATTGGGTATTTCAGTATTTGTGACTTGTGTGTGTTTGTGCTAGCGAGTAGCGACGTTAGCGTTACAAAACGTATAAGGTATAAATATATAAAGTTATTACGATTAACGTGTTAATAAATTATCTATAGGGGGACGAGGTGACCGAGCGGTCTAACGCGACAGATTCGGCACAGCCGGTCCGAGTTCGATCCTCGACCACCGGGCGACATTTTTCTCCGTGCAAGTCACGGTGTCCGAAAAACAAGTGCCGCCATCCCCCACCCGGGCATGGCAGATACCTACGGGTGCCCAATCAAAAATTCTGCCAAACCCAACACACACGTGTTCCTTCCCCTACCAACACTAACAACCCACAAACAAACCACTAGCTAATGGCCTCAGTTGCCGGGCTCAAGATCAATAAAAAAAAAAAAAAAATTAATTATTATAATTTATGAGTTAATAGTTATATAATATATTATAATTTATAACTTAATATAGGTAATTGGGTAAAGTTAAAAGTTTAATTCACAAATGTTTTCGTCAAGTGACAATGAATGAAGGAAACAAAAAAGTTACAAAAAACATTTGCAATTATTGCAATTGGGGAACTGTTTTAATGCAACTCGTCAAAAAAAGCACATTAGAAGTTGTGTTAAGTGTCCTATGGCTGTAAAAAGCAACATTTTACAAATGAAAAAATCTTCTCATGGTAAGTTACATATTTATATACTTAAATTTAAAATTATTATTTAATGCATATTTTGAACTATGAATGTAATTATATTATCAATTAAAATAATTATATGATATCCACTATTTACATCATACATCCATAGGTACCTTCTAACCTCTGATTACTATGGAAAAAATTACTGCCTACAGTCTATACCATAATTAATAATATTTTAATGCAAATTACAAAACAAAAAACTCAATTAGTGATTTGGAAATAGAAACAGATTCAATTGATTCAAATGATGAAGGATCAAGATCTGGTATAGATAGTTTTTTTAATGAGGTATCATCCGAATTAAAAATAAAATTTTAAATCTCAAAAATATTAACTTTTAGTTTTATACCTATTTTATTATATATTTTGATTTATATCTAATATACTATAGGTTTTATTTTAATTTTATATTTATTATTTTAATTTTTAAATCATACACAGTTGCCAAAGAGAGGTTTATTTTTGTTAATATTTTTAAAGTTTTATAATTATTATTTATTATTTATATACCAATTATTATATTTCATGAATTTGTTTTTTATTTGAACTCAAAAAACAATACTTTAAGTGATATACTGATATTGATATATCATAATCATTATATCAATATATTCATATTTCATATACATTACATTATAATAAATGTATATATATTTAATATTTTATATCTTATATGTTATATATTTATATGTATACATTAAGATTCATATTGTATAGCCATATAGGTATATTATACTTATACACAAAGGCAATAAATATCTACCTTACTAAGTAAAAATTAACTGTATTTCTTACTACAATTTAAAAAAAAAAATATTTTATTTAATTTTTCATTAAAATGAAATATTTCATGAAAGTTTCATGAAATATTTCACAAAAATTAATTTCATGAATTTTTAGAACCCTACGTGTAAACAATTTGAAGCACATAAAAGCGATCAACGAGTCTCTATTGATGATTTATCAGCATCTAAGCCCAGCCCACCTTCATATTATTCTCTATGCAAAAAGTAAATTTAAGACAAATTTGTAAATCAATGCACAGTCTCTCTATTGTACTAATATTTGTGATTTCATTAATTTTCGGTATTTTGTATTATTAGATTGGGAAAACATAAGACAATATAATTTACACAAGACTGTGGCTAACCCAATCATACTTTGATAAAACTATATGATAAAAGAACCTTCTATATTTCCTCAACTTACTGAGGCAACCTTGAGGCATTTCCTTTTAGGAAATTAATTAAATCCTCAAACATAACTCTTAATTCAAGAGTTTGTAACTAATACAATATATGTTATGATATTTATGGACGACACTTGCACCATGGCCCCTCGATATAGTAATGTGGCGACCCGGCACATCTCTTTTAGATAAATGATTAATTACTTAATCAAGTCTTCCAATTTACTAAACATTTATATTTTGTAGATAATTTGAAGAAAAATTTAAAATTGAAGAGAGACTGTGTGAATTAACAAAATTTTTGGTATGAAATGTTTATTTGAACACCTGTTATAATGTATTATATTGAACTTAAGTTAATTTTTTATAATGTACTATAGTAAACATTTGAACATTTATTATATACGTATATTATACCTACATAGATTTCAAGTATGATTTTTTTTAGTTTTTTTTTTTGAAAGTTACCTACCTACTACAATACAAGACATTTTATTTTTATATTTTGAAGCAATATATGTTTTGGATTATTTAGATCTATATAAACTAAATTTCAGACCCACAGTTTAGTATTTAAAGTTTGTATGATCAAAGTCGTGGAACCAAATTTTATCAGACTCTACTAGAATGTTGTAGTTAAATTAAACTCTAATAAGTATGTGGAATAACAGTACCTAACCTTCTATGATAATTTGTTATGAATATAATATTTTAAGTAATAGCTCAAATTCAGCACTTTTACGGTACTTAATACATTTTCCTAATATTTTAACAGAAATTATGGAGCTAAAAATATAGAAATACCTATATTATTTCACGGTCCATAGTTCATAGTTTTGTTTCATTTATAATAATAATAATGCTTTTTAATATACTTTTTCATGAATTAATATTTATTACAGTTGGCTTTTATGATTTGTTTGAACTATTAGTACGTATTTTTTTTGGGAGATCCCTATTATTACAACACCGTTACCAATATGCGTTTTTTTTTTTGGGTTAGTTAATATAATTGCATGTTTTCATGATTTCTTCGTATTTATGCTTATTTTCTTAAAATGTTTTTATATTTTCGTTCATCCGTTACCTACCTACATACCTACCTACCAAGTGTGTAAATAAAGAATTTTTTTTGTAAACCAATTTGTATTATAATTTATTAATTTAAAAAAATTTTAATAAAAACGTATTTTTTTGAATTTTAAGTGCATATTTTTTAATATTTCAGTGCATATATTTGCCTGTATTAGTGCATACATGCATTGCAAATATTTAACACTTTTTCATTGCATTAAATTCACAGACCTGCTAATTACTTTTACTTCCAATCATAATACCTACCACAGTTAATGTTAACATTTAACAAGAGCAAATGTGTCAAACGTTCTATGTGCCAAAAAAATGAAAAATTGTTTTATGTCTGATTTATGTTCTATGTGCCAAAGGCAATAATCCTGTATGGGTTGCAAGTGCCAATTCGATTTATTACTAGTTCAAAATTGCGTTAGGTTAGGTTAGGTTAGGTCCGTTCCATGTGGTATGCCTATTGTCACATGTGCGTTCTATGTGCCTTGTGCCATAATATTATGTTCTATGTGCCCATAAATTGTAATTAGATTTGTTAATTTATTATGTCTATTATTTGTTATATTCTGAAGTGAAGGAAATATGTTTATTTTACGTTCTAAAATGTATCAAGTCAATATAAAGTTTAATCAAGAGTTTTTTTTTAATTTTTATTCAGTTTGTTATTTTATCAATATGTGATACTTAAAAAGATAATGTTTCTTAAATTTTTAATGACCTAATGAAGAAAATATGTTTATTTTACGTTAAAGTTGTAATTTTGTTATATTAATATAATAAAGAATAATTCTCTGTTATTTCCAAAAAAATATTGTTACTTGTAACAATAATCACACCATTTGGCACTTAGAGTTTTAATATTATATGATTTGGCACTTGGAACTGTCATTAGCAAATGTTTAATTTTAACTAATATTAAATGATAATTATAATAATTGAACTTAACTAGGCTATAAATGTTACGTAAATATATAACATATATTTTTACACAATATTATAATATATTATATTGAATGTTGTATTGTTTTTTGTGTTTCCTGAACATTTTGGTTTTTGGCACATGGAACGTTTGACACATTCGCTCTTCAAATGTCAAATTGTCAACAATCAACTGCTTCTTCAACTTGATAGCACTAAGAGGATGTCAGATATTTAGCGCACCATTTATTTCTCTCTTTGACCCAATCATTTTAGTGTTTTCTTAATCGTACATTTGGTATGCTACACGTGGGTCAAAGATGGAAAACAAATAGTGCGCTGACATCCCAACCGGCAACAAGTTTACACGAGTGAGCGGGGTATGGATCCATCATATCATGGTCTTATCAGCGGTCTTCGAGGGGAACAATAAATTGAGGCCAAATAAAGTATACTTATATCGAGTATCGACCATCGACTATCAATATAAAGGAGCCTCAATTGCTTTCCCCTGTGGACTATATGATCCATATTATCTTTATTATCTATGGGCTTCATCCATAGCATGGATTAAGGTGTCAACAATCAAAGGATCAACTTGATAATCAAACACTTAAGTTCGGCAACCTGCAACTCAGGATCTTTTTATTCAAAGTGTCCTAATGAGTCATAAGAAGGTTAGTTAGGTAAACCTATGGTTAGTTGAAGCCAAAGAGTCAATAGGGCCTTTGCAATTCAAGATCTTTTCCTACGTATTCGGCATTGTTAACATAACTATTCTACCTTTACACTTTTTCTTCCCCCGTCTCTCAAAGCTATATACAGGTTCAGCCACTCTCATTCCACACCTCCATATGATCGGTATTCAGCTGTCTATCCATCTCTTCTTCACTCTTCTCGTCCATCATTTCTCCCCTAAATTAACTTCTATAGCCACTCTCACTATCTCTAATCATACAGTGACCGAACCACCTAAAACTATTCTCTCTTGTTTTCACTACAATATTTACACTACCCTACACTACCCTTAATTAATTAATTTCTTATTCTATCCTCTTTTATACCTTAAAACCTTACTTATTATTTTCATATCTGCTACTCTCACTCCACTTACCTACCCTAACCTTACATTTCTTTTTCATCTTTCCCTTTCATACACCAAACATTCTGAAATCCTGTTGACCCATTTCATTATCTTTGCCATATCACACACTTCCTAATTCCTATTCACTCAGTCTCTAGTTACCTACAAGTCATTGTACTTGATTATCGGTGAAAATATTTAAATATCGTTGAGCAAATTCCCTACTCGAAAGAATTGCTTAAAAAAATATCATACCTCACCAATTTTCTAATTTTGAACACGACTTTATTGATAGCCCGAATAGTGTTATACCAGTATAGTTACAATACAAATATTGAAAATTTTTGGGCAATACATCCCTGATCAATTAACTATAATAAAAAAAAACCTACTGAGAAATAAGAAAAAACATACCCCGTGATGGAATCAAAATCTTCTACGAAACTTAGTCTTCGAAATACTGAAACGTTCACACATTTCAATCTGCTTATGATATATTATTCCCAGTTTGAAAATGTTCACTGACGAATACCATTTCTGAAATAACACGCATCTTATGCAGTAAAATGTTCTACAATATTCTAATGACCTATGCGTTACAGTCTACAGATATTATATAAACCTACCAATAAATACCTAATATTAATTTTTATTACACAGAGTTTGTATTTTTAAATGTTGTATTCAAGGATTTATTAGTTTTATTTTTATACCTAACAAAAATTAAATTTATTCACAAGTCAGTTATCAACTAGAACTCGACTACGAGTAAGACAGCGTTTGGATTGTTCGGACTGGTGTATAATTTATTATTATTATACATTGCGCCTTTGGTAGGCAGTAGTAAACGTATACGTTACTTAGTTAACAGATTTTCCGCGACAATAAATATTTAATTCAAGTCTAAAAAGTAAATGTAAGACCAAAATAATATAAAAACAAACTTACGCATAAACATCGACTCTTCCAGTGAAACCTAGCTGTACTGCAGCACACGCTGTCGTCGAAGAAACAGCTATCTTCATCCGTCTACATCTCGCTCCATCTCCATCTGTCTTTAATTGAAACTTATATAGTATACAATAGTAGTATCTTTATGATCTGTTATATATAATGGTGTTCGATGAAAAAGATTGAAATAAGATAAAAATACATATTTTTTTGGTTTTGAATATGAAAGCTGTGAGATGATCGATATGAATTTTGTGAGAAATCTAGAGATACTAGAAAACTGAGACGAGTGTGTTGAATGAAATAAATTAAATAATTGACTAACACAACAATCACTTAAAAATTAATTTAATTCAAATAATGAGATGAACCTTATTAGATCATTTATATTTTCCAGAACAAGCCCCCAGTTGTTGGTCGCATGCCAATTTTAACCATATACTAGACCACAAGCTTATATACATTCTATAATGCATTCTGCTGCCGGTGGCCCTAGACACTGTTGGGGAAATTATATTTCTTTAGTAATTAAATTACGATACGAATTATAAGTTACGTAGGTACTTGTCCAATACTCGACTACCAGAATTTAAGTTAAAGAATGTGATAAACCTAGGTAACAGATCGATCGATTCTAAAACAGAAATTTAACCTAGGTACAAATAATATCAAAATATCAAATAGTGAAATGTGAAAATTTGAAGAAAATTTCCTATAGGTATATCCCGTAAAACCCCCAAAATAAAACGTACGTTTGAGGTGTTCTCTTATTACCCAAATATTTAATGCCCGTATCCCGTATGCATAGAAAATGTATGTTTCACATTTAACGAAAACTAAAACTATCGTGACGGAACTGAATTACGAAGAACGTATAAAACAAAAATAATCGTCACCAAGTGATAAAAACCTACCTTCCTACTTATAAAATCATTACCTAATCATTGATTTAAAATTTTAAAAATTATTCTACTATAACAATAAATTAACAGTTGTACGCAAAGTATTATAATTTAAGGTATTTTTCATAATATCTTAATTTTTGTACACCTATAGCAACTGGATTTTAAAAACTACTTTACGTCTAGCGGATATATAAGTTTGTCTGACAATAAATATTTACATAAGGTCTACCGCGTCAACAGGGTAGTAGGACATAACTTACGTAATTATTTATTCTTCCGGCGAAACGCGTTCCCTTCGAGTGTATAATTTTGTCTAGTGTCAGAGCTGTGCTTCTCCGCCAAGAAAAATGCAGCGCGCGTCTTCATATCTCCGATCCAAAAGTTCAGTCTGGAAGTATTGAGATTAATGACATTTATAAAAATAGGCACCTAGTTTAATAACCAGAATGGAACGAAATATGTGAGTACGTATTGGAATCGCTGTTCGTCTCGGACGATTGTCATTTGCCATAGATTATTTATAATTATAACCTCACCGTCATAATCATAGAAAATATATATATGGTCCTAACCGATGGATGATGGATATTTTTACATTATCTTCAAAAAAACATTTATTTGTTTCTACTAGACGCAAATGCGGTAAATTGAATTCAAATTTATAATAAAGATAACGGTTTTTTTACTTGGTAACCATTTATTTATTACTTGGTTTATAAACAAATTCTAATTGATATAAAATAGTAATTATATAAAAATAGTTTTATTGATCCGAATATTTAAAAATAATGTTTCAAATAAAATAATTAAAAAAAAATTAAGAAATACTTATTAATTAATATGTATTACCTAAATAACAAAATAACTAAATAAATTCGTGTGTTTTTTTTAAAATTTTCACGTCCCCCCTCTTACGAAATTGTGTCACTCCTCCTTAGAGTGGTGTGCCCCTTAGGTTAAGAGCCCTTGAAATAGTGCATGTTAAAAAATCAGCCATATCCTCCCCCCCCACCCCTTGACAAAATCATTTGACTCATTTAGCTACTTTATGAATTAAGAACGATACATTGAACGTACAAAACTGTACCTACCTATATAATAGTTATCAACCTATTAACCCATCAATAATATTATATTTTTTATTGTGTACACTAATCGATTGGTATATACAAAATAACGTTAAATTATAAATAGGACGTGGATTTAAATGCATTAAAAATAAGAAATATGCCTTAAAAATACGATTTAATGCACTTATATGACAAAGCTTAATAAAATGGCCAGAAAAATTAAAAGTCCAATTTAAAAACGAATATAAAATAGAATTTAGATAAGTGTATAGGTAGTGTATTCGTTATATTTTGAGTTTCATTATAGCACATCAGTCGATCAGATGCTATTTAATATTTTAAAATAAAAAAATTCGACAGTAATTCCATATTGGCTAGTGTTGTTTTCTATAACTGAAGACTGAAGTTATAGTATCGAACATAATGGGTACGTAAAAAATAGAAATATAAGAAAAAAAATTACCTTTATTTAATTGTATTTAATTTTTTTCTAATAAGTTTTTATAAAATTCACTTTAACCCATATAATTAATGTTCTAATTTCATTTTTCAATTCGTTGATAATATATGAAACGAATTCTTTGCTTGGAAAGCAATGTTTTAGAAAATTCAGAAAATGCAGTTTATATTTAAATATTATAAATAAAAATTTCTGATGCATTGATGCTGAAGAGTGAGGGGGCGGACAATCAGCCGAACCGAAATCTAACATCTTAAACACTTAATATAAACAATTTTTCACACACGCGTCATGGTATGAAAATAAAAAATTATTTTAATTTATATTTATACCGAATTTCTACCGAAAAAATAAATTACTTTAATCTCAATATTATTAATTAGTTAACGATATCTTTGCTCAGAATCGTTTTTCGTTTGTTCGTTTTGTATTTTAATAATTTATACGTGGATATAATATTATTACTAATAATTATAGTAGTTGTGTTTGTTTTATTTCCTTAATTTATTTAGTACTATACCAATAAATTATATATTAATTTATAATTTTTAAAACATTGTGTTCAAAAAAATAAAAAAAAAATGTGATTTTAATTAGAGTCTTGTAATGTACCTACCTTTATTTAAAAAATAAATAAATATAATAATAGCTGTTGAACTTTTAGGGACATAATAGGAAACACATTCGTGTATGTAGTATTACACTATTTATATAGGTATATTTATATACCTATACGAGTATATGAGTAGGTATATTATTCATAAGTGCGCACACGTCAGGATAGGCAGTTGACCATTCCGTGAATATACTTTTATGTGTACATGGTTATACATCCCTAATCCCTATGATATAGAATATAGATATTAGGTGAACAATAGAAGTTAAGTATGTGACACTAAATTAATAGTTACCTATAACTTATAACGTTGTATTTGAAAAAAAAATTACCAGTTATTAATTAAAATTGTATGTTATGACTATTATCAGTTATAAGTCATAACATATATTTCTATAAATTAAACCAAAATATTTATATATTTATATTAAGTACCCTGTATAGGTATGCACCTATTAATTATAATTGTTCTACAAACAGGGACTGGAAGAACGACGACGACGTTTATATCTCGCGTATTTTATACATTTCTAGTCCGGAACTAAAATATGCGCCTACAACACTTGGATAGCACATTTTTCGTGACATTAAATATTTGTTTTAAGTCTTAAAAGTAAATTTAAGCCCCAAAAGAATATAAAAACAAACTTACTTTAATTATCGACTCCTTCGGCGGAATCCGTGACGTGTGTGAACTGCGACGCCCATGAGGAAACGCTCTAGAATACAGCCAGAACTTAGAATATTGTGATTTATGAAAAATAAAATTATACGAAACACAGTAATTTTTTTGCTCATATCTTATTTGCTTATTGAAATTTTAGAATTTTTAATCGACTGTGTCTTCTGCAACGACTTTGAGATTTGCCATAGATTAAATAAATAAATGATAGATATTATACTAGGTACGTCAATATGATGAATCCACGGATATAATATAATGCAACTTTTTATATCAAAGAGTTCTGTGTTAAGGACCAATTTGTTCATTGAATTTTGATAAGACAATAAACCAAAATAGTTCATAATTTTGAATTTGAATTATAATAATATGATATTGGTATTATTTAAATAAAATTATTATTTTCGTTTATCAATTTAATTATTGATTGAGGTGGTGAATAGATATCAGAGGCACAAGAATATTTTTATAAGAGCATATTGTATTTTATGAATTATTAAATAAAAATGTGATTACTGGATTTTAAAGTTAACATAAAGCCATAAACGTATACAGTAAATTCATCAAATACTATAATACCAACTATATTTTTACAATGATGTGTGTTTTTTTTTTTTTAAATATTTTTAATTATTTTTTCTTGTGGTCTGTGTATACGATAAGTATTTGTAATAAAGATTCAATTTTCATATATAATATTATATTATAGGCACTCAGTATGTAACCATATGTTTATTTTTAGTTTAATTTAATTGTAGGTATTTAGTAAATAATAATAGGTATACGAAATTGTGTTTTCGAATAGCAATTTATTGTTTGTATTAATAGGGAACTAAAATTGTGTAAATTATGTACAAATGTATTTTTGGTGTTTTAAGGCTGCTGTAAGATCAATTTATGAGAATCCTTGCATTAAATAATTGTTAGGATTATTTGATATGAATAATTATTTTATTACATAATATGGGTTTATTACATATTGGTAAGTCGATCAGAAACTATATTTACACTGAATGTTAATAGTAAAAAGCTATTAAAAAATCTATTATTTGTATTTATTTGTTAATAATAATTAAGACTTAAATATTAGCAGTAATCTTGTTCCTTTCACAAAATGTTTTTTAATTATTTTTAATTTAATTTACATTTATCCCAAAGTGATCTCTGAATAATCATTCAATGATTAATTTAATAGTTACATTCTCGGTTACATTTATTGGATTATAAATTAAAATAAACTACAGTTTCCAGCTTCTACTCAACATTATTTTATATTTTATTTTATGTTTTTAATTTTTTAAACGCAGTCTGCACTGTGTGTTGGTGATTTTACACGTAATACGTTTTGAAAACGTCCAGAAAAGAGTTTGTTTTAAGACTGTCTGTCTTGATAACAACTAATTTAATTTAGAGTGTATTGTTATATTATATTATAATGAAATTAATAATTATAGTAAAATATATAATTGCAAGACATTTAATACCTATATCTATAGCCATCTAGGGTATAAACTACACTAAAAAAGGTGTAAGTATGATAATAAAATATATGAGGTGTATAATGTATTTATGTATATAAAAATATAAAATATAAAGATTAATAACATTATATTGTTTTAAATACTTCGCGCAAACCTAAGGTGATACCCGGCGTATAGTATAACATGCAAAAAGGTGAATGTAAAATAGTAGGTAATAATATGAAAACAAACTTACTCGTAAACATCTACTCTTCCGGTGAAACGTAGCTAGAGTGCCACCATCGCCGAAGAAACAGCTATCTTCATCCATCTTCATCTAATCCTCTCACTCCGATGAGCTGAAACTTGAATGTATCGAAATATTTTATGAAAATAACCTGAACAAACAAAATTTGCGAATTTATAATAATGTATAATACATTAGTATTGCTGAAATTATTAGAATTGTTAACCGTCGCCGACGAATTTCGACAATTGACGATTGCCATAGATATCATAAAATATATTATTTACTATGATAAATTCAAAGAACTTATATATTATTATATAAGTACTCAGTATACCTATACGGTATATTTATAAATAGTATTTACAGAAATCTTTGTGATCTGCAATGCACCTATTCTGGTTTTCTATTTCAATTATAGTTCGCATGCCAAATTTAACTATACAAACTGGTCCGCAAGTTTATAGACATTCTAATACATTCTCCCGCCAGTGCCAATAGACAAAGTGTTTGAGAAGTTATATATTTTTGGTACCTAATTAATTTACAATATGAATTATTATAAGTTACCTATGTAGGTACTTGTCCAAAACTCGACTACCTGCAAATCATTGGTTTTTATGGTATAGCCTTACGAAGTTCACGATTTTCGGTGTTTTACGCATCCGTACAACGCTTAAAGTTTACCGAGCTTAAGTATTACAAATTAATTTGTTTTTTAATCTAAGTAAATCAACGTTTTAAAATTGATGATGCAAAAATAATTCTGACACCCACCCATGGTGGTTTTACATAACAAGTCGAGGGATGTTATAGATTTTAATTGTTCGAGTAAGCGCAGTGTGGTACACCGGGTACATATGAAAATACCAAAAATTTCAATTAGTTATAATACATATAACTTAAAAATAAGACTGACCGCCAAGTTCAGACTTCCCTGTCGTTTTCAGTTAAAAACTAATGATTTCCGGCAATTATTTTTTGCAATATCGTTCTTAATTCGTTACTTGTAATATATACATATGCCTATTTTAAAAATATTATTCGTTGGTAATTGAAACGTCTAAAATATATTATCATATACAAATAATAATAATTCAACTTAACCGGCTACGGTATTAATAATATTTAATAATATCAATATAAATATAGTATACAATATCCTAGGCTGAAAAATCGTCTTCACTTAAAATCGTTTTTCGTATACTATGATATTATATCATTGAATTCAAATTTAACACTATCCATAACAGTCACCCACATGTAACCTACTGTTCAGCAGAGTCACTGCCAATTTTTTTTTTTAGATTCTGAGGGAAACGATGAATGTATTGATTTTACAATGATGTGTGTTTTTTTTTAAATTTTTTTTTGTGTCTGTCATCACCTTTTAGGACAGTAAAAGTGCTTGAATTTTCTTTAACAGTAACTTTTCTGATAGGAAAGTGAATCTAGTTGGTACTATGGGGGGGTCAAAAGTAAAATTTTCCCAGTAGTTTTCAAAAGCGACGTGAAAAACAAAGGAAAAACAGGAATTTTTTACGCAAAGTCCGTTTTCGAGAAAATCAATTTTGGTTTTTAGTGCAAGTCTAAAACAAATGACCGTAGGTACATTAAATTTTGACTGAATGCTTATATTAGCATTTTCTATACACCATAACATTTTCCAAATATTTTGACTTATTTTGAGCTGTTTACGGACATTTTCAGTTTCCATTTTATTTTAGTTTTTTTTTCTATAAATATCAATAAAATGTTATTTGTTGGTTAAAAAAGCTTGAAAATTTAATAGAAGGCTCCTAGGTTATTGTTTCAAAGGCAGATGAAAAAAATTAAAAATCCTTAGTCATGGTTTTTATTTATAAGCATTTCAAGTTCAAATATTGACAAAATACGGAAAAATCTCGAAAATTATCAAATTATTTTGAGCTGAGAATTCATAAAAATTTTTCTTTTTCAATCTAAGATTCGAAAATGTAATACAAGATTATCCATAAGTTTACCTACCTATATCAAAAAAATATGTCTACAAGAAAGTCAAATTAAATTTTTATGAACGTATAATTCATATTTTTACAACATTTGATATTCACTCGATTTCTCATGAACCGATATTCTTATTTTGTTGTCATTAAAAAACGTATGACTGTAGATACTTGAAAATTTCACTGAATGTTTATATTAGCATTTTCTATACACGATAACATTTTGAAAATAATTTGACTCTTTTTGAGCTGTTTACGGACATTGTCAGTTTTCAATTATATTAGTTTTTTTTTTTTCTATAAATATCAATAACATTTTATTTGTTGGGTAAAAAAGCGTGAAAATGTAATATAAGGCTGCTGATATATCGTTCTAATAGCAGTTAAAAAATATTAAAAATACATAGGCTCAATTTTTATTTATAAGCATTTAAAGTTCAAATTTTGACAACATTTATCAAATGTATAATTTAATAATTATTTTGTAGTTAAAAATTTATAAAATTATCAACTTTTGTAGCTAAGGATTAAAAATTTAAAACAAGGTTCCACGTAAATAGGTTATATATAAATTACTTTATTCACTATAATATCATCAAATATACTTGGTAAAATCATAGGCTGACTGACCGTTTTCGCTCAGAATCGTTTTTCTTATACAATGATATTATATCATTGAATTCAAATTTAACACCATCCATTACAGTGACCCACTTGTAACCTACTGTACAGCAGAGCGACATCCACTCACCCATCATTTTTTAATTGACCTCCCTTTTTATTTAATTCTTGATAAACGAGTTTTGGATAAGTACCTACCTACATAATAGGTACCTGTCCTACCTATATTAATTAAAAACTATTTTTAACACGACGTATTTACTTATTTTTGTCTTTTAGTTTATCTAATTTTGTATGATTAAAATATGTTTCCTTTATACCCAAATAATTTTTAAGTACCTACAAATAATATAGAACTCAAATTTATTTTAACAATAAATACTTTTATTAATACAGTGTTGACTTGCAGATAGGTAGTAATAAATTAACTGTACTTCAGGATTACATGCATTCAGGTGAATAATTATAAGATTGCAATGATAGATGTAAGATGTAAGATGTATTGTTGATTCATCAATACGATGCTGGGTGGACTTGAGGACTTCCCATGTTCAGCTACCGTCGTCGACCCGTTTTGTGGCACAGTGGAAACTTCGTACAGCTGACTGTTCGACAAAGACACTGTAATATTATTTGAAAAATATTATTTTTACTTAATCGTAATAACTGAGTATAATGAGTTTAATATTATATTATATTACAATAAATATTAAGTACCTATATTATTAGCTTCTAATAATTGGAACGTCATTTTTTGTAGATATTGATCCGGACAAAATGATGCTGGCCCAGCGCTATGCCACGGTTTATGGCGTACCTATCTGATGAAATTGTTGGAGACTCTTTTAAACTGGGCAATCTGATAAACGGTGACGTGATCGTTACTTCGCGGCCATCATAGGGTAGACCAGAATACACAAAAATGTAGGTCATAGGGCTGTCGGCTGTATGTATGATAAAGTCCTGGAAGTGGGAATTACAATAGCCCCTAAAATGCTGTTACACCTCAACCTTAATAAAAACAAAGAATGATTAAAAAATGGCAACGGAATTGGCCTACAAATCTGAAAATAAGTTTATGGACAGATAACTTCTCAACGTAATATTATGACCGATCCAATAATAACTTTCCATAGGTACACAGACCTATGTGCGACGGCTGCTCACCAACGTATCGATATCCACCAGATAACTTTGGTAAGTTTTCAAACTATACCGCTCATTCTTGCGGAATGCTAAAGAAAATTAATTTATATAGACGTTTTCAACTCACAGTTATGCAGATGGATGTCGACCGGTTTGGGAGCGACGTCTGATACGCCATTGTTCTAATGAATTCAAACATAAATAATATATTATTATAATATTTTTATATGTATATAGGTATGGTTAGGTATATTACATTAATTAAGTAGGTACTATATTAATATAGTCTATTAATTATTTTTTTACTATGCTTTTATTGTATTAAAATATACACAATGACATATAACTTACATTATTGGACCGGACATACAGCAACGTCGAGTTGAGGTACCTGTCCATAAACACATTTTCATCAGCAAAATATAATATAAAATATAAAGTAAAGAAATGCATAAAGAAAAAACTGTATTTATTCATACAATTTTTAAATCAAAAACATTAGAACAAGATAATGCTTTCTTGATAAATTAAAAATATTTGAAGATTTTATTTGTCATACGTTTACATGGCAATAGTAAAATTCTATTAAACCTATTAGGTACGTAAATAACATTTATTAATATGACAAATATTTAAAATTTCAAAAAAGGGGGACCCTCGTGTTAATACCCCTCACTTTGTTTTTTGGATAGCGCTGGGAGTTTTTGTGCACAAACGTCGGGACCTAGTGCACATTTCTGCACAAACGATGCACAAACGTTTGGCACCTTAAAAATTTCAATTTTTCAAAAAGTGGTTGTATCATTTCAATGCCCCCCCCCCCACTTTATTTTTTGGATAGCGCTGGGAGTTTTTGTGCACAAACGTCGGGATCTGGTGCACATTTCTACACAAACGATGCACAAACGTTTGGCAAATTCAAAAATCCAAATATTCAATGTGGGGGGGGGGGGCTACCGTTTAAATGCCCCCCCCCCTCATTTTGTTTTAGGGATAGAGCTTTCAGTTTTTGTGCACAAACGATTGGACTTGGTGCACATTTCTGAACAAACGATGCACAAACGTTTGGCGTGGTCAGAAGTTCAAATTTCGAAAGTGGGGAGGCCATTGAAATGGACCTATCTCAGTGACACTGCCATAGTTTTTTTTTTTTTTTTTTATGGGGTGTACTATTAACGAATTAAATTACAAAGACTTTTTCGGACATTTATTTATCGTATGAGATTACGTTATTTTTTAAAACGAATAGCAAAATATACGTTAGTTAAATTTTAAAAACAGCTGCGAGACCTTGGATGAACGTGGAAATAGAGGATATTATCCTCTATATCTACCTCAATATTATTTTTGCTTTCGGTCGTGCCGCTGAACACTTACACACTTTACTTTGAATTCAGAAAGGCCAAGTGCGGCGACCAGGGTAATATAATTATTATCATAACGTAGAGTTGATATAGATACTCAAATTTTCTCCAAACTACGAGCATTCTCTAAGCTCCCAGCCACAGTGTAAACAATATGTGTGTCACCGTACTCTTATGCCGATCGATATTTTCTTAAGCCTAAATGAGCGCGGTGTTGCTCTCTATTCTTTTTTTTTTTTTTGATTAACGCTAACGACTTGCTACTAATGAGTTGATTAATCTGGGGGGGAGGGGTATCTACTATGGATGGAGATGTGAGCAGGGCACGGCGAGAACGGTCTCTCTCCGTGTTTTTAACTACATTAACATCATAGCTGAAAAGAAACACGTAATTAACGAAAAATGGACATTTTAACCAGCTTTGTGGACGATAATTTTCATTCACGATGTTTACATTGTTACGTAATAATATAACTCAGTGCGTATATCGTGGAAGCTATCATTAGACAACGAGTACGACGAGTACGTTTTATAGAAATATTTTACATTTTTTATTTTTATTGTGTGGGTAGTGAATGTACGATTTTATAAAATTATATTATATTATAATTTATTATAAATTAATTTATTAGCTGTTCATTTGTATTTGTTTTTTTTTCCGAAAAAAATATTACTCATCTCATAAGTTGATCTCAATAATAAATATATTGATTACGACCTCCGCTGATTTATTGGCTCTAAGTATTAATCGGTATTGTAACCAATTACTAGCGCTCGACTCTCGTTTGGTACTGAAATCATGGCACCTAATCATCCTCCGTGGGTTGTCGTATTTTATTCCCAGCACGCATGTAATTTTGAAACAATGTTTTCAAATACTTGTAATTAAAGATATGTTGCAAATGCTAAAATGTGAGTATGCACCTACGCATTTTTATTTAAATACATCTTGTTAATAAGAAAAAGTCACATGAATGATTGAATACCAAATACGAATTTCTAAAAAATTTGAATTTGACTGAAACACAAAATCATTTTTTAGTCTACATTTCTATAAATATATTGTCCGCTCTGTTAAGTGTAAATATTACTACACAGATTATGATGTCGGACGTCTTTATTGGAAACAACACTCTGGTTAATGCATCTCTAATAATACTTCCCAATAAAACCATAATTTGAAAAAAAAAGCGTTGGGGTAAAAATCAGCAAATTTTTAAATAGTCCATCATAATGTACACAGTTTTAGCACCAATCACTCAAATACTGTATGCATAATTTATTGTCTTCGTATTGTGATGGAATAACAATATAATAATAATATTATGATGTAGTTTTAAATCTTACCATTGTTAAATAGGTATCATATATTAATTATTATAGTAAGACGGTATTGCGTTATTTCTACGAATCGCAACTTTGGCTTTAGTCCATCATCACACGCGTATATCAAATCGTTGTCTTTTCTAACCAAAATGAAGATACGTAGTCCGTGTGTAATATTTGTTAGAACCGAGTAATTACCATAATACTTCATGTGGGGCGCATCGAGTAAACGTGTTTACCACTTATTCCGCAGAAATTTGAATAAAGTTTATTTAGTATAATATAATTTATTTCTATTCACTCGCTCGTTATTTTCAGTTCTACCATTAAATGTGAATATATTTTGAATTATTTAATAAACGATTAAGAGTTAAGACGCACAAAATCGACTGAATAATCGCTAATAATAATAATAAAAAAAAAATAGAAACATAGTATATGTGACGAGCGTGATTGACTTAACGACATTCGGTTTTGATGTAAGTACCCAGATGTTGAAGTATTTCTAATTCTTATACGTAATTTTCGAAAATGCATTTCATGCTTTTCTGTTCTTTAAATAAACGAGTCATTGGCTGTTTAACCGTACGGTGTTAAATAATAATATTTATTGACAGACCGTGACGAGTATGAAAGACTTAAATTTATTGTATTGAGTTGAAAATACTGGACTGCAGTAAAATTGAAAATACTGCAGTCCAGATGGCTTAACGATTTTCTGAAAATAGATTAGCTACACATGTTAAATAGTATACCAATTGTATTTTATAGATTTTGGAAAGATATTTGCTTACAACGTTTAAACTACCAAGTGCGTTTATATTACGTATTTCCGTGGATTTTTCACACGTAACAAATTCCGAGATTCGAAATAATTTTATAAAAGTAAAAACCCCAAAGTGATAATTACGTCCGGGACTTTTGAATCCGCTTCCTCAAAAGTTTTGACAAACGTTTAACGAGATAGAGGGAAAAGTTTTGTCACGAAAGTTTTACGGAAGACCGTGAGTTTCGGGTGAGTACAAAACAAGTTACTTCATTTTAACTGTGAAAAAACTAAAAACTATTTTACTATTATTTATTATATTATACCACGGTGGCAAAATGATTAATCTTTTCAATTAAATTTAATTAAATCTTGTTCACAGTTTTACTTTTTAAGACACCAATGTGATTTTTAATATTTATAACCTACGTCCTACCTACTATGTGCGGGCTAATAGAAAAATGTCACGTGTCATAAAAACCGTGAAAAAATAAGTAATTTTTTTTTATATGTACTGACTACTCGTAAATAATATTATTAAATTAACGATTGAGTTAAGTAAGTTAAAAAATCGATCGCAATTAAAATATACATTTTTGCTCTGTATTTTTTTAACCCAGTGTGCTTGATCATACTTATTTTTGAACTTAATCGTACATAAAATCACAGAGTAATGTTGAATTTTCAACTCTACAGTATATATTCGTCATAAATTCATCATGTATTAAGCATCGGTAAAATCGTTTACATTTTCTTTAAAAGGAAATAAGTATTTCTCGTATATTGCGATACGCATCATCACTGTATGTACTTACACTGCTATTAAATTTATTAGTAACCCTTTTAATGTACTCTTTAGGCATACGACGTTTGTTAATTCTGTGCAAGAGTGCACTTATTACCTATGTACATATTATAATAATATAAATCATACATTATGCATTCCATTTTCTAGTTGAACACAATACCGCGTCAACCTGTGCTTAGATCTCAATTCAAATATACAAACACATACTATTATATACATATATAATATCAATATGTTATATATATACTATACACATATGTATAATGGAATTCGTTTAAGAGTCTACACTGATTTTGGAACTTGAAATTGAAAACTTATGTATATTGTTAATTGTCAATTAAAAAAATAAAACCTAAAAAAATCTATATTTTTTTTTAAAATGTTGCTTTGCATTAACATTTATTTATTTAATGTAAGTGGATAAAATATATATGGCCAATGCATATTTTCTGGTATTCATATAATGGATCAGATAGGGTAAAACGTGTTATATTAATCATAATAGATTGGCTCGGTGGGTCTGATATCCCGGAAAGAATAATATCTATTATGTTTACCTAAACGTACCTAAGTACATTTTTACCAAGCTTAATATCAAAGAACACAGTCAATTTGTTTTTTTATTAGAAAAGAAGATTCAACGTCAGATACAATAAAATTATATCTTTTTTTGTGGAGAATAAATAACAATCAAATTCAATTAATTTACCATTAATTATTATAAGCACTATTTATTATACTGAATTATATATATATTTTCAAAGTTTGGAAACCGTGAATTGTTTACGGTTGGAATTTGGAATCGTATAATCTGTGTTTAACATGCATCAACTCGGGACGAATTTAATTTGAATAGCTACTGGCTAATTATCAACTTGTATGTCAACCGTTATCATTGTTCGTGATCTCAAGTCCAAATTGAATCTTCTAAATATTTTGAAAACGCTGTAAAACACATAATGTAGTAATATATTATTTATGACTACCTCAAGTCTAATTTTTTTTCTGTTTCACGTGCATTAATTGTTATTTTGTTTCATCTTTCAAGTAAAAATCACCATATTACAGTTTTTAAAAAATATGTATTATATATATTATTTTATTTGAAATATGTAAACTAAAAATTTGGCAAAATAAACAAAAAAGTTATTTATTGTGAATTTATATGCCAAATGCGTATAACATAAATATTTGAATATTTAGTTTAAATAAATAAAACATTTTACTTTTAAAACTTCTTTGTTACTATCTACTTTATGTCCTTATTTTCCATACTTTCAAAATATACGCTTTATGGAACACACAATTTAGTTTTACCTTAAAATACAGTGCCTTTAGTATGTATACAAAAGCATAATCATTTTCATCAACATAAATTGTCAAATGCTTTTACCACGTTCTTCAATATTTAAGGCTCTTGTCACGATGCTATTTTACCAAAATATGTTCCTTTTCAGTGCCACGTATTCGAGTTATTAATATTTAAGGTCTCGGCGCGTCGGAAAAATACACATACTTACCTATCTACCTACCTAGTGGTTTTATGGATTTACAAAAAGTGTTTTATTCCTCCGTCGGAGGTGGTTACGTATTCATCTATATACAATTGACGTAAAAAATAAAACAAAATAAATACTTGAACTATTCCAAATGAATTATTCGCAAGATCTTAATATTTATTAGTATTGTCTTACGGCAGGTGGAAGTTAGATATACTTTAGTCTAAAAACGCAATCCATTACAGCCAGAGTCTATTGTTTTAAATTTAATTAGGGTTATAATTTAAATTGGCTCGGAGCTATTTTATTTATTGGCATCATAAACTTTTCGTTCAGGTCGGCTACGCTAAAAGGGGAGCTTTATATGTATATGACAGCTGCAGTTACTGTACTTCAATTAGTTTCATGGGTATTGAGTATGTGACATTGTTGGACGGAAACGAATGTCTTCTAAACTACGAATAATAAAGTAATACATTAATATATTAATATATTTGTTATAAACCTACATATTATAATGTGATAATAATGTGAAAGACTGAATTAAATATCGTATCAAGAAATATATTCGGTTGAAAAGAAAAAGATAAATGATGACAATCAAAACAACAAGACATATAGAATTATTACTAACTATCGTCATCGTGGTCAAATATCACGTGACTGAGTTGTGTAATTAACAATACTCATTTGCTAATGATTCGCAAATAACAGAAAATACTATCGTTGAAGTCGCATCAGCAGAATAACAAAATAATATTTTATATTTTTTTCTAAGGGAAATCGTATTATTGAGACGGCGCTCCGATTATGCAATATTGACACAGCCGTGTGTAGAGGGCAGAAACCGTGCGTTTAGATTAAAATAAAATAATATAATCCATACTTCTTTGCAATATTACTCATGATTTATTATAATGATTATAAATGAATACAGTAATCAATCGATATTGCAACCTTTTAGAATTGTGTCATCGGATAAGTTAAATCCGCAAAAAAATAACATCGTGCATACCTAGTTGTTTTACTGTAAATAGGATTTCACGCTCAGATTGTATTGTCAAATTTCGGGTAAAAAAAAAAAAATATCCGCACTCAAATGAATTGTCAACGGTCGAGCGCGTACCAAAATAATTAAAATTTACTTAAAAAAAAAAATTAATATACAGCTGTGAAATGGTGGTAATGTTTTACCCGAATGCCTACGCCAAATCAGTGCCCCCTAAAAGGTGGTGGGGGGCCCCTCTCCCCCTGATCCTACTACGGTCGTTATAGTATGGTAATGCATTTCGTCACTGCTGAAAATATATTACTCGCATTAAAAAAGAATGATTAAAAAGACACTCCGTAAATCTTTGAATGTCGGTATATTGTAATTTTTTAACGAACTATGGTTTGCGTCTTACAAATAATTTCCATCGAGTTTTTTTTCGCGTTCGTTACATTCAAAGGAATCGTTAATTCAGAGTGTCTACACGGTTTTAACGTTCGAACGGGCATTTGATTTTCGACAAAGGAATCGTCAATTTTTAATCGCATTATTTCATCGTAGTAAATCGACGAAAAAATGTTTTGCTCTTCCACGCGTCATACAAAATAAAATATCACATTCCATGTTCAGAATTATAGTCCAACGGCGCGATAATCGTCTAGAAATCGAAATAATCATTGTACATATGACAATGTCACCATATTATAAATCTATGTCATAATATTATTATTATGAACTTTAAATGTATAAAACATACTGTGCGTTTTCGCTGTGTATACATTGTAGACCACACATGCTGAGACGACACAATACTATTACTGTTCTCGTTTTAACTGCGAGCTCGTTTATTTTAACGATTTTCAAATTAGCAGCCCAGCCGGGCCCAGTTTCCGCCGCCGTAAAATACCGCTGCGAAAAGTTTGTGTACACGGTGGTGGATTTTCCCGGACCGATTTCGTTGTAATTGATTTACATTTTGAAACATACGGCGAGGCGCGAGCATTGCGTTGGTACCATTCCAACACGTGATCTACGAATAAATATAATACATATTATACGTAGGCAGTATCATGATCTACTACTAATTAATCATTTGTTTAATTATTATTGTTTCGAACGATTAATGTTCAAACAAACGAAACGAAGAAAATATAAGCTTTTTGATATTTATTATTGTCTAGGTACTGATAAATGTCCACCTGTACATTCAATAATAATATTTTGTTTCATTCATTTGTTCAATCATTCTCAATATTCTCCACACAATATAATAAATACATTTTATTAAATTATTCACCATAATATTTTAAGTATACATAATTTTTTTTATAGATGCGAGTGTGACAAAATTACGAGGTAATATAATTTACTATCGGTAAAAAATTACAGTACATTTACCAAATTTTTTTAACACTCAAAATGTTAGGTCATCCCTTAAAGTAATAATTGTAATTGATTATGACTTATGAGAATTGCTTTGTTGGTTAACTGTTATTAATTATTATTATCACTCATAACTTTTAATCGATATTAGTTATAATGTTTTAAACGTTACAATATTTTTTTTTATATTTTATAGCGATTCAACTGATAGGTTCAGTTATAAGGTATCATTCACACCAAGTTACGTTGGCCGCTTATCATGTTTAACAATTCATCTACAAGTACTATAACTGGTGAATCTATGCTAGTAAATGACTACACATTTTTCTTTTGGTAAATTTTCCATTTCTATCATTTTTTTTTACATACGGTATATTGTTATTTATTTGTAACATAATATATTGTCAATATTTTAGATTCTGAGCGGAGCGAGGAAGCTAGTGGTTTTACAATGGTGTTAATTTTTTTTTTTTTTCATCGTGTATACAAAATTTCTACCAGAAGGAATGCTTCGATTTCAACATAATATAGTACCTCATATTTTAGGAAATTGCATCAAGATGGTAGTTTAAAAAGGTCATTTTTCGATTTTCTCAATAGTTATTTAATGTCACGGGAAAAGTTACTGACAAATTACGAAAAATCTCTTAAAATGGGATTTTAATTTCTAACGCTTTGTTTATCACCGTAGCAACGAATACGAAATTATAATATTATAATATTAATTTAACTTAAAGGCTATAATAAATAATAAAAATTTAAAAAATCCAGACTGATAAACCGTCTCCGCTCAGACTAGTTTTTCTTATACAATGATATTATATCATTGAATTCAAGTTTAATACATTGACTATCTTGTAACCTACTGTACAGCAGAACGAAATCCACTTACCCGCTTTTTTAAATATCATATTTAATTAAAAAAATATTGAAAATTTAGTTTTACGGAAAGTCAATATTTTATGAAATAATTCATTTTAGGCTTTACATGAATTTTAGCTTAAATTCTGAAAGATATGCTTACATCTGTTGGATGAGCTGTTATAATATCATAATCACCGCCCACGACTGATTTGAAATTTGAGATCAACCCCCGGCGTGCATTAACCCGTCCCACCTACTTAACTTTTGTATCACATCAAACTCGTAACTACTTAATATTATGTATGTTAGAAAATAGATCAGATCTAATTCCAAAGTTTGCTAATAATTTCTAAGTTTATATCTTGATTGATTTGAAGTAGTGGCTATAAATAAACACTTAATCTATCTCTATTTTCGCATTCACTTTTTTTCTATTTCAATGTTAAAATATTTTCACAAAATTCAGCATTTTATAAAATTGTTAAGTAAATAACCGTTGTAAATGCTTCAGCAGATAAGTTTGTTTATTCCATATAGACCAGCGGTTCCCAACCTGGGGGTATTTTTTGAGGGGTAAAAGTTAAATTATTTATTTTTATTTAAAGTACTCATTTTAAGTTTACTCATGTAAATGATCATTATTTTTTTTATTACTCAACTTTTTTTTGATAGGGAGGGGTATTTATTAATATCTAACCTGACTTATGGGTAAAAAAAAATAGTCTCAGTAAGGTTGGGAACCACTGATATAGACAAACCCTTGTGTGAATGACGTACATCATAAATGAGCCATGTGTCCCATTGTGATGTGATTCTATTTTTTTTATAAATTTTATAAAACCCTGATATATTGTTGAAGTGTGGATCCAGTTTGGATGGTTATTATTGTTTTGTTCAGTTTGTTTCCCAAATGAAGTACAGTAATCATAACTTTATTCGTACAAACTACAAACCTTATTAATTATTTCACATTCAAGTATCAACTATAATTTGTTTATAAATCTGTAATTTTTCAATGTGGTTCAGTGAACCGTTTTATCACGTCATTATCAACACGATTTTTATTTAAATTTAATTCATTTTTAAAAAAATTACTTAAATTCAAAAATAATAATTTTTTTTATAATATTGTTCTGATTATAACTAGGTACTTTATCCAAACATTTTATAAAATATCAATATTGATATTTTAATAAATTTTAGACTTATTATACAATATTATCATTGGTTTATAAACGTAGAATAAAGACTTATCTAGAATTTTAACTCTAATAAAAAGTATTCAATTTGATTTTTTTTTTTAAACAGATTTGCTTCCGAATGTAATATAAAAGCTTGTGGACCAAATTTACGTAATATTCAGAATTGTCTAATATTTACATATTATGTTTGTTATTCGATTGTGTGGACCTAGTATTGATTTTTGAAAGCATTTGTATTGTTATTTAATCACCAAATCGTTGTCAATCTTTGAGACTACGGTTGGCTTAGACCTGTCCGCTTTAAGCAATTATAAGTGGGAGATTTTGCATTATTTTTAAACACATAATATTTTGAATGAAAAAAACCGAAACGTCAAGTGCGTCCTCGATGGCCAATTTGTCGATATATTATTCGGAATTCGTCGGTTTTTTGACATAACGGATATAGTTTGTTACATATATATTATTATATTTGATTATTTGTACTCTAATAAGAAAAATCATTTACAGACGGGAAAATGCATACAGGGAAGTCACGCATCGGACCAGCGGGTATCAGGAATTACAGTAGGGCGTATAGTTAGTTTATTTGTAAATAATAATTTCATATTATATCATTTCAATGGGTACAGATGAAAAAGAACGAATAGCGTGTAGGGGTTGTCAAAGACGAACTTTTTATGATTATAATATTATGGTACATTCGAGTTCAGATGTGAGCAATCGTAGTACGAACTACGAACACACGTTGTTTTCATGCATAAATGTATAATATTTTGTACATTTTTTTGCCAAGTGTGTAGTAGGCGATAAAAAAAATACAGAAGACAAACCGTATGTGTTATTCCAAATGATTACACCACAAAATGCGAAATTCTCACAAACGATTCGGTCGTACTCGTCGGTTCCGGTCGACCGTCTCATAACTCACTGGTAGATAATAATAATGTTACCGCTAAATAATCGCGAGAAACGATCGTACGCGATAATAAACTCACACGGAGCAATTGAAAAGATAAGACTGCGTAAACCGTCCTATGCCGTAAGCAACACTTACGCACTTGTTTTGGCTACTTCGGTGAATATCCGTCCAAACTATATAGTAAATGATATCATTATTCACGACATTCTTATTGTATAGATATATTATTAATAAAACGTGAATATTACTAGCTGTACGAGCAGTACTGCGTGTAATTGATATTGTATATTATATAGGCGGCAGACGTCTTCTCACACATCGAAAGACCTTAATATGTTATGTACGTGCGTGTATGGTATATACCAGACTCGGATCCAGAGGGGGGGGGGGGGCTAAGTGGCTTTAGCTTCCTTTTGAACAATTTATATATATTATATATATTTATTTATGTCGGTTATAATATATTATAATGTATACGTCTTAAATACCACATATTTAAAATATAAATAAAATTGTAACTATTGTCATCAAATCTTGTCTATAATCTGCTATTCCCCTCATTTCAGATTTCTAGATTCACGCTCGCTACATATAATGTCTATAATATAACGGCTCTTTGTTATAATTTCAATACAGCTAGTTTTTTAAAATACAATTCTTTGTTCGATGGTTAATATTGCTAACCTTGCATATTTAGGTTATGTTATTTTACACATTAAAAAAATGTACTAAATGGTTAATTAAATATCCAATTATATTTTTTACAAGGATCTAAATAGTATAAAAAAACAATTAATTAATTTAAAAACTAAAAGTGGCAATGGTTGTACTAACGTGTTAAATATTGATTTTGCTAACTATTTTATAACTATTTGTTACTATATTTAAAATTAATAAAACATTTATTATTGCTGTTATCATTAAATATAGGTATTCAACATACATTTTTTGATTTAAATTTAATAATATGTTGTGCTTGGAGAACGCTCCATTATACTATTTTTTATTTACCTGTAAATACCCTAGTTATACAGTTATCCATAACATATACTTAGGTATTTACGTAGATTGTGAAATATTATTTATACATTTATCCAACAAAAATTATATCATAATAGAAAAGCAGTACTATTATAGCCTAATAAAATAACTACTACCCGGTGTATTATGTATAAGCACATTATTTTACGTTCGCATAATAGTTTTATTATAATCCAACCTCTAAACAAATATAGTCGACATTATAGAAGACTGAATTAGTAAACCACACAAGAAGCATTGTAAATGAGGGGAAAGTGTGCCTGTTTTAATTATTGTCCTGAGGTTTTTTTTTTTATTAAATTCTAACAAGAGTTCTGTTATACCTATATAATATGATATTGAAATGTGGTAATTGGTTTCGGTATCGATATGACGATACCTACCTTAATAATATAATAATATGGTATATTTTTCATCGCATATAAAAATATGAAGTTACTCCACTAAATTGTATTATAAGAACGTACAGAATTTAATATTTGATACAAAATAATAATAAATAGACACACCTAGTCTCTGGTGACTCCGAATGGTTGTTTTCGTAAACTTCTTAAAATTATATTGAAATTCTGAAAATTTAGTTTGCTAGTATTAATTGTCTATTAACATAACCAAAAGTAATACTAAAAATTACAAATCATCCTGGAAGGTCAATTTAATACGTTAAATTAATAAATTGCAAAAAAAAATAATTTAATTTACACGTCGTTCAATAATAGTAGATTATTATTTTTTTTATTTTGTCATTTTTTTTTATTTTAAAATGACAAAATATATGTTTTTAATGTAAAAAGCGGATTTATTGTAATAATATTCGTCCTTGGTTTACCTCTTATCTATACGCGTATACCGTGCAAAACACTAATTATATATGCTAATCAGACCGGGTGTTTATTTATCATTGTCGATTAATTATGTCAACTTTGATTATCAAAACCACAACTTCTGACTTAATGATTTTACGACCAAAACATCGCAATAGAATAAAAATATTAAACAAATAAACCTCCAAATTACTATTCAGTTAATATTTACATAGCGTCTGTTGTGGCAGTGAAACGTTTTGCAGATTTTTGTAGACTCTGCGGTACCTACGCGAAAGCGAAGAGCTAACGATAGAGTATCCAATATGTCACTCGAGTTTTAAAAATCTAGACGTAAATTTATACACGATGTTCAAACAGCCACGGAGTGTTTCCAGAGTGTTTAGATTTCGTAAGCCTCTCAAGTACGATATTGTGAGTTTATCTTATTTATGCGACCACCATAATACATGTATCTGAGTAAGAGATATTGCTCACATCTTATAATTATTATTACATATTATATTTATTATTTATATGTAAATTAATATAAGTATGTATGCAAATATTATATGCCTATGATTCTGAGCGTAGCTCATAGGTACTGGTTTTACAATGATGCTTGTTTTTACACTTTATCTATTATCACGTTTTAGAGCACTGAAAATTCTCCTCGATGTTGAAGTTTTTAGTGAGTAAGAATTTGAATAATATATTTGATACTTTTCAAAATAATCAGGGAAAACTAAAAAAAATGTACAGGAAAAAAGGAATATTTACGCAACACTACTGTTTGACAAAAATCGATTCTATTTTGTTTGTTGATTCAGAATGTTGTATTTAATCTAAAATTAATCAACTAATATATTATTATAGAATGTAAGATCAAGAGGGAAAAAGTTTATCTACCTATGATTTTTACCAGAAAACCTGATTTAGGTATCATAGATAAATATACTTTATATCATAGATGCGATGTTAAGTTTCACCTATGGACTTTGACTTATATAATAATACCGTTATTCGCTAACGTTAGAACATAGCATTATCATTGATTTATGCGCATAGTTGCGATTGTTCTTTAAAATTAAAGTCTTAAGCGACGTGGAACACCATCAGGATCTTAAGTCGCGATCAACAGAGCTTTTTGCACAGTGTTTACTTAAACAAATTCTATTTTAACTCGCTTTTGTTGTATAGTTACAACTTAACAAGGTTTTAACGTATTCTTGGTGAGACCTTTCAACTCCGAAAAACCGTATCGAATTATCACTCGGTAAAATGCTGATGATAATGTACGCACAGTATAATGTTGAGAAATGTTGTCGAATAGCGGACAAAAACCAAGTCAGTCTACGTAGACTCACAACTTACTATGCTATTATAGTGTATACAGTTGTCAGTTATATTATTATATTTTGCACATAAACAAACTCCGCCTAGTGTTTATGTCGTTGACTATATTATATTATAGTAACAGATCTTTTTCAGAAACTTTAAACGCTATTAATTATTACATATTTGTGGGATGAAATTCGAATATACAATAATTTGTGATTTTGTAAAATATTCTGTACGGTGACGACATTATTATTACTAAAAAATAATGTAAGTAAGCAAAAAGAAGAAGAAAACGGAAATAAGTTTTATACCTAGATTTTTATGAATCACAAGGAATTACAATTATTAAAATATTTTAAGTACCTATTGAGATTAAAAAAATAAACTAAATCAAACTAGATGTCTATTGACTATTGATAACTATTTTGCACTGCGTTATTTAATTGTTGTAAATTAAATTTGTTTTCATAAAAATAAATGTTGTCCAATTTCAAAATATTGTATTTTGTTTAATAGATTATGTTCACCTTTATTGTTTGAGTGCATGACGTGCTAGTTTCAATGAGAAAATATTCTACATTTTAATTATATTATATTATATGAGAATATATTTTTATTTTTTATGTCAACGTGTGCGAACGTTACTTTCGATGGTACGTCTGAAGACTCATTAATAGTTGCGTAGGCGTTGATCGGATGTGTATGCTCTGGTGACATTGCTTCTTATTAATGGTTGCCGAATTCTCTGAACAAATTCTCCGCTTTTGATGAGAATTATTATTTTACAATGGGCGTGTAGAATGTTATTTATATAAAATACAAATAACACGTAACTAAAACATTAATTTGATGTAATATCGATCCCAATATTACAATACCTCTCGTATTTTATTATTTTATGTAGTGCCTCGCGTATTGGTACTATACATAAAACTCCAATAACCTTCTAATTTGTTGAACCGAGAAATAAAATCGAATAATTAATATTTCTCGGAATCAGATCATTCAGACGTATATTGTACGACTTTGCTGAACGATCCGTGGTTTTCTGTTTGGTTACGTGCGTTATTTGCAGAGACAGTCGCTTTTAGACCTCGTAATAAATTGATCATTATGCATCGTATACAAAAAAAAAAAAAAACACGTCGCTCATCTCGTAATAAAGCCGTACAACCACCTAATTTTTTTTTCCACCACTGAAGGCATAATAATATGTTTACACGGAATAATATGATTAATTCGCAAGTCGTCCCGGCCGGAGCTCCGTGTCTCGTGTTTTATTAAAAATAATTTCGGAGGTTTCGCGTGTTATGATAACAGTAATATATTTAATACAAGCGGCGGCGGCGGCGTTGACTGCGGGTGGTGTTGATAAATGGATTCGGCTACGTGATAATATACACTTAGTCGGCGAAAGACGAATTTAATATTATACGCATATTACGTACATTATAGTCGATAGCGTGATTCTTACGGAAAATATTAGGTGGGTATCTATATACAATATTATACTATATTATGTACTAATAATAGTGTGTGTATAGAAACTCGATCGTCGTTGGCTGGTGGCGGCGGAATGAAAATAAAAACAAATAAATAGCCGTCTATAAAACTTGACGTGTTTATACGTCGTTTATATAATATTATTTTAAGCTGAAAAACTAACGAAAATCAATTTTTGTTTTTTTTTTTTTTAAACGGGAAAAAAACCAGAAACGCTATATTAGAGTGATACTCAATGGTATGAGATAATCGTTACACTTTATCGTGGCGAAACACCTCTTTACACGACTATATACGTGTTGGTAGGTATAAAACAAAAACGCCGTGCTCAACTATATATTTATTATATTTACACGATAAAATTACCGTTGCTTACTATTTACATTTAATGCAGCAGGACGGGCAGGTACAACAATTTATTATAACGGAACATCATATTTTATTACAACATATATAAAAGTAAATGTTCAAATATTATATGGAACCCTTTTTTTTTTTTATCTAAAAGTATATACATCATTTGATTTTATGAAAAAAAAAATCGAATATTTGAATAACCTAAATAAATATAAAACGTAATAAGTTTATGTACCCCAGGAACTGTCAATGTTTATGTATATAAAATGTATTGCACCAACCGTTTTTATCAATACATTTATTGTATATAACACAATTTATTCACACTGGAGAGGGCAAATTATTTGCTGTCATTGGAACTTAAAAGTGTTTTTTGATTTTTCTTCCTTTAGGGCATTTCAAGTTATTTGTGCTCCTCGATGTCGTTGTATTTTTTTGTATTGTTTCCATACAAAAATTTATGTATTCATTACAAACGTGACCAGAATAAATTGTGAAATATAATATTATGTTATCACCATGTCGGATACTGTAAGTAAAGTCATTGTGTCAAAAAAACAAACATTGTTCGAACAATTTTCAATAATATAATATTATGTCATTTTATACGTTTCAGGCATACTTACATGACTGACAATTTGTATAATGTTTGAAACTGGTATGACTGTATACAATGTTTACATCGACGACTATTATAAAACCAATTTTATCGTAAATCTTACATATTTGTTACACTATCGCCATATCCACAAAAAATATTTTGTCATAAATAAATCCCAAAAAAGTTTATAAATAGCAGAAAACGAACCAAAATATTTTTAAAATTACGTGATTATTCAATTATACCTAATTTTAATATCTAAAAAATTCCAATACAAACATTTGGTGATAATTTCAAGTCTCAACGATTGATCGTTTTTGAATAGCAAAAATAAAAATAATAAAATCAATCTAGTCCAAGACTGAATTTGCTTATATATTTCCATTTTTCTGAAATTATTTTTTTGGTCTTTCAGGATTATTTAAGTGTACTGAAAAATAAAAAATTGAATTATTTGTACTACTTCAAATGGTGATAATCACAAAAAAATCTCATAATTTATTCATTTTTTGTAAAACGAATACATTCATCGCTCCACTCAGTATCAGTAAGTATATCAATCATGAATCATCTAAGATAGTACTATTGTGTAGAGTATAAACTGTAATATAGAGAATATAATTTACAATTATATATTAATCACAGTTAAATAATATAGTATAGATCATAATACAATAAACCTGAGCGTCAAAAACACGAAAACCATTTAGTGGGAAAATATCTGAAGAAAAATTACTTAAATAATTTATTGACAAAGTCAATACCGTTTGTTTTACGACCAGCACGGGTAATAAAAAATCGTTTTGAAAATTATAATTATATTTTTTTAAAACAGTTAATTCGGAGCATATAATAATTATTAAAGTTCCCACGACCTCGCGTTTTTGCCTTGCACTCGCGGTCTTAATCGCAATGAATTATATTATTTTATTCTCATCGATTACCAACCTACTGTTCCTATAATGTGTCTATACAAATCTCATTATTTCAATTATCGTTTTCCTTTCCGTCGTCGAATTACCATTATTAAATTAAAAACGCTCGCAGTGGGAATTAAACGCGTCTATATGTAAATGCTATGTGGACAAAAAATAAATGTAAAAAGAAATAATGGCCCTTTAAATTCAACGCGCGGGAGATCTGTATCCGGGCACACCTTTACAACACGGAGGCATTTACCGGGTGAACCGTATTGGAGAATAATAATATAATATATCGAATCTATTTCGGTTGAATTATAACATTGCAGCGGAAGTCTACCCTTTTCCGACGTGCTGTACGCCGCACCGGACACGACAACAGCGCCCGTCAGATGTTAACGCGTGCAAATGTTTTTTTCGTGTACTTTTCCGTACACGTTGCCGCGTTGGCATTAAAAATCCGTTCGAGACCTTAAATTAAATACATATCGTAACGTCCGGTTTGATTTAACGTTTGTTTATTGTTTTTTTTTTTTTTTTTTTCTGTTTGTTTATTTGTTTCATGTTTGTTTTTACCTTCGACCCTTCAATTACTGCAGGCGATTACCAAACCCGGCGTCGAAAACAACAGCGGTTTTCTTACCTCCTGTATTTCGCTAATAACCCGGTCGATACCTGGAAGTAAAAAATAAAACGGTATTTTAAAACATCCGTAGCTGAGCGAGCGGGTGTTAATAATTAGGTATTATTTTTACATTATACATTTTATAGTGTTATTGGGTATTTATAACAATAATATAATTGGGTGACTGTAAGTTGCGTCCAACTATAAATTGCGTTCCGAGTATTTATTGCGCATACGTAAATTGTGTCCCGGGTATTTTTTATATTAAAATGTATGATACCAATTTCCAACCAATATTTTCCTTTCCATTGTATCAGACTTAGGACTGTCAACATTACTGTTATAAACAAATGATTCAAAATAATATTGGTTTTTTTACTAACACTTTTTTATTTAAACTTAAGAGGACGTTATACATGCGGGTGTTGTCTCTGCGTTTTACAAGTGCGTAACATAGCAAATTTTACGCTCAGCAAAACACGTGTAGCCCCGTTAATTTAAAAATTAGAGTGAATTGACCTCTTATAAAATCTAAAGGTAAGATTATTATCTAAGCAACCTCATGGGTGTTTTAGTATATTTTAATTTTAAAACGAGTTATGAGTATTTTAAGATGTATAAAAAATTTACGATTTTAAAATATTTATAACGCGCGTTAAAATTAAAATACAATAAAAAGCCCATGAGGTTACCTAGATAATAATCTTACCTTTAGATTTTATAAGAGGTCAATTCGCTATAATTTGTATACTAACGGAGCTAACACGTGTTCTGCTGAGTGTAAAATTTGCTATGTTACGCACTTGTAAGACGGAGACAACACAATATGCGGGTATAACGTCCTCTTAATAAACAAAAATGATAAAAATACATTTTGTTTAGGTTCTTACGTCATATTATATTATTTATTTATTATTATTTAAATTGCATACTTTTATTGGTACTGAGCTCTAGCTGTTGAATTTATTTGTGCTATCTTTGTTCTTTATTAATTATTAACTTATGACTTAAGTAGTTAAGTCTATATCGTCGTTACGACGGGCCGCAACTAACGTATGTTTTTATCTGAACCCTTTTCTCTGGACGCAACTTACACTTACACTTACACTAAAGCTACCGATATAATTATTGTAAGATCGTTCTGCCTTCTGCGTATCATTTGAAAAATAATAATTCGGCAGAATGAGTTTTGCGCTGAAGGAATGCTTATGATCAATTTACGTTTGCGGGAAGGCATCTGTGACGTGTATCAATGGGTTTACCTCATTTATGGGTTTATTCAATTATGCACAATGAACACAGTCATGATATCAATACTTTCGGTGGCATGAGTCTAAATATTATAATTTCACGAGTATTGTATTTTATGAGGATACGTTACAATTATTGTTGTAACAGATTTTCTTTGCTTATTTGTATTTTGTTCGCGTGTAGCTAGTGGTGTGGCGCAATTGCTGCTCGCCTCCCTGACATTTTTTCCCGGTTCAAAGGTATCATTTTGCCACCCCCACTCTAGATGTGCCAATCTTTTATTATTGAACTCTTATGTACTTACTATTACTTATAAATATGGGTACCTAATAATCTTCGAGTACCTACTCATAATAAAATTTAATGAGTACAATCGTGAATGAAATAATATAGTCTGATCGGCTGTTCAATTTGCATGTTCAAAATGGATTGGAGGTAAATAATTCGAGGAAACCTACTTGAAATTGTATGGAAAATATTTCAAAAACACAATTAATATTGTTTAAAATACAAATATTAGCTCGCTTTGTTGATAACTATCGTAAATGGATCACGTTGTAAATATTATAATTTTCGAACCGTAGCAGTGCGCGGTGCAGGTACGGGTCTCGGACAGTGAAAATTGCTTTTAATTTATTACGGTACGGATATAGTGTGATGCCGTGCGTCCCGGGAAAACAATCGAAAGGAGCATTGGACGAATAATAAACGTATATTTTAAGATAGGTGCGTCGGGAGGATTGGACCCAGAATGAAAACGCAATATCGAGTTCAGCGGAATTTTCCAAATTAACGGAGATAATTATTATCATTCGCCGCGAGGAGGGCATTACACAGGGTATTTATGTACCTACACAGCATAATATATATGCATGTATATATATATATTGTATAATATATAAATGCTTGTGTGTGTATGTGCGTGTGGGTGCAGTGTGGATGTGTGTTTGTGTGTACCTATAAGTATCGGAGCTCACCGTACAAGGGCACACCGCGCTGCTGCTGAATGTTAATTAATTTTATTTGTAATTAAATCGAATTTATAATACACGCCGATTTACAAACATGCGTATATATATGTGCACGTGGTGTATATATATAAATATATGTAGGCGGGACGCGAAATTTATAAGTAAATCGATATAAAATTAATTATAAATAAAATCACAACAATGTATACACCGTTATGTTATTATAACATACCTATATAAACTAATTTCGTAATTTATTACAGATATGGCAATAATACGATTAACATATTAAACCATATAGAGAAACGTCGAATGTGAATTAAAAACGACAGAATCTTCGCACGGCATCTTAATATTATATACCTACTTACATATAACAAGCGGTGGTGATCAAGTTAAATGTCTAAAACCATTAGGTATTTGGATAAGTCTTGAATTTTTTGATAATATTTTACACATAAGTAATTATGTTGCTATAGCAGAACGACTATTATAAAAACAATTTATACATTTTTCAATTTTTTATAGCTATAATTTTTTCAATTTTGAATTTCAACATACATTTCTTATTTCGAAGTGGAATATTTTTTGGTGTATTTCAATGTGTTTAGATGACCGGAGATGAATGGCACACAAATACCCCGCAAAATGTTACTCCACACTACTTCGCTCATAAAAGCTTTAAATATTAATAACAAATATGAACCACTCTTTCAAAATTCGGTTTTGATGTATCAAACTACTACAAAAAATATTCTGATTCGGAACATAAAATTAAAATATAAATAGTCATTAATAAAATGTATGAAATTTAAAAATAATGATATAAGTAAACAGTTTTTAGAAAGTATGATTTATTTTTCAAAAATTTAGTTGTTTTCATTCGTATTAAATTATGTAAAAATAATGTATTAAAAACATTTAAATCTTATAGAAATAAACAGCGCAGATGCTTAAATAAAATTGATCACCTCGTAAACATATATCATACGTATGGTATTATTTTACTAGACAGTGCGATATATTTAAAACATTTTCTACGGTGGTGTACTCCGGGTTGCTACATGCACCACTATTTTATAAAATGTTACGATGACATCCTCGAATAAACCGATGGAATACAAATTAATCGACCGATGTCGCTCATTGAAATGTTGTTATATATTTATGGCGACTAAATAAAACAATGGTGGCGACGAATGATGATAATGAAAAAAATATATAACCTAAGCGGACGAACAATAAAACTGACTTCCCAGCAATATTGGTTTTACGACTATAATAAATTATGCGTTTACATATTATAATATATAGGTAGGTAGGTACGATATATTGTGTGCTTGTTTTTTCGTTTTGCAGGTCCACGTTTAATGATTTGTTTATTTGGATATTCTGTCCGGTTTTTTGTACGAGATTATTTGTCGGTTCACAATACGTATTTATAATGTTAAGTAAGTAAAGAGTTAGATAAAAAAAACAAAATTTTTATTATTTCGTGTCAAAGATTTTGGTTCTGGTCAGTTAAAAAAAAAAAAATAAAATATCATAGTAAATAATATGTATAAAACTCCGCATTGTTGTGTATCGTGCATATATGAATATAATCATCTATTATGATAGTTGCTGTGATTTATTTTTGGGTAGATTTAAATTAATATGCTTTATGGGGTGTTTTAAGTAATATATTTAATGGAGCAAAAAAAGTATTTATGACAAAAGTCAAACATAAACATGCATTTAACATTACACTTGTATTACAATCATTGAATTATGAATAGCATTTTTAAAAGTCAATAAATTATCATAGACGGATACGTCTTTTAAGCGATACGTGTAATAACGTATTGAGTCGTACAATTTGGTCTTATATGATGTGTTATGAATTATGATTAGGTTAGATTAATCCTAGTTACAAAAACGAGCATTATGCGTATATTGTTACTTGTACAATTTATTGAAGTTGCTGTAAGGGGATGTACATTATTATATATTATGCAGTATATTTGTTTTCATGTCCCAGGCAACACCAGAATTCAGGAGCCCTTTCACTTACCAACGAATCGGTCCAACTTCGCTAAAAATGCTCCCATTATAAGAATGATGTCCTCGCAACTAATACCAACTAATGATCTTTCGTACCAAGACTAAATTGTTCTATCTTGTAAATATTTTTAAAGTTTTGTGTGACACTTATCTATTGTTATCTTGAATCACTATTGTTAAAATCCAAATGACCTTAATTTACATATATACATACAAATATTACATTTACATACCTACACATGAAACGAATAAAAATATAAGGTGCCAAGAGATTTTTATGAGTGCCAAATTATTTTATCACTGTCTACTGTTTAGAGTTTTAAACGCATATAAATAATATAAATATTGAAGAACGAGGTGTGTTCTACTTAAGAAAAGTTCATGATAAACTAATGAGTAATAAATATTTAAAATTTAATAAAATTTAATAATGTAAATATTTATTTAATTATTTTAAAAACACTATTCATAGATTTACATCTTAGCTGTATGAATATACTAATGTCTTCTAGAATTTGGTCACTTAAAAATCTTTAATGAAGGGAATCCGATAAATGCTAAATGTTGTTTTTTCAACGAAAATAATATCGTATTTCAGTGATAAATCTGGTTAGTTTTTAAAATTATTCACAAAAAGAATTCGAAAAAATTAATTTGATATTTGCTCCAATGCACGTCAGATTGGAATAACATTAAATCATATATTAGATATTTTTGGTTGTAACACGAAAAAGGCCACTCCAAATCATTTAAACAGTAATCACTAATCGAGAATTTTGAATAAGAATTAATCGATGTATTTGAAGTTATTTTTTTGGTTGCCATGATAAAACAATTTTTAAATTGGCATTTAAAAAAAAAAAATGTTTGTATCCACCCTAAAAACATATTTATGTTACAGTTTTAGTTTGTTATGAAGTTTAATTAAAATAGATTTTCCCACTTTTAAACAATCGACCATTGACCTAATAAATTGTATATAAATTGAAATAGGTTTCTGCAATTATACAAAATGAATACAAACATACATTTGAGAGAAATAAATGGGTATATCTATCTCCCACAAAAATATATAATATTACACACAAATTTAAATCTGCTATTTCAAAAACAATAAAAGTTGGCATAAGTGATTTTAAAATTTTCAAAAACTATTGTATAAAAATACTCTCTATGCCTATTTAGGTATTAAAAAATGCATAATTTAATCAAAAAATTCATTTTTTTACCCATAAAGTTTTTGTAATTTTGGTTTTTATGTGCTATGAAATTCTATAGAAATACAATTAATAATATTATATATATATATATAAATTTATATATATAGAAGCATAGAGACTATTAGAGTATTCATCATCGTTATTGTAGAAATATTATATCTGCAGTACGATTAATAATTGTAAGGATAACAAATTAATACTCGTTATAGCATTAGTTATGTATGTTTAATAACGTACAGTTTTAATCATTTAGTTCACTGACCTCCACAATTCATGTTAATTTATATATCTCAAATAACTTTAAAGTGTATAGAACCGGTAAACGAATAGCTGCCCATATTTGCCCATTATAAATAAGGAGTAATTTAATTGTAATAAAGCACAATTGAAATAGAAAACGAAATTGTTGGGTTATCGCTTAATATTACCTTCTGATCCTCTTTTAAGTAGTTCAAGGGAAGTTAAAAAAATAGTTGCATCCTTATCGTTAAAGAATTAATAATTTTAAATAATGGCAGTTGCGATGAGAATAGTGATAATAATGTATATTTTTTGTTCTTACAAAAAAATGCTTGGAATAAAAAAATGTTGGGTAAAAAATTGTTTCAGATAATACATATAACTATTTTTATACATTGTTTTAGAAAATTGGTACTACCATATTATTATTGCGTTTTGGCCATTTTTTTTTTGAAACTTTGAACCACTGTGCTTTCGGTACACACGATCAACACAATATCGCGCAGCATTTAGCAACAAATAACATCCGTTCGTGTAGTTGACGCTGTGTCGTCGTCGGTGGTGACTTGTACGGACGAGTCGTTCGATATTATAAGCACACTATAATATTTTAATATACCTACAGCACGCATTGATACCATGCACACTCAGTGCTATCGATCATTGCAATGTCTACGCCTACGCTCGCACGAGACGCACGCAAATACTTGCGAAATAAGCAGACAATTTATCCAACTTCTAAACTAACACGGTCGGTGTAATAATCATAATAATTGAACGAAAATCTGTAGTGAACGCTACGCGTGATTTCTAACAACATTAATATTATAATGGGTGAAAACAGGTCAGGCAAATATAATATTATTATGGTAAACCGAGAACGACTAGTGCGATCGTTTTACAAATGCATTTTCAGGTAGTGATGAAATGTGTAGTAGTAGTAGTAGTAGTAAGGAATACTGCGTATGGTTAAGGGTTATTATACGTTCTGTATGTGCAGTTGTCTCCATCTTGGTAACACATAATATAGGAAAATGTTGGACGCATATAAACTCAGATACAATTGTACCTACCTATTTTTAGTGTCAACTCCACCTACAGTAATATAAAATCAGGCAAGTAACAAAATAAAATTGGGTATAATTATATTATGTATTATGTATAATATACTATAATTATTTAAAAAAAAAAAAATCATAATTTTTGTAACAACAATTGTCAATACATATAACATTAAATACGCGTTATAATAATAGGAAATAAATTTAAATAAAAATAAAAAAATTAGTTACAAATATAAAATTACTAATAAAAATCATAGTTTGTATAGGTATAAATAATAATAATAATTTCCCGAAAGAACGAAATATTTAAGTATTGTCATGTAGTTTGTTAAAAAATAAAGGTACAGATTAAAATCTTATAATTATAACTAGTAATAATAGTATAATTTGAACTTAGGTATTTTAGATTCCAAGTCTAATATAATTCTTAACACTGGTGGAGTTCTTATATGCCAATAACAGGTAAGACAAGACGACTGGTAGACTGAAGGATATTATCCAGGACCCAACGGGGGCTTTTTTGGGTATGTTTATTTTTAAATAAGTTATACAAAATGTATAATTATAAAATGCTTTTAATTTGCTTTAAAATAAAAATATCCATTTATGCACGCTGCACCCAGTAACCACTGTAGCTTAATTTATATATTATATTATTATATAATTATATATTATACACAAATTATATGCAGAGAATTCATCACATATCGCTTTTAGAAGTTGTCTGGTCAAAATGGGAAAATTCTATTCAATCACCGAAAAACTTCCCTGAAAAGTAAGACTATTTCGTTGAATATTACTTAATATTATTTTAAACGAGGATAGTATTATAACTAATTTAATTTAATTTAACTTTATAGAAAAATTAAAAAAAAATGATTTCAGACTTGTATTAATATTATTAATTTGTACAAAGATACTTTACCCAGCTAAATGTACTATCTTTTGAAAAATAAACATTAAAAACTTGAATACCGATAAAAATATAACAGAATAATATAATAAACTATTTAAAATGTATATACAATAACTTTCATATACCTATTTCAATTTTCAATGTTGTTGAATATTTAGCAATATATTTTATTACATGATTTAGAAAAAAAAAATATATTCGTTAATATTGAACTGTATCCAAGAAAAACTTTTCCAATCAAATCGTTAAAAAAACGTAAATATTAATTAAATAAAATATCGCTATTTTTCTAAATATTAAAACAAAATATTTATAAATATGTATATACTTTTATTTAAAGCGGACTAAGTTTTAAATTAAATTAAAAGTATACATAATTAATTTTTTGCAAATGAAGGATTTAAAAAGTTTTATGTAATTTGAATAAAAAGCTTTTGGTAATATTTTTCCGTAGATGATTCGAGTGAAAACTTTTGAAATATTACTCAATAAGAACGTTGTGAACATATATATTTTCGTGACGCCAATGTTTTCTAATGACGTTTTTTTTATATAAAATAATACGGACACAACTATGCTATACGTTGCTAATATTTGGATTCAATTAAATAATATAACTCTCGACATTTGAAATGGTAGGTGCATAATAATGATGATTTATACAAATTAAAGTAAACATAGGCATAATAAATTGCGGTAATGGTATATGTTACAGCAATATAAGATAAACATAATTTGTGGAATAAATATTTATGTTATTTACTACCTGTGGTGTATTATATTACATTATATTGCACTAATACCGAGTGAATTATATTATTTTATTATAAAACTTTACGTTGCACTTTGAATGCCATCTACATAATATTTTTTTCTTTCTTTTGAATTCCAACTATTCCAACTTTATATTATATATTTGTATGTCATTAAAATACAATATATTTCTCGTCATGCCACTTTTATCGTTACGAGACTGTAACAAAATACACATACGTATACAATATAATATAATGCTGCTGTATCCATAAACCGCACAATAGTTACAGTCGACTGTATTATATAAAGACAACATGCCGAATAGAAAACAAATGATATAAACTTTTGATGTCATTTTCGAAATTTAATTTTTTTTTTCTAAAAAGAATTTGTTTTGTACCTTTATCATTGTACAACGTATGTCTTGCACTACTAGTTACTCGTAATAATTATTATACTCTATTCAATGGTTTGAAATTAAAGTGAAATTGGTCATAGTACAGAATATATACTTAGTCGTGATCGTCAAAATTGTCCTAAATAATAAAAATTGATAGAAAGTGCTCTTTATTATGATTTAATCTGTTCCAGAAGTAAATGACACACTTCTTAAGATAGAACACGGAAGTATAAAAATATGGGAATTTTACAAAATATTTTAGTCAAACGTTATTTGTTATTCACATATTTGAGGCTAAAATATAAATATATAGTGACATATCATAGAAGTAATTTTATTATTTACGGCACATAACATTACGTTATGCTATCTAAAAAAAAAAATACATTTGATTTGGTATTTATTGTCCATTAGATAAGTATAAATGAATATGAATATCAAAAATGAAACAAATACAATTAAATATAATGATGTTTTGATTGAAACCATTTACTTAAATTGAACGACAAATTAAACAATAATTTCTTAATTACCATAAATGTTGTTCAGAATTTGAATAATTACTTTAAACCTAAAAAATAATAACGTTGGAGGGTAAATAAAAAAAAAAACACTCTTCATTGACTTAATTAAAAGTTATTGTAATAGTTTTATATACTTTGCAGTTTTCACTCACGGTACATTAACACTTTTTTTATGAATACTTCGGGTTTTTGTTTATATATTTTTAAAGTTTAGTAGAAATGTTAATACTTATTTGAATAGCACTATCTTTTAAAATTAATTTTGTTAAGTAGAAGTGAGTTTTAGGAAGTGGGAGGGGATGAAATCACAATATGAATATTATATATTGTACATTAATTATCGACCACACTAATATAATATGAGAAATATCAAACTAAAATATTTTTTTAAAAACATGAAATAAGGATTAAACATTTTATTATGCTAACTCGGAGTTTAGTATTACAAAACTGCAAAGTAAAGAGTGTAATGGGTACTCTTTTTATATTTTTATGCTTTTAATACATGCGCATACAAAATTGTATTTTACGAATCATAATAACATTTTATGATTCTGTTTTTGAAATAACATAATAGGTAACATCATATTTTACATTCTCAGACCTATCTCTATTTTTTGGGTGGTATTTTTATAAAAGAAAAAAAACTATCTATTTATTATAAATAAATATACAATTTATTTGTAGATAAACCATAAGTAAATATATGTAGATATCCAAAATATTCGATAGTCTTTACTATATTTTATTAATAACTACATTTTCTATGAAAATATGTTGGAATACATATTGGAAACACTCATAGAATTGATTATTGTTATTATTCTTTTTAAAATAGTTTAAATCTTCAAATTTGACTATCTGTATAATTCGCTAAAAATCATTAATAATTTCAAATATATTATATATATCTATAAATTATAATTTTATAAAATTCAACAATAATTTGAGATGAGTTTCAATCCGTAATATTGGAATTATGCAGTATACATATTATATAATAGATCAACGTATATGTTTAATTCGTTTTCATATTTCATAAAAAAAACATTACGAAAATGCAATCTGGCGAGCTTAAATAAATAATGTAGATTTCTTGAAAAGAAATATATTCAGTGAAAAGGAGTGACTAAAAAAGTCAACCATATATGTTTATAAGAACTTAAGTTCGCTTATGAACTCATAATTTATTATCGACACTTTCAAAGTTTTGGAGCGTATAAGTTTTTAGGTTTCGATCGTATTTGGATTTTATTACGGAAAGAGTCGTATCTTAAGTATTTGAATTTGCACAACTACATATAATAATATATAGGTTAAGTAAGGTGCGTATAACACAATTGAAAATGATACGACATCAGAATTTGTGCTTTTCAATTTAAATATACCGATACAATATAATGATATAACGCTTTATGTAAGTATTACAGTTTTAAATTGTATTTCAGGCGATTTGAAAGGCGGAGAGGTGCCCTTCCGAGCAGTTTTGATCGATACGTGTGGATATATTATAATACTATGGGCGTATAAAAATTAAAATACAGTACTCACTCGATTATTCGAAATTCAGGGGACTGATTTAAAAATTCGATTCATAGAGGTTTTTGATTTATCGAGTGTTCGAATAATCAAGGGAAAACAAATTAATTCGAATTAAAGAGAGGTGAAAAATTGTATGCATATATTGCATATTAAAGTTTAGATTAGGTAGGTACGATAACATTTATAAACTACGATAATATTTAACCACCGTCGTTATTAGTTTCATTACGAGTACGTCAAATAGATTGTACATAATCTTTATATTTACATGCATATGAACTTACATATACCTAATCACGTTTAAGAAAATTCGAATTATAGAAGTTCGTGGAAAAAAATTCTAATTGTAGAGTGTGTCCCACCGACAGACATTTTGAATTATCGTGGGGACCGGAATACATGTATTTTCTTCTAATTATAGAGGTTTTCTCAGGGGACTCAGCGTTTAGTTCGATTTATGGAGTTTTTCAAACTATAAGTACGTGGTTCTCGCTTAAATTATAAGAACTAAAACTTAAAAACAATAACAAAAATGATAAAAATAATAATCATAATATAAACGTCATTAATAGGTCATGTAAATTTCGTGGCTGCACTTGGTAGCGTCACTGAATTTACATCTCTTGAACTCATCTGAGAGCGCACGATGTCCGCGTGTCCCTTTTTCTTAGAATGTGCCGACAACCGGTGTTGGTGTTGGTTTTCGGAGTTGGAGCCCACCGGGTTCAACGATTTTTTTCCATCACTGCGGTGCATCGAGGGAGCCTGGTCGCGAGGACCTCCGCCGCCATGGTGACCCTGGTCGGGGCGACGACCGATTCCACCATGCCCATAATATCCACTGTGCTTCCCCACACCACCTCCGACGTGACCATTACCATGACGACCGTAGTGACCGGAGTGGTGGCCGTGATGACTGTGGTGACCGCCATGATGACCACCGTGGTGACCTGCCCCGGTGTTTGTCACCAGACACAGGAACTCCAAAATAAAGACCAAACTCACGACGTTCGTAGCAAGTACCATTCCGATTTTAAACAATATCCGTATACTATGAATATTGTTGTTATAATAATAATACAATATCGTGAATTTGTGACTAAAAATGTTGTATTCACACACAGATTTCACGCCAAGTGTCGTCTGTTTGTTGTATATGACATCATAGTAACAACGACGAGTTTCATCGATTTTGTAATAACAGCTGGTTGATTATTACGACGGTCTATCAATTGCATACATGACAATATTGTTCCATATTATATCGAAATAAATATCCTGATTATTTAGATAAAAAAAATAAAAATAATATTGGTGTAGTGAATTTTTGACACGTGTAGGAGCATTTAGCTATTTATTTTACACTACAGTCACACTCACTAATGATCAATTACTACACACACATTCACATGTCGCGTACGCGCGCACTTAGACAATTGCCTATATTTAATTCCGTTAAAACAGTCGGTATATCGAATCCCTTGGTGGTAAGAGAACGAGACGATATGCTAATAATCTATACAATTTACCGTTTGTTTGAATTATTAACCATTATGGATTCCATTTGGGACATTTTTGGCGCTCAATATATCTTTCCACCTAATCAAACTACAGTAGAACTCAGAAAAAAACTAACAAAAAACAGCTATAATACATGGGTTAAATAGTAACGGAAGTATTACGATTATAACATGATATTGCTCCTTTAAGTATTAACGTTAAACTTATATAATATAATATTTTACTGAATTTGTAAAATCAAATTTTGCTCACTAATTTATTTATGTTGTTTAAAACATCTAAAGAGCTAATGCCAATTTATTATTATACAGTTATTATAAAATTAATAATAATAGATTGTTATTACTTCTTATGTTATTAAATTGGTGTAATAAATAATTCAAATATTGCAAATCGGGCATCGGCACTCTACGTAGTCAACTATTAGGTACACCGCGTCTTGATCGTAAATAAGATTTTGTTAAAAATATTTCAAAGTATATTGAAAAGTGAGGTAATAATGTAATATAATGTTTCAGCTATTTTGTTTTGCTCTCATTCAATTAAAACTAAGGTTATGTTTATTAGAACACATTAGAACTTAAATTATTTTGCTAGAAGTTCTTATCTAGCCAAATAATTTGTTGTTCTCTACACAAGCCTTTTGGAGACAATAATTTACATAGTATGTTTCATTTAAACTTAATTGTATATTTTTGCCTCTTAAGTGCAATCAAAATATTAAATATATATAATAATATACCAATGAAGTATTTAACAACTGAACTCAATTTTGAAATTAAATCAAAAATAAATGAGAAATTAAAAAAATGATTTTTTTCGAACCACTGAAATGAATTGTTCATGTTGAATTTCCAATCTATTATTAATTATATACACTGTTTGAATTATTCAACGTTCGTACGGCCCTGAAGAAAATGCACATAATAATTAATAGAAGATCCCTCGCTACGTCCAAATTATTAAAGTATGGCCAAAATATATCTAAGAGACTTGAGCAAGTTTTCTCTAAGGACATATAATATTTATGTAATAACAATAATATTAACTAACAAATTTATTTTATTTTAATTTCACAAAACAATACACATAAATTAAATATAACAATAGGAATGTAATATAATATAATAACTCCAAAAAGAAATGCTTGTGGAAAAGACACAGAGCTCCATACCTAAATACTATACCAAATAACTTGTTTGTTATTTGTTAATCTAACTTAAAAATAAGAGTAATATAGGTACAATGTATGAATAAAATTAAAATTAAAAATGTCTATATATATTTGTATATATAATTATATATACAATTAAAAAACTAAAATAATTTTAGATTTTGAGCGAAGCGATGAATGTATTGATTGTACAATGATGTGTGTTTTTTTTTTTATTTTTGTGTCTGTCCTCACCTTTTAGGACAGTAAAATTGCTTGGATTTTCTTCAACAGCAACTTTTCTGATAGGAAAGTGAATCAAGTTGGTACTTTGGAGTCAAAAGAAAAATTAAGGAAAAACGGGAATTTTTACGCAAAATCTGTTTTCGAGAAAATCGATTTTGGTTTTTGGTGTAACTCTAAAACAAATGACCGTAGGGACAAGAAATGTTGACTGAATGTTTATAACTGCAATTCCTATACACCATAACATTTTTCAAATATTTTGACTTATTTTGAGCTGTTTACGGACATTATCAGTTTTCAATTTTTTTAGTTTTTTTTTCTATAAATATCAATAAAGTTTTATTTGTTGGGTAAAAAAGCGTGAAAATTTAATATAAGGCTCCTGATATATCATTCTAATAGCAGTTGAAAAATATTAAAAATACATATAGACACGATTTTTTTTTATAAGCATTTAAAGTTCAAATTGTGACAACATTTATCAAATTTATAATTTATTAATTATTTTGTAGTTAAAAATGTATAAAATGTTTAACTTTCATTGCTAAGGATCGAAAATTTAAAACAAGGCTCCACGTAAATAGGTTATATATAAATTACTTTATTCACAATAATATCATCAAATATACTTGGTAATATCATAGGCTGACTGACCGTTTTCGCTCAGAATCGTTTTTCTTATACAATGATATTATATCTACTGTACAGCAGAGCAACATCCACTTACCCATCTTTTTTTATTTGGAAACGATATCAATCGGTAAATGATTGCGGTTGATAAACGATTGGGCCGAGGTCCTACTCTACTTTTGTATTTATTTTATGTCATGTTTAAAAGTATTTTTGAGTGCCCACTTATTCACATATTATCGTATTAAAATGTCGGCATCGCATTCACATATTATGTAGGTACAAATCTGTTCATTACCAAATTGCAACTACAAATTATTTTAATATCACCGATTTGCAATATAATACTTTTGTACTTTATTACGGTTCTATGTTAGTATATTTTATTATATACTTTATAAACACTTTACCGAAAGTGTCTGCGTTTTTCTTATCGACGTTTACTCTCAAAAACTACTGATCATTTACAAAAAAAAAAAAAAAAGAAGACCCTTCTATAATAATAAATAATAATATAGCACGCCATCTGTGTCCACTTTCCAATCGATAGATGGACTGCGTGGGATTCTATAACACCTGTGCACAGCCATCATGTGAAAAGATCGCGAACATCGTATAATGATATTGTTATTATATTATCATCACGTTTAAATCGGTGACAGCGCTTGATGGACTTAACTACAAGTAATTTTCAAATTAAAATTAACAAAAAGGCACCGATATAATATATATATATATATAACACGCGTAAATTAATAGTTAAAAATAATGGCATTTCGAAAAAAAAAGTCGAAACGTATAGTAATATATTATATTATATAGGTCAAGTGTATCGTCATTAATTACGCAGCACAATATACATAGAATTCTAGCAATATAGGATATTAAGTAACTCATTCAAACTTACACAAACATGGTTTCTATCTGGTTACGACGTCGTAACACGCGTAAGTGAATCCAATAGTGTTGTTGTAGGATGTGACTGCAGTAATGCGATTCAAACAATATTAGACTGATTACATTATATTATTTAATAATAATATTAATACCTAGGTACTTTGCTCTAATGTCGTCACAATATTATTTCGTTACCGATTCGGAGTGAATTCACAAACACTGAAATATCGTATTCGATCGACGCGTGGCGGTCATAATTTAGTACCGAGTAATATAGACGCAGTGGTTGCTTGTTTGTTGTGTGGTTATACCTGGGTACATTCCTACAGGCCGCAAACGTAATTCGTCGAATCAATCATTACTGTCTATATGTACACGCCGACTAGCTCGTCATACTAGTTATACGATGTCAAAGAGATTGTGTATAATAATTATTGCATTCTCTTTGGACCAGAACTATATTATTTTAATTTACTCGTCGTGACGTCTTTATTTGATATTACGTAAACTTTGTACAGCCGCATACAACTACGTAGTAGCTTACGCACTGAACGCTATGGCGGCGGCGTTCGATGTAAAATGCAAATCGTCATTGCCATCATACCGGCCGACGTCGTTATATTATATTAACCGAGTAGGTCTATATAGTATTATAGTGATCTATAAAAAGAATATTTAATTAAAAAAAGAAGTTGATATAAAGTCTTTGCGCCGAGCAAATCGTTAAGCCATTAGCGAATAATTATTTCGCTCGGGAAAGCAATTCCAAATTAATACTTATCGAGAAGAGTAAACACACTAATTTCGACGAGAAACTCGCTGACGAAGTAATCAAAAAGTTAACGTGCGCTTATCTTAATATAATTTATACACATATATTATATAATAATACATTTATTATTACTCTGAACAGGCGATAGAACAGCGCGGAATCGATTTTGTTTCGGTTAAAATCGATGTCATAAATAATTATAAAACAAGAGTCGAATGACAACCGTCGTCGCGCAATTCGATTATCGTTCACGAACGGCGCACATATTAGCGGTGCTAAAAAGTAACAGTCACTGCTATTTTTCGCAGCGATTCACGAAGTAAAAATGTCAGCTGCTACTTGTAAATTAAATAACAGTGATCTGAACACACTTCAACTATATAGTACCATACGACCGTGAATTCGTAGTTTATTCCCATAGGCTTCATACTTAGTACATTATTAGGGTCCAAGTTCAATAAGTTCATTCCATAATCCATTGGCTGTTATCAAAAATATCGAGATACTGTGAGTTTGAATGGTGATTAAAAGTTATTGTTCAAAAAAGCGGTTACAACTTTACCACGGTTACGTAATTATTAGTACGTATATTTGTTTCCCCTAAAACACAGCTGTTATAAAAGTAGCAGTTAGCAGCAATCACTTCTATTTTCCCCAGTAGCATTTTCACACTGTCATAAATATTATTTTTCACAACTTAACACTACTAACGCATAATATAGAATATTGCATACATAGTGCACACCTAGTCCTACCACTACTATATTATAGGTACGAGGTAACTTAAATATTTAGAGAAAAAGCACCATTGATATTATATACGCTTATTATATTATTACGTACATACGACACAGAACATTATTAGGTACGATGTCATCCAAAACAGTAATATTATTATATAATCACAAATTTGAGAATAAGGCGTATATCATATTATTATTTTTGTTATTTAATAAAATGTTTGTGTTTGTGTAAAAGTACTTAATATTATGGCGAAGAAAATTGATATCCCTTGCGCAATATAATATTATTATTATTATAACATCATACGTTGTTCGACAATATTGTGTTCGTTTCTGTTTCTTCCCTCGTTTTTTATTATTTGTCTTTGAATATTTGTATCAAACCTAATTTTCCATTGTATACCACGGTATAATATACGGCAAGTGGATAATAATAATATGTTAGTCCGATTGCAACGATGCGAGGAAAATTACGTCAGTTGTAGTTTCTCGACAATAGAATTAATTTAATTTCTTTCAGTGCTTTTTCCCTTTATTATATAAAACATTGTTCAAGTGTTGAAAATGTAACTTGGATCAATTTAACTTTTTGTCCCAGCGTTATTATTTTTGAAATAATGGTGAAATAAATTAAACGGAAAAATTAATAAACGATCAGATAAAAAAATATATTATAATATAATATATAATATGTATAAATATTCAAATTGCATGCCTGGAATGCTAACCTTACCAGGACTTTCTGCATAAATATTTATTATTACTACTTATTAATATTAATCATAATTTTTTATTTGATATTTTATTTAGCGCACAAATTAGTAAGAGCTTAAAACTGAAATTGCGTCCACATTAAATACAATTAAGTGTTCATTATTTATGAATAACTAAATTTAGTTCACGAAACTGTTACTCACGAATATTAAAACCGTCAAAACTCAAAAATGGCATACAAACATTTCGTGGTAATGTTTTAATTTAATTTGCCATCAGGAAGTTTTGACGCAAGCCCTGTTAATCCTAAGAATATTCAGTAAGTAAATGTTTAACTTTCGGTAAGAGTACAACAATAGTAATTTACAAATCTGCGTATATATAGGTACCAAATAACATAATATAATTTTGGTAAAACATAAATCCGTTTTTAGCTTAGATCTTATTATTATTATAATATTATTCATGGTAGAGTAGGTACATTTTTACTTTCGTTATAATTACTATATATTTTATTTTTTAGACTAAAGTTTGTATAATGTTATATAATATGACTTATCAACTATTAACTTATTCATCTCATATTTACACAATAGTTATTCTTAAGTATTCAATTTTGATCAATCTCAAACATCCGAGGGTACCACCTAAATATTATAACCTAATATAATGTGTTTGGTGATAACGAATAATACAATGCAATTTTTTTTATTTATTAAACATTAGTTCATAGTGTTGTATATAGTCAATTACGCCTTATTCGAATTAATTATTCTATAAATCCGAAATAATTATTGTCGTAAATAAATAAACTATGATTAATTTGTTGTATGTTTTTGGTATAAAAATAAAAATTTTCTTGTTATTTTTATGGTTATATTTTTTACCATGAATAATTAAAAATACACATTTTTGATTTTAGAACTCAGGTAGCTAATTACTTTCACAACTTTCACAAACGTTTAGAATTTAATATTTACTGTTTATTTTGTGCAAATGCAATTGTGTTTAATTATAAATCTTACATAATTCGTTATTATAATTTTCAGAATAACGTGTTATATTATATATCTTATTTTAAAAATTGTATTTCAGTAAAATACGTGACACGTTTTATATTTATATGTTTATCGAATTGGTTTTAATATGACATACATTTATTTATGTCTGCTTTATTTTTACTAATAACGTACCAATATAATACCACCTACACGTCATGTTTTCTAAAATATTGATTACAAATTTAAGCCAAATGATACGACAACGTTACGATACAAATAAGTGATTAAATTATACGATATGGAATTACTCCTTTTTCAGTTTATCACAATGAAATATTTAAACTAACAACGAAACATAAGCTAAAGTGTGCAGCGCCATGTCAAATACGGTATAATGTTCTTATATTCGTAATTTGAAATTAAATAAACCTTCTCGTCATCCCATTTATTTTTAATACCATACGATAGTAAAGTATAAATATCATAGATAAGACTGAATTATATTTTAATATCTACTTAATGCTGGTTTATAAAAATCGAAATTATTCGTTGATTTTAAATCTTAATATTAATAATATTGAAGTAGGTAGGTAATAGATATGTACTAATATTCAAACAGCAATGATATACATTTATTAAAAATTAACATTTAGTTCTTACGAAAAACCCAACCATAGATACATTATTTTAAGACTATAAGTTTTGACATTAGTTTTTTTTTATCAAGTCTTAAGAATAGGATTTTATTTTTCTATAGATTTACCTTTCAACATGAAATGTAAAAGATTTAATAAATCAATATTATAATATTATGTATAATTCATGGAATATGTGTATAAGAACTCCAGGAACTGTTCAAACATTTAGGATTATTGCATATTATTATTATAGGTTTAGTTATCTAATATTTATAATACAATATTGTATTAGTTTCATATTACTTAAATATAAACTTTTTAAGTACACTATACTATGTCTAATTAAGTTATTGAACGTAGATAAACATTTTTGAGTTCTAAAATAATTGATGCTCGTTATTGGAAAGCTCGATAAAAAGTTCATGTTTTTTTTTTTACTGAGGTTATATTTTGAGTATTGTAAGTTAAACTGGTTTTTAGATTTTTATTTTTTAAAATGACCGAAGCGTGTCCAAAAGAGTTTTGACACGAAATAATAAGATGTAGTTTGTAAAAAGAATAACAGATGAAAATCGTAAAAGACAAACAAAAAGTCTAAGGCTCTTTAGATTTAAATTTGGACGCACTTTATTGCAGTGGTAAATATTAAGTGGCTTAGAGATAACAACGAAGAAACAGTAACTTATATTGCGTTTTATTTTAAACTAAAAAAATTAATTTTAAATTTGACTTTCAATGATTTTACAGTGATGCTGTTTAGAGATAAACCTGATTACACACAATTCGCGTTTCTCGATATACCAAAAAAGCTGAAGTGCCAATTATTTAACTTTAAAAATAATATACTCTGCGAGAGGGCTTATTGGTTTTAAAACCATGTGTGCTTTATTTTATTTTTTGTAGGCACTTTCAAAGACAATAAAACTACAATAAATCGATTGAAGTCCTAAGACTTTAATATATATTATATATTATTACTTTTTATAGGCATTTTTTACACACTAATCGTAGTTTTAAAAACCTGTGTAGGAAGTAGTAGAGCATTTATTTGTTATACCGAATGATTTTGTATGAACGAGAAACGCTACAAATAATTGTATTTTAAAAACAATAATATAAGGTTATGATTAAATTTTTTGTCTAATGAAATCTAGACTATTTTAGATTATACTAGTTTTAACCATGTGCTTTATTTAATATTTTTTTTATATATTTACTGTGTGGGGGTTTTTATGTGATATTATTTTCAATATATTTTAGGCTTTAAAGTTATGTTATTATCATTATTATACTTAGCGTTAAGTCTGCTAGTTTTTCCGTACGTTTCTATATTTTCTATACTCAATAAATAACGACGAGTACAAATAAGTACAATAGTACATACAAAATAGTAGTCTCATTTTATGACTGTAAAACTACAGTAAACTAATTTTAGTGGTCTAGTCGGATATTATTATATCAAGAAGTTCAATGTCACGATATTGTTATATAAAATGTGTTGAAAAAAATAATTTAAATGGTGGAGAAGTTCAGTCAACCATATAATTTATTATCCACTCAATTTCTACTATTATTATACATTTAGTATAATAATATGTACAGCATAGTTTTCAGTGAAATGAACGCATAGTCATATCATACGTATGATATATTTGTTCACTATTTTAAATACCTATACATATAAATATATTATTCTGTATTAAAATGTACAGATGATTACTATTATCGGATTTGCGAAATTATTTTACTGTACAGAGCATTAGTACCAAAATCTAATAGTATTACAAAAGCATCTACGCGTATAAATTATCAATAGGATTATTGGCGTGTATATCAAAAGAACAATGCATAATATATTAATATCCATATTAATACTATCCCAGTTTCAAACACAATACATGACATTATATCAATCTATTCTAGTTCGTATTGAATTCAGATATATTATTATTGTCTTATTCGAATATGTAGATAGTATATTCTCAAAACACTGTGCTCGAAAATACTCAATGACGACGTGGTTGGTATACAATATTAAAACAACACATCACATTCGGTATATACAATTTTAGTCTGTATATACCTATAATAATAATAGTCAGAATTTCGTATACGACATAAACTCTATAATATAATATTTATTTTTTTTTTTAAATTATCGCATTTGACACACTTTCAACTGATTTTGGCATAATATGCATTTTATACGACCACAATGAAAGTGATAACAAGGTAATTTTTATTTTCACATTCTCCATGTGACGCACAAAATCAACAGGGCATCTCTAAAATGTTGCCATCGACCGTAATGTGCAAATATTTGTTATACTTACAACATTTTAAATGCAATGAACATTTACAAAAACTGTTATTCTTGCGTAGCGACAAAATATAGTACCTAAGCGTATATTATATAAGTAGGTACTACGTATGGAACGGTTAAATTGAGTTAATATTTCAAATAAGAAAAACGTTTAATGCGTAGGTAGGTATATTATTATACTTTACTTACTTATAGGCTATAACATGTACTACAGCTTTAACATTTTAGGGCATTATTATTTAACACGTAAACCTTTATGTTGTTATAAACTGTCTATTAAACATAAAATTGTGTTAGAGTTGACTAACTATTTAAATGTTTATAGAAAATTCGTAATTGTCATTAATTATTTTTACATATTAATTAATAAGAAGTTCACATAAAAATTAAGCCAAATTTTCATACGTAATCACAACATTAATAGTTGTAGACCACTTTAAACCAACAATATATTTTTTTTTCAAGGGGATGCTAATTTCAAATTACGCCAACACAACAGTATTTACGAAGAAATAATTGTATCAACCCAGAATAGTTTCACAAACAATAAATTGTAATTAATTTTTTTATCATTTTGTAATAGTAAAAAAACAGGTTTAGGGGCTATATACAGTTCCACGACTGAGGTTACAAATAATTATAAATTTAATTTAATTTGTTGCCATAATTATTTCTATGCGTTTAGTTTTTGTAGCGAGGGGCATCTAAAATAAGCTTGTGGTACTATGTAGCTAAATTGCCTACATAGAACGCCGTGTTACAATTTTAAATTATTGAGTCACTAAAATAATAATATTATAATATTTCTGAAATACCGGAAAAATTGTCGTTATAGGTTGTACAATATCTAGAAAAAAAATGGTAAAAGTTATGCTGTAAACGTGCATTGTGTTATGAGTATAATACGCAAGTATAAGTACTGAGATTAAAGTATTATGGAATATTAAGAGTTGAAACAATAAATTGTTGAATAATTATATAATATTATTTAGTGAATTAAGTTATAATAATGTTTGAATGGTGAGCTTTAAAGGAAAAAAAATTTTAATTTTCCATTCAAGGAGTAGTAATTTCAAAACAAAGCATTATCTACAGTATTTTGTATTTAATATTTCATTTTTAGGTCGATTTAAGCCAATGTCTAATGTATAATTATATTATGCTTATACCCTATAATTACTGGATGATCGTGTGTGTATAATAGGGTGTCCCTTAATTTATATATATACACTGTATATATATAAATTATACATCAACAGTATCAAGTATCGATGGATCAGTATTATATCTTTGAAGTATAACATTTCACCATGGTGTAACAAGTAACAACTAATACTACTGTTACATTATACATCAATGAGTGTCGTATTTTGAGTACCTATCTATTATATTATCGATATGAGTAAATTAATTAATTTAACAGTCTGGCTAAGATTTTCAAACGAAAAATTCTGAAATAAATCGTTAACATAATATTAGAATAATGTATGTAAGGTAGGTACATGCCGATTATTTAAAATAATATTATATTTCCTCAAGATGACTACACCTCCTCTATCTTCATTGTACAAATGAACACAAAATTAACGCTAAGGTGTGGAGAACCCGCAGAACTATCGTTATTTTGGCAACATTTTTATTTATACTTAAGTTAAATAACTACGTTATTTTTTAACACTAAATATGTACTAAACGAAGTACTGATTTTGACATTATCTTATCTTAAATGACTATATAAATAATCTTGTATTAAAATCGGCTGTTTCACTGCTCCACTTTGTATTTATCTTAACAATATATTTACATAATATATTTTATTATAATCAAAATTGTTAACACAATATGATATTAAAATTAAATATCAATATAAGATAAATAATTCAAAGAACTTGATAATTGTTATTGAATCTTTGAGTACATCAAAATTTGATCACATGCGATTTTTAAATTAAATACTGTGTCAAATTAATATAAGATTTTGCTGATATTTTAAATTTCAATAAAAAAAAAATAACATTTAAATTATTTTACAGAAAAATATCAAATTTTTCGCTTTTGTGTAATAATAAATTAGTATCGGACTCATTGAATATAACTTATTTGAGAAGTTAGTAATACAATTAGGTAAATTATTTATTTTAAAAATAAATATTTTTTTACCGATTACATTAATTGAATATTGTATATTATATTTAAATATGAATTCTTCACTTAAATCACAAAACCATTTGCAAGTATTCTGAATTACCAAATATTATATTTTATTAAAAATGTAATACAAATTAAATTACATTAATTTTATAAAAATTGTTATTTTACATTCTGACATTAAAATAACAGTTTTATATGCACTATTATTTATTATTTATGTTCATTATTTATACGGAAAACATTATAATATATCTAAATGAAACGTCAGTATAACATTTTAAAATTCTCCATGTTATTGATCAATTAATTAATTTCATGTTATTTTACTTGCTACATCATTTGTTTTTTTCTAGTTAAAATAGATTGGATTAATAATTTATGCTCATAGAAAAAGTTCCCATGTTATATTTGAATGCAATACTTATCGAAAATATAGAAATGTTGATTTATGTTAACTTAATACTACTTTTATAAATTGAACAACTTTTATTTTACGTAAATTTAATCTGTGTGTTTGTCCGTTGATCAAATTCGGGTACAACTTTTGCACGATGTACTGTCAAACTATTGGTGAGACATGGTATAAATATAGTGCGACAAACGTTTTAAACATTTGGATTTAGTTAAATGAAAGTTCTAACAAACTTTAAAATGTTTAGAAAGATTATAGCTTTCGGGTGTTAATGTAGTTTTTGTTTTGATTAGAGTTTTACTTCCATGGGTATTTGAATATTTTTAACACTACATTTTTTTTTTATATAAATCCTTACGGTATTTTATACTTGTTAGATTTGAAATTAAATAATTATTAAAGGAAAACTATAATTGTTCTTTGAACCACAAGAGCATATTAATATTATTGTATGAAGTTCTTTTAGAATTCGTATGATGCAATATTAAGACAACTCACACGTATTTTTGAAATGTTTCAGAATGTGTGTATTTCTTTCACATTATTCTCTGGCGGGTCAAAACGTATAAAAGCCTGCATAATCATCTAATATTTTATCGTATTCGAGTGCAGCTATCAGAAATCTAGTCGTATACCGTAACCGGATCGTTGTAACATTATATACGTATCAGTGTTATTAAACACAACCATAGATCACATATTATACAATACTAGTATGTCGTGTAATCATAAATGCGTTCAATAATTTTAGCGCTGAATAACAAAGATGTTATGTTTGGAAAACCCGAGAACGATCGATAACTTGCGGCGGTTAAGTGTGTGTACGTGTTCTAAGTTATTATAATATAGCTTACGCAGGTAACCGTAATCACACGCGATCGACATATAAATCAACTCGATGGGCCACGCGGCCGCTATTATAATGCGTATATATTTATATAATATATAAGTATACGATATATATATATTATATTATGTATATATATAATATTGATAAATTATGGCGGCTCGCACCCGTCTGTTCCCTTAACTTTATAACTACTGCGAGATAGTGTCGTAGCTGACAAACGATCGCCAACGAGTGATACAATTTATGGAGGTGAGAAATTTTTTTTTTTTTACATTTTTAGCGTTTTATTTTTGTCAGGGAGATTAAATTATTTATCATTCTACCACATAAAACGTGTGCTGGGATCGGGATGTTTGGCGTTGTGATTTTTGGTATTCCATAAAAACATCTCACTTGTATATGTATAATAATATTATAACAGCGGTCGAAGTGGCCGAGCAGACTAAAGCGTCGGTTTCAAAAACTCAGCCGCGGGCGTCAATTTCTACGTGAATTGAATTTTTTGACCTTCAAATTATGCAACAGTGAATAATAATCATAGCAAGATATCCTAACAATGCGATACATGTATGCTAAAAAGGTGTACGAACTGCCTCAATCAAATTGTCCGGAGTTTCATGGAAATATCAACGATGTTATGACCAGTGAAGCTGGTTTATTAAATCGGACATGCCTATATAATATAATCTTAACCATAGATAATATTATATGAATTAATATTATAATACGCTCATAATATACTAGAATATAAGGTCTATATATCCATGATAGTAAGCATTACTGCATTAATGATAATATAAACTATAACTATAGAATTAGTTCATCTAAGATAATAATAAAAATATTATCTTAGATTATGCTATTTACAACTGCGTGCGTGCATCGGCTACGACACATAATGTTTGTAATACAGGTAGGACCGATCTATGAGGTATCAAATAGTCGACTCAGTTTAGATGTTGCATTTTGTAAAATAGCTGACTTTTCTAATTTAAAGAGGTCCGTGTTTCAGTTTATTCATTGAAGTTAGTGTATTATGAAAATAGACAAAATAAATAAATAATAATTTATCTTAGCCCTAGCTCTTCAGTTCTTACCAATGGCACAATATTGTAAACATGGGCATCTTCGATAAGAGTATAATCATCCATTTTCCGGGGTTCAAAATATTAAATTGAGGGCGTAAGAATTTGACTATCAATAATTGTATTATACGTTTGTTGGCATCCTTATATTCGCACTAAACACACGCTTGTTGTCCAACAGCACAATTGGAGAAAAAACGACGATCACTCGCACAGAACCTTCTGAGCAAAAAAGAAACTAACATTTAGTCAAGAGTGAAAAGAGATTCACCATCGCACCGATGTTGCGGTTAACAATAGTATCATTCTAAATGAATGTCGCATGCAGAAGTTTAGTGTCAACGATCTAACTTAGAGGTTGGCAACATTTTTGATATCAAGGGCCAAAATATAATTATACGTTTTTCATAGGCAACAGTTAGAATATAATATTATCTTATTTTATTTTAAATAAAAATCTATAGGTAGTCATATCAAATTTAGTTAATTCATGTTTATGACTTATGGTTTACTATTTTAACAAGATATCTACAAACAATCAACGTTTCAATCCGCTGATCATACTACCATAGTACCAGGTTTTTATACAAATTATAAATTTGGCCCATGGGTTGCCGACCCCTGATCTAACCTGTATATAATACATCGTACCTATTACCGTCCTATACCTGCGACTTTAGATAGCTTACGATCGTTTTTCGTTCTGTGAAGTAAAATAAACAGCTTACATACATTATAATGTGTAACAGTATAATAATATAACGACTGACGGTTTGAGAAAACGGTCGTTTGATTAACAAAATGCCAGTAGGAGCATGAAATTAAAAAAGGGGGTCAGTAGATAAACACTCTGCCATTCAGTAGGTGTGAACTGTAAAGCGTAACTTGTCATTGAGTAAGTCACTGTAATGTATGTGGTAAATTTGAATTCAATGATAAATCATTACATAGGTACCGCAAAAACAATTCTGAGCGAAGACAATATCAGCCTATAATACTATGAGTTAAGAGTGCAAATATGTTGAATTACACCGTGTATAGAAAATGACAATATAAACATTTGTTGAAAAATTCAAGTACTTATCTTCGGTTATTCGTATTTAAATAAATAAACCGTTATTTTACGTGTATTTTGAAGTCCGTCAAAATTTAGTCTTCAGACGCCCATGAAAAATATTCGTTACAACAATTTATGATGTATTAAATTTTCAAGTTCTGATTGGTTGAACATTTGTTATCGACATTTAGAAAAAAAAATAATTTAAAATGTCGAATGTTAACAAATAGCTCAAAAACAGATAAAATATTTTCAAAATTATACCTTGTATAAATATTTAGTGATAATAGGAAAACTGGTTTTCCATGAAAGGTCTCGTTATCCTCAATTGTATTATCCCAATTTTATTATTAAATAATGTTCTAGAATTTTTTTACTTTTGATCCACTTTCCCACTTACAAAACAGATGCAAAAGTTAAAAATGTAATAATTTTTTATGCTAGAAAAAATGTGTCTGTACATAACATACACACACTCATTACATTTAAAATCACTTCATTCATCTTTTCGCTCAGAATCTAAAATATAAAGGTATTCTGGTATTCAGCTGTAACGTTCGAACAAATCACGTTTGTTTGATCATCGTCAACAAAATCAGTTTGTTAATTGTCACGAATAACGTTTCGTTCCACGCGCACGACTGTGACCGAGAGCGCACCTTTATAATGGACATAATTTACATAATTATTTATGATTGTATTGGCGAAAATCGAGACTTAATATATTGTTGTAGTAGTCGGTCGCAACTGAACTCGTTAGATGTGCTCGCCGAAAAGAGAGAAAAAGTAATAATTTGTACACGTATTAAACACATTCGGCACGTGTGTAATACCGGTGTGTACATTATTATAAATAACTACCTACAAACTATATATCCATTCAATTCGAACGGGTAGGTATAATTAGCGAATATTGTAGTCAGCAGAGTCGTGTACCTACCTACGTGACAACAGCCTTCGTTAAATGTCGACATTGTATCGATTCTTTTTGTCCTGCAGTCGACGGCATTCATGTAAAACGGTATTTCGGAAACGATGACTGCTGTGCACACCGTTGTAGTCGTTTTGAACGGTTAATGCGAAACGGACTGGGACACGAATAGCCCTCGATAAACGATAATAGTAATAATATAATAACAAAAAAATAAAACTCTTTGAAAACGGCACGAAATCCTGTACAAATTGGAGGGCTGACGCGTTCGCCCTAGCATAACATGATATTTATACGCTTTTGAGACACCGTCGACAGAGATGTCCTCCTCCTTTCCAAAGCACACGATTTGTGTTAAATCGAAATCCGGTACTTACAATCACGAGCAACGGTGATGATTAAATTGGATATTTTATTCGCCATCGCGTTTTTAATTAGAATTTAATTTTATAATACGTTTGATATATTGTGATCTATCGATTACGACTGAAATTTGAGGCAAACTGTTTATTCGTTATTTTCACATACTAAGAAATACGCATTTATTTTATTGATGTCACGTCAGTCGATCAAAACATTTATCATATAGGCTCTTGATTTATTTTTTTACGGTTTACCTATTTCGTATTTCCTGTTTGAAATGATGTTTTATGTATTTTTTTCTTTCTTGGAATTCTTCTTGTAACATGTATACGATATTGTACTTAAAATCACCAAATAAATTGCAAAATGATAATTTTTCCACAAGTATCGAATGGAAAATTTTAAAAATTATGACTATAGGTTGTATACAAATTCTAATTTGTCACATTTAATCGAAAAGGTTGACTCTGATGTATTAAATGATAAATTAAAAATTTATTTTATTTTTAAAAGTTATTTTTAAATTATTCCATCCAAAAGATAAAGTGGTATTTGAAAAAAAAAATTAAACTTCGTAATTTAAAATCAAGTTGATTAAATAAATTTGTGTGTTTTTGATCAGTTTTTTGTATACACCTTTGACGATTTTGTGACCCGAAAGTCAAACGTCATCCAATAGGAAAAATCAGACAAAAAATAATAAGAAAAAATACCTCATTTAAATTTAAATAGCCACTTTTATTTTTATTTTAATTATATTATCTAACACAATTGAGATGATCAAAAAAAACCGAAAAACCTAAAAATATTTAACTATTTGAATGTATTCGTTTTCTCTTTGCTTAGCATAATATACTTATGTTTAGTTTATTGATTCGGCCATATCCATTTCAGTGCTTTTCACCGGATCGATAAGATATTCGAAACCCGCCGAACATGTTTCGCTGTTCCACTTATGCGTGTTTCAGTGCAAAATATACTATATCGTAACACTACACCTACCGTAAACTATGTATACTATCTAGTGGATTGTATCCAAAATATCTCTCAACCATGTGTAGATGAATATTATAGTTTCACCGTACCTACACCGAATCCGCATATTGATGATCTTGATAAATCGAATTGAGTTTGTCATTGTCATCTTCAGCTGTACAAAAAAAAGCGAAACGCGTTGATTGGCATTGTCACACTACTACAGTATAATATGTGCGTAGCATCTCGGCGATCAGAGTAGCAAAAAACTGATCGACAAAGACATCGCGACGAGTGACACCGTCGAAGAAACCCACCGCGAGGGCTATTATTATAACTTAAGCATAGGTCGGCATAATATTGTTATACGATTGGGAAAATAGCCGCCGTCCGATCGAAAAAAAAACTATGACATTGACTTAAGTTAGTAAAATATATTTTTTATTCATGCCCGAATTAGTCTCAACCGATCCGAATATGAATATTATGTGTATGAAGCTCTACAGTCAAAGAGTGACAGGGTCGAGGGCGATTTAAAATGAGCATATACTACACTAATCAACTTTTTGAATTGTTTCAAGAATAATATTAATTTTATATTTTTAATTTGACGATTTAATTTTTTTCAGATACATATTGGGTCAATTTCCATAGGGGGTAGGTACAATCCAGCTACCGCGATTGAAGTGTGCAGAACTGCATAATATTATGGTGTTGACCGCAATCATGATTCATAAATGTTGATAGATTATTGCAGCCATATTATAATATTATACTCAAAACATCGGATGAAAAGAATTATGAAATAAAGATTCAAGGTTGACACACAACGATAATTTATTTTAGCAATATAATTATTCAAACTGTAATTTCGATGGCGGTCGTGGTTGATGGTGCGACGAAAGAAATATATTAAAAATGTGATATTATTATAATGGATTAGTTTAAATTTCAATAAATGTTAATATACAAAAATTCCAGGACTTAATGGTAGGTACAATCATATATAATATAATAATAATATATTAAGCTCTAGGTATTCGCATCAATCGTGAAAATCTTCCACTGATAAGCCAACCGAATAAACTATTATAATTAATAACAGCTGGCACTGCTGAGTATCGGATGTGATCCTATTCAAAAATCAATCGATCTATTTGAAAACAAATATTGTTTGTACACGATACCCGGTTCGTATAATAAACGTCCAATAGTCTAATAAAACGGAAAACGTAAATACATTTGTAATTGTACACAGTTTAACAATATTGGATAACATGATTTATAATATGCATTTTATGTTAGGTATAGATTTTACGTCGGACGTCAACATTGCATTACGTATCTTGTGTTAATCGGCCTGAACAAATTTACTTTGTACAAAACGATTTAAACGATCAGTAAATAAAAAAAACTCATTAAATTCATCAGGTACTAGGTGATCATAAGACTTATAATATCGTATGTTATATCATGTGGTGCATACCATTAATCTGTTATCGTGTGTTAATATTATTATTTGAATTTAGGCTTTTATTGCAATCTAATGGTGAGTTTTGTGATGATTTTAGTTAGCTTATAATATAATCATAACTTGTAAACTGATTTAAAAACCTTCTTGAAATTATTTTTGAGCGATTACCTTAATGTTCAAGATTTTGATGAAACGTCGTTTTGCTGTTGTACGTTTTATTTCTTGAACACACATATACCTAATAAAATATAATTATTATTATTATACTATTATTGTATTCAATTCCCAATGCACAGAAGTGTTTTATTCAAACTAAGGTATGCCATATAAAAAGTTCTCCTCGTAATAATCGTTATGAAACCTTGAATTTACTCCTTGATCTATTATGAATATCTGAAAATTTATTTAAAAATTCTTTACAAAATAAATAGAATAATATATTTGACCTGGATAAGCAAATGTTGTAGATCTACAGCATGTAGTATTAAAATGTGTGCATAAAAATAAAATATTATACTTCACATGGAATAATTTATTAAATAATATTGTCAGACTTCAAATCCGGTAGAATGTAGATTATGATTGGGTCTATCTCTATGTAACATGGTATAATATTTTAATATTAGTATAATAGTATAATGCACATAATTCTTCATATATTTTGCATTTTTAATTGAACGTTTTACATACCCAAATTAAAATTCTGATAGTTTTAATTCGTGATGGTGGATTATTGTTAATTTTTTTATTCCATACGCACATTAATGAAATATTTTTCTATCACTAAAAAAGTTACATCAGAATATGATTTTTTAAATAAATACATTGTCATCTGTAATTATTAATAAATTGCTATTACGCATTTACGTACCACTAATAAAACATTACTAGTCGAGGCCTTGTATTTATAAAAATAATATAAAAAAAAAAAAAAAAACATTACTATAACATTAAACAATACATTATAGTAATTACTGTGAGTAAGTTTCATGATTTGAAATAATTTTGAAATCAAACAGTTTCAAATAGCATAATATATTATACACTAAACTCTTGCAATATTACATTATAATTAACGAAAAATGAAAAAAACCTATTCTCCGTCACAATGCGCGATACATTCTAAATATATTCACCAACAAATCAAATTTCGGAAAAAATTAAAAATAAAAGAATGTCAATACATATTTCTATAGACGGAAAATAAATAGTAAAAGCGAAGGTACGTATTTTATTGGCAAATTAATTTTAAATGACTATATTAGGAAACATTGAAGTGGGCAGAGAAAATTAGCTAATGACTACAAGAAAAAAAATAACTTTGTCGCTATAAACAACTAACAAATTCTCAACATGTTTGGCTAAGCAAGTAACTTATCTCTCTGTAGATTATATTTGTTGAGCAACAGATTTCCCCGTTAAATTTTTGAATTCGTTGTTGAATCTTTCAGGACATCCTATTCACAGGACACATAATCTTACTTTGAAAATTGGTGCTCCAATTATTAAATTATGGAATTATTTTGAACCGAAATTGTGTTACAGTACAATATGACTAGTAAAATATTTTAAAAGTACGTCATTTGACGTAGAAATTCTACTAGATGTGCCAAGTGATCTATATTCCAATTTCCGAGGAGTCCAATGATAATGAGAGACCATCCGTTCGAATTCAAACGATTCCAATATCAACACCATTAACAAAGTGCATTGCCAAATGTTGAAAGTAACTGGCATTGACAACACAGATCCTTGCTTCACCCACAGCCAAATTGTTGTTGCATGTTTTCTGGTCGGTTCAGCAAATGATTTATATATTATATACGCACCAAACGAAAGAACAAAATTTTAAGTTATATTTATAGATATTTATAGATGTATAATATAATATGATGTGCGGGTTTTTTTCCTCCAAGATAATTTTTGATGCATGTACCTGACTTTGTGATTACACATTATTTTTATGTCGGATGTGCAATGAGAATACTTATAACTATTACTGATTTTAAAATTTGTTGATTTTCGTGATACACAAATATCCATTGTTTTTTGGTCACGGATTGGCTCTGGAACCACGTCTTATCCAATCGTTTACAGATTTTTTTTATTTTATAGAGAACTTTATGTAACAGGTTTTAAGCACATATTTATAGAGAAAACAACGTAATCTCCCCAAAAATAACCCGGTTTTCACAGTGCATGTAAAAATCAAAAATCAATAAAATAACTTACTTAATCGTGTTAAAATCTATGTTGTGACTTTGTGAGATTATCGGGCATCAATGCATGCTCGTGACCTAAAGTACACTGTAACTGAAATACATATTTTATTATGAAAATATAACCCAGGAAAGTAGTGTATTACAGGTTTAAAGGTAGGTACTACAAATTTGTTTATAGAAAAAAAGAGGGCCTCACTAGTTTCATAAAGTTCTGCTATAAAAATGTAATCACATTCTTAAGTTCGGTGATTATTAAATTATAGCTAAAGTTTGATTAATAAGCAAATAACTTTGAAAAAACGTAAATGATTTCTTTAAAAGAGTTTCAAACATTATTTATTTAGGAAATAATAACCCTAAAAATATAGTTCAAAACTAATACAGTAGGTAGGCAATTTGTCTAACGCAACAGTGTTTTATAAATTTAAAAATGTTTTTAATATTTTCTGTATCAGTGGCTAACCTAGGGAAAAAGGTCAAATGAGCAGAAAAATGGTTTTGAATTTTTTTTCCATATGAAATTCACAGTTGTTAATAATTGTTCCCTTCTAAGACTTGAGATGGTCGACTTCATAGTTCGTAGTATATGTTGTAGCTAAATTTTTTTACCCCTCCTCAGACATTGAACTATCATGACACGTCTGCAGTGTATTTAAATTATGTTTCCGAAGAACAAACGTAGTCGCGCTTAAAAATAACGATTTGTTATGCTCATTACCTCCGCCGCGTGTTTCTTTCGAGTTGGCATCAGCAATAAGTTGCGCGTTTTATAGTTTTGGTGGTTTAGAGCCAAAACCCTCTCGGTCAGTGTGGTGGAAATACAATTAATTTGTTTCATTTTATATTTCCCTTTATTAATTTCGTTTCGAAAACTTTCACATCTTGAGCCAACTCTCCTCACCAGTCACCAACACACTTTGTCACTAAAATAATCCGATGCCGTACATGATCGTCGACGTTGTTACCCTTCTCTGCTACGGCGCTACTATTGTCACTGTCATATAATAGCTTTGAAACATAATATGGAATTCCGGGAGAAAAAATAAAGATCTTCTCAGCCAATATCGTTGTGTTTATCTTACAGCTGAATATTATTTGTATCGTCTAAAACCTAAATTGTATTGCATATGGCATGGCATTGGCGTACAAACATAAACAGAAATCAAAAATCAAAAATAATAATAACAACTGTAGAACCTAATCATACACATAATATGAATATTAATATAAAAAAATCAATAAACTACAAATTATAGTAAAAACACTATTATAAGTAAGAGTTAGGTGCTATAAGTGGATGGTAAGGTTGCGTATAGGTAGCCAATCAAGCGCTTTTTGATCGTTCTCATTATGTAGACTTACTGTTCCTCCGCTAAACATTATCTAAATTATACTTATATAATATTATGTATTATGTATACGTTACTTTCCGGTAAACCGCATTTGGAGTTTGGACCAGTCGATTTTTGAAAACCTTCTTTTTGTACGGTGTTAAATATGTAAATCTCATAAGAAAGCTAATAAAAAAAAAACAAAAAAACAAGCCATAAATTTAAAACCGAGTTTGTCGACGGACCATCGTCGTTTGAATATACCCAATTTTAAAACCAAATGAAATAAAAATAAAATAAATAACGGTTGAAGTAGGTGGATAATGGAAAAAATAAATTCATCTGGAATATATTTTATGAAATTCAAAATATACAAGTAGGTACGCTTTTAGGATTATTTTTTTTATCTTTTATCATGTGAAATAAAGAATTATAATATATTATATTGTATTGAATAATATGAATTCAATACAACTAATTTCCAGATATTTTTTTAACTGTGTGTGCAATGACAAATTTATAGTATACATATATGTTATTGACTATAAATATTATAATATTCTAGTATATAATATATTTATCTATTTTTTTAATTAACTGAGTGTATAAAGAAGTTTATTTAATACCAGCGTAGATGCAAGTTTTTTTTTATTATACAATCATGTTTGACCAATCTTTGTGATTATTATTAATATTTATATTAAATTAGTACTAACAATGTAATACCGTCGATTGGTATATTATACTATGAGAGATTTTTCTTGAATTTTAATCAATAGGTACTTATCATAGTTTTTGGTATTGTTCTTTAAGTAATATCTGATCAAAAAACCAGTTGTTAAAACTAGAAAAAATGTGGGTCGTACCTATAGTAAGTATATCATGAACAATCATTTATAATTTATATAGTGTAGGTATAAATATATACCATAATTTATTATACATAAATTATAAATCTTATTAGGTAAATTTCTAAAAATGTTTTGTATATTGAAACAGTTGATTAATTCTTAAATAAATCTAATTCTTTAATCTACGCCACTCGAATTTTTCATTTAAAATCACTTGTTATTTTCGATTTAAACCGTCATCCGAGCGGATGACGTCCAATCGTTCACAGGAAGCGACAAAGTTCCACTGTAAATGAGCCACATGGATTTTTTTTTAAATTAGTAATTTATTTTGTCAATACACTTCTTAACAAGCGTACTGTAAACTATAGGTTTAAATCATCCATAAAAAAACAGGAATTTATTAACATTGGGGATACGTTTTTTTTATTATCTGGAAACTTCATTCAGTGGATAATTGAATTTAATTCGTTAGCAAAAAAACATTCTTTTATTTGTTTTAATAATAAACAATACAAATTACTAACAATAATTACAAACGTTTAATATTTTAGAGCCTTGTACATTATTTCAATAATAAGATTTAATGTTGTTTATTTTTAAATTTAATTTGGACAAGATGAATGTAATTGAAATCGGGATTATATATCAAGTTGGTATACCTAATGATGTACCGTGTTTTAATATTAAAATTTAATTTTTGAAATTCAGTTCCTACCTATAATATTTTACTGCCACTATCAAATCAATTATTTATCATGGTTTCGATTACGAAAAAAATAATTCTGTAAATAGTATTATTATTATAGTACCAATTTGTATTTGTTTAAAATGGTATATGTCGTAATAAGTAATAATTATCAGTGTGCACAGTGCACATTACTAAAACATAGAGATATATTTATAGTAAAATCCATTTTACAATATACAATTTTAAATAATATATTCGTTATTCAAATATATAAAATATTATCATGTTTGGAAACATAAAATACAATAAAACTAAATAATCAAGTAGGTTGTAGGTAGTAATTATAATACTTTATAATATGTGCATAACAGTACAGTTTGGAAAATGTCTTTAAATCTTATGAAAAGCGAAAAAATGTTATCTTCAACTATAATTTATTTTTTATATGTCTTTCTGGATAGCATCGGAAATGTGTACGATTTACTTTTTAAATACTTAATTCATAATTTTTTGTCTATAATATGATAATATTTAGTAAGATTGCCATTATTATATTGATGTAGATCATTTGTGGAGATATTTAAAAATTAATTTGTTTTAATGTATATCGTTGGTCTTGGTGTATAAAAAGTTTCAAAAAAGTAAAATCATCCCACAGCTGTCGAAGCTAAATATCAACATTTTTTTTCGTCTCAAAATATAATCAGCAGCGCGCAGTTACAACGAGTTTCGTAATGGCACATAAATAAATTCGTGTTTGCATTATTCTAGACAACTCTTGAAGTGAAATTGTTTGAATACATTATAATATTTAGATGTTGCCCGTGTATTAAAATTCTTTGGATCATACAATATAATATTATATCTATATAAAACAATTTAAACCTAATTACATAACAGCAGAAAGTCATAACTCATAACATGTGTTATATTTATTATTTAGAATATTTGTTACTTAATAATGTTTGATAAATATTCAAATTATAATGTTACAATAAATTATAAAATTGTAGCAGTGTTGTTAGTTTGTTATTACTTTTAGATATGGACGCATAATTATTAAACAAATGGAAAATGTCCAAATACCTAATACTGCAATGTATTTATAAAAATGATAAACATTATCAGTATTATTTGGCTCCAAAAAGCATAACAAATAATAGAAGCCTATTTCATATTTTATTGGTTATAAGTATAATAACTAACAAAGTTATACCTAATCATTAACAATAGGATTTCCAATGTTTGCTACGTCTATAACCAATACTAAAATCATTCAAGTCAAGATGATAGAAAAAAAAATGTCCATAGTTTAATTATTGAAATAATAGACATACTTTAAAGAAAAGTAATGTTTTTTTTTAAAGAAATATTGATTGATTTCAAATTCAGAATCATAATAGTCTATATAAAATAATAAGTGAGGGTGTAGGTACCAGTAAAAATCAGAGCATATGTGTTAGACCGTAATGGGGCAGTTTATAATAATTGCTTCTGAATGCTTGAGTTTATTCCTAGTATATCGCATAAGTTATATCTGTGTTAGTTCAACGTTAGAACAATTCAAGGTCACCATTTGAGGCAGGCAAGGTACTTAAGCAGTGACGTAAGAAATCAAAATGTATACGTTGAGCTTTATTATGCATCGTATTTCGCATGGCATTGCAGTGTTTTTAGTTTTTTTTCTATGTACGACCTTATACTAATAACATTTTTTGTTTCTTGGTCAAAAATCTTAAAAATGCAATACAAGCTATGTTCCTCTTGAGATTTTTACACCAGTTACAAAAAAAAACCAAAAGTATACATGTACAAGTCACGATTTTCACAAGCCATATAAATTAATTTTACACTGGTATATTGACATATTAATTATCAGTACCTAATAATATATGAAATGAAAACTAATTATAAATAACATAACAAAAACGTTTATTTGTGTAAATCAATATAGGATTTGCAGTATCTAATGAAGCCATTTTATTATCTAGGTATGATTTCAACTCAAATTAGAACAATAAACTCTATAATGTTATTATATTACAAAGTACAGACCACATCAAGCGCAAAAAAATATGCCCCAGACGAATCTCTTCGTCCGTTTCCACAACGAACAGCGTTTAGGTTTAACCATGATTACTTGCGGGTCCGTCCCATCACTACCATGGGGTGGTTACCAGATTCTGCAATCAGATTAGGCCAAACCTTGCATCGGGACGGACTCGATTTCGACCACACCAAACTGCATTGCAATGTTTGACATTGAACTGTAACGTCTCCGCGGCGGAGCCGCAAGATGTCTGCACGTACAAAATGGTCTTCCGAACCCGTGGCATTGATGAGACGTCTCGATATCAACTTCCGAAACAACATCTGTCATCACTGCCATGTTCAACAAAAAAATATAACATCAAGATTTCGGATTGGCGTTATTTGCCACGACGATTTCGGTTGGTTGAGCAGTCGCTTTACATTCAATTTTATTTGAGCAGACAGCGGTTCTACCGAAAATGAGTCATTCGAGGCCGGTGGACGGTAACCCGATCTCAGGAAATCACGACTTGCCAGCGCGATCTCGGTCGGACCATTCCTAAGCTTGGTGAAAACCTGGCGCATCGACGGTAACCGGATTTCGACTTCGGAAGACATCTGAACTTCGATATTCCATAAGATTGTATACGTTATTATATTATATAAGGAAACTGCGTTATAACTTTTAGAAGAGAATAAATTATTCGTAGTGTTCGTTGTAACTATACTGAAATAATAATACCGTGACACAGATAAGAAGAATATATAATTCAAACACTATTATAGCTGCCCATAGCAACAAGATTTTTATAGTTTTTGTTACAGTTTTTTTTTTATGAATTTTATTTGGTCTTAACCAAAAATTACTATGGGAACGTGTGGTAATATGTATCTACTTGAAATCAATATCACAAATGAGCTTGTTTATTTATTTATTATTATGTGTGTCACATATTTTATTATGAACTTATCGATACATTACTATATTTCAGAAATGTTATCACTGGCTTACTAAATAAAAAACAAAAATATTATCGTGTGTTTCGAAAAATAAATACAACGGGAATCAATTCAGATGTACAGTAACGAAGCGGATGGACTCGCTAGTACCACATGTAGATGGAGCATAACAATAATAATATGTCAACAATGTGATACTGGATTAAAATAATATGTTTTATGACCACCAACGGGTGCGCGTGCGCGTGGAGATAACTTTTAATCTGCGATCTGCTTCACACGCTCGTCGATCGTCATTGCAGTATAATAGAAAAGGGGAAAATAATATAAACTCGTCGGTTCCCGTCTTTTAGGCGGTGCAGTGAGTGTTTAGTAATGATAATAATAACAATAATTATACTACACGTGTAAATATGTTGGATAATTTCGAAAATTACGCCATCGGCTGCCATAACTCATTCGCAAATATTACACTTCATATCATTATAATTGTCTGACTTTATCAGGACGAAGTTAACACAGTCAATATCATTTCGACCAGTTGCGCGTGGCTTCTTTTGACCTAATTAGTTTTCACAAAAAATATAATAGTAGCTAGGTACCTAGTATAATATGCATCGTCGGTAGTCGTACTGATCATAATTCATATTACTTTGTGATCTGTGTATTGTGGTGAAGATAATATTATGAAGATTAAAGACTATAATTTCAAACACTTAAAATATATTATGTAATTTTTTTCGCAATTCAGTGTCACCCTTTTTCTAATAAAATGTAAAGCAAATATATATTTTAAAATTTTCGTGTTTATTATCAGAGATTATAAAAAGTGTTAGGACATTTTTCAAATACCTAAGTGAATTACAAATACAACTTGAAGATCTTAGTGATCACCTGCTATTCGTTTTAGATTTTGAGTGCAGCGATATATTAGTCTTACAATGGTAGATAGGTGTTTTTTTGTGAGTAGCGTTACGTTTACCATCATTAAAATACACTTAAGATGATGGTATCATAATATGACTATCACATTTTGAAGTATTAATATTATGTAGTGAATTTCGTAGGTTTTTTTATTTCAATTTTAAAATGAGATAATATGAACATTTAAAAATTTGATAATAATATTATGACAATTCACTCTAATATAGTAACAGAGATAAATTGATTATTCAGAACATACATTTTGCGTTTGTAAACGGTGATAATGCATGTGGGTGTAGCCAGGGGTGGACTTACCATTTTTCCGCCCCTATGCATTACAACACTAGCACCCCGTACATTGGCGTGCTCCCATGTTTAATCTATAATATTGTAATATTAATGTTTTCTTATAGGTAGCCAGGTAGGTACTGATTAAAGTAGTGAGCACTCTGGTCTCTATAATCGTAATCGATTAGCAGATTTCTGAGCAGTATGCACTATGCAGGAGACTGGCGACAGTGCCAGCGTCGCGCGTCGTCGAAATGTTTATTATTATTAATTACTTTATCAAGAAATCTGATTTCCAGAATTAATTCCAGTATTCTAAGAATAGACTAGTTTGGTGGCCGCGCGCCCTTACAAACTTATTGTGGTGCCAGGTGCGGGGTGAGGCGGGTCATTCCAGTTAATATCAAATAATTTACTTGCTTATCACTGTGCGAGCTGTCCCCCCCCCCCTAGCTAGTAGAGCGGCTATATACCAATGTACCTGGTGGAGCTCCCAAGGCAGTATATTTGACTGCCTTGGCTGGCGTTTTGCGCATGCGCCATTCACAATATTGTATGTTTTTACCCCACACACCCGTATACCACCTCCCATGCATGAACATAGGCAACGCCGGCAACTTCCTCGTCAAGTGTCCATGATATAATAAACTAGGTATGATGGCAACAAACCAATTTTTGTATTATGTTACGTAAAGATGGTGACGGTCTTTCGCCACTTTTCATTGGTTTAGATAATATTATCACAATGAGAAATTTAAAAACGGCGAAAGACCAGCGCCATTTTTTGTCAGAGTGATGGTCGGCGGGTGAGGAGGATGCGTATCACGATGTGTGCATCATACCTAGTGAATTATATCATGAAGTGTCGATGTCGAACCTTTAGCGGTGATGGCGCGCGCCGGTCGCAGAATTAAACTCAAACGGCAAAGTTATTATAGCTTATAAATTAAAACGTTACTGCGACGTGACTACGTGAACCATTCTCCAGTTTCATGCAAGTTGTATACAAAAAAAATGAATATAAAATATAAATTTAGGTAAATATAATCATGAAATTATGAAAAAGTAAAAAGTAAAAATTAACTAAAAAATTGCGCCCTAGGCAAGTGCCTTGGTGACCTATGGGTAAATCCACCCCTGGGTGTAAAGTCCTCTTAACTTAATTTTTTTGTTTTGCTGTAAGCTTGTAAATTATTATTTGCATTATACATTTTTAAGTAAATATTTGTTTAGCAAAACATAACGCACCAATTGATTTTTAGTATTTTCATGGAAGTGTAAATAATATCAATAAAGCGCTATATGACGAGTGTTAAGTGACCTTGATAATTCCTTACCTTTATGTTTGATTATAATAATACCATGTCAATTATTCTACACTTTAAAGCTAACAAAAGAAAATTGGTTCTTATTAACGCAAATTTGATACGCACACGTGGGTTTGGCGTTCCCTTCCTAACGAGAAATGTCCGCGAAAGCTGGTACAGTGGTACCGTTCATACCCGACACGTCCCGTCTACCTCCTGGCAACTACATGACGCGAACGCTATTGCTCCGCTGATCGAGAATCAACGTTAGTGGAGGTACCGTAAAACAGCTGACACGGCGTGACGGTGAAAACCGTTGCGTGTATAGGTAAACAAACGTGCGCGTTCTGTTCTATGGCCGTACCATAGCCGTACACGAGTTTTGTCTCTGTCCGTTGGTATAATAACGATGATTGTCTTTCGTTAGAAACAAGTTTGTAAATTATGATTATTATCTTCGTTGTTCGGCTGGAGAAATAGACGTGGCTCTTCAAAGTTTTTCGACTGTGCGTAGTAGGTTGATTCCGCCCAAATGACCTTTTCATCTATAATGAACTTATCAATTGCGGCATCTAACACGTGTTGTGGTTAAGCCTTTTTCAAATAGACATCTCAAACCCGAAGAAGTTGGACTGGCGTGAAACATAAGGTTAGTGCTTAGCGTTAACACGAGTTGCTTGTCATCCCTAAATCTTATTCCTATACGGTACCTACTGTATATAATAAATATATGTGAATACTCATTTTTATTTGTTATACACAGATACATCTAATTCTATAGTTATATATTTTTTTCATACATTATTTTTGTATGCATATTATAATATTTATTATATTATTTTATTATGCTACTCTTTATCCTACGCTGTATTTAAATTATCATTCGAAATGTTGTACACAAGTACCTTTTTTTTTCTATGATTTACTAATCAATAGAATGGTGTAATTCGTATCAAGCACGAGTATTCGGCGTCAAACTGATAAGAACAAGACAATAATATTGACACTGATTTCGCTAATTCTGGAACTTAATCGAACATTTCTGCTCTTAACAGAGATATAAATTGTTACTCGTCTATTGTCTAGTATTTACTTTTCAAGTATTTTATACTTGCTTTTAAATAATGATTTATGTAGCCAAGTTGTACCAAAAAAACCCAACATTCCTAACACGGAGTGTCAGCCCTAGAATTAGGTTTTTTTGAAAAATCAATAGGTACACGCATGGTTTTATACATCTGAGGTATGTTATCGTTCTTTAAGGTAATTATTTACATTTCTAATATTAATATGCTCACTGTCCAAATCAAGCAATATATTATTACCTGTAAGTTATAACTTTTAACCGTATAGTCGTTTATACCTACGAATACAGTAGGTACCTACGTAATTATAGAGTAACTACAAGTGGAGCGTGTCAATTAAACGTACATTTTTCATTTTTTTCATGAACGCATTTTGCCGTGACAGATGTTTCACAATCGTAGCAAATCTATACTGTCATCGCCTACAGCAATTACCTACTGTCGTCGATTGTATGCGTTTTTCTGACGAGTATAGGTTATCTCTACTCGATTTTGGTAAAATCTTCGGTTGAAAAATATACGCACTACTGGGAAATCAACGGTATGATGATGGACTAAAAACCGACCATAATAGCCGATTAGCGTTTTTTTTTTTTGGAAGCAGTTTTAAGCTCTGATCATAACTGACAATGAAAATATATCTCTGTGGTACTAAGGCACGGCACAATGCGACGAGCATACCAATTTTCCACTGATTCAACTTTCATCAATATATTTTTACAGACATCGAGTTATCTAGACCATGCACGTTATCGATCGATAATGGTACGATACGATTGTATTACGATAGATTTTAATTTAATTACTATAGTTTTCTCGGTACGGATGACCCCTGATTTATGTTAAATAAAAATAAAAGTTCAAAATGTATCATTTATTAAACTTTAGGTACTAGGGAAAATAGTCATAATAATAAGTTTAAACCATTATTTAGTGTATAAATATGCTTGATATAATCGGACCATTTTTACAAAGTTTTAAAATGATAATAGATTTTATTTATTACATACATTTTCAAAACCAACTCGTTTGAATTTCCATTCAAGTTTAATATATTGAAATATTCAAAAAATAAATTAGCTTACTTAACAATTAAGGGTAAAAATAGTAACCACCAAAACCACTTCTCCGGAATGTCTCAGGGTTCCTACTCGAAAATACAAATAATCGGCCCGCTGCAGTGGAACTGACACCATGGCCGATCGCTTATCGTATTTGGCCATGTGATGGTCCACGTCAGTAACTTGGCTGCTGTACTTGTGGAATGAGAGCCACCGCCTCTGAAAAGTGATGCCCCGCGACCATGGTGTGCGACGACGCACTGTTGTGGTTCAAAAATGAAAATGGTTGACCAAAATTCTAATTTTTACAGAAGTCTTATAAAATGATATATTACTCACATAATAATAAGACGTCCTGACGGTCCCTACGGCTGACGTGTTCTAGGAAGGCTGCGCCGCTGGCCGATTATACAGATCAGACGAGAGGCGCTTCATTTCGAGGTCCCTGAGTGACTGTCTCGACTGTCTACCTGTAATGACTAATGGTAATTTCTATACTTATTTTAGACTATAAAACATTATATTATGAACCCAATTAAAAACGAGTACCAAAAGGGTACCTACTTAAATTTAACTTTTAAATATACCTACTTATTACTTGAGTACTTGAATATTTAAGAAAAATTAAATTTGAATAAATTTATAGTTAAAGGAATAAATAATAAGGGTAAGCATTCTTGGAGATATTCGCCTTGTGAGTATGTACTATGTAGTATATAATATATACATATAGCTTGAACTGCAAAATTAAACTCGAAATCGGACACGATTCCTTACGAAGTTTAATATTATAACTCACGCGTTCGGTTTTACCGCCATTTGTTGACGAACTTTTCCATTTAAACACTGAAATATTACTATCAAATCCTATCCTACGGCGTTCTCGTATACAATCCACCGCAGTCGATTTATAAAATATAACGACTGCTTCGGAGAATATTGAACACTCGTATTCATTAATAATCTAAAGTTTTTAATAATAACTACACATTATAATTCGGAAAGACATGGAAGATTATTTCAATGCGATATTTCCTCGACGATATCGTGAAAATGTCAATGGCTACATTTTAAAAGGCTTTCAATCCATGGTAGGTATATTATTCAATGCATAATTTATTATATACACTATACGTTTACTTAAGTCTACTGAACCACTACCCACTCAAGAACGTGCTTAAAAACGTACTATAAACGACTTGTAAATACGAAATTAGTATATTTGTATTATTATTAAATCAAAACGAATTGATAATTATTATTACAGTATATAATCCAACTGCAGATGTTTGGATATTAAATAAAAAGCTAAGATATAATTGTTGCAGTTTTAGGATGACGTTAGGAGAAATAAATTATTTAAAAACAATTATTTTTTGGTTACTGCTTTTTAATAACGGTTTCAATTCCAGCTGCAAATAATACTAAAAAATGACAATAACATATATAAAATATCTTGATTTATCTGAGTGGTAAGAAGCAAATCCTACTAAAATGAACGTTTATATGTGAACATAAAAGTATACAGTTTAACTGGGTACATTTAATGTATGTAACAGTATAATATTGTTATATTTATCGTGACATTATATTTTCAGACCACGTTAACTTTAAAATAATTAATACCACAGCTACATGTGTGTGTGTGTGTATAAAAAAAGACTAAAATTAGACTGTTCGGATTTTTAGTGTTATAAAAATAAAAAAATAAAACGGCAATGATAGATCAAGGGGAATATTTAAACAACTCGGAATATTCATTACCTCCCAAACGTTTTGTTTTAATATAATTAATTTTGATACGAATTCACAAAAACGAATCATTCTAATAAAGTTAATATTGTCTAACAACTTGACCGACATTCATACAATTTTTATTTCGTTTTTAAAATAATTAAAATTAGCCTATGCTCTAAAATAGTCGAGACGAAAAATAAACACGTGAACATAACTTTGTCTCCGTACATTTACTCCGAGCGCATCATTGAATGTTTATTTATAAAAATAACATTTTCACTAATAGGCATTTTATTGAAGTCCTTGGGTAAGTTTAAATTGTTATAAATGTGTGTAATATAAAGTGCAATTATATGTAAAGTTGGTAAAAACTTCCGAAAATAATCTCGTAAAATTAGATATAGCCTATGATAGCTAATGTAGTTGCGGTGTTGTGGTCGAATATATTATTATAACGATGTATAATATACAATCTAAAATGTTATTGGAAAATTAGAATATCAAATGACATCTACGCAGGTAAAAAGTACGTATAAGTTATGTTTAACTTTGGTGATCTAGTGCAAATATTTATTATTTTTTGTTGGTCTGTTTTTCTTACATTGTTGTAATTTGATGACAATAAATCATTTTTTCTCTTTTTACACATGGTAGGTACCTATATTATATTTGACAAATTTAAGCACGTAAATTAAATAAGTAGATTGTAGAAGACTATACCTTATTTATTTATTTACTTTATTTTATTTATTTACTGCTTTTACAATTCGGAGGAACTTATAATAATTTTAAAATGATTACTTAGATTATATTTTTACGAGCATAAATGTTCGTTAATAACATCATAAATTATAATGTTTCAACGGTTTGATGATGCGGGGTATTGCAAGGGACTAAGGCACAATGATTAGGATCTAGAACATTTAATTATTACTATAGGTAATATTATATATTTTAAGTATTAAATAGTATTTCGTTTAAAAGGACGCAATATTTTAGTGAAATTTGTCGTTTAATACCTAGTTCTATACAGAATAACGTACATGAAAATAACGCAACACTTTAGACACTAATTACAAATGTAAATATAGCTTACTGGGTGACATTATAGTATGAACACTCTTATAAATTGAAAAGAAATTATCCGTTTTATCCTGTATTTGAGTCGATTTTCGATATTATATTATTTTCAATGTCTAATATTTATCTCTAAAACTTGTGATATTTTATTTTTGTATTTTAATTATCGAGTTTACTAATTAAAATATCGAAAATTTACTTTTATGCAGGCACAGATGAACTCTTGTACCATATCGATAATATGTGTTTTACGCTTAAACCACTCAATAAATCATAATATCATTGGAAATACAAAAATTAATTTTCTTAGAATTTTTCCATACTATTAATGATAATCCCCTTAAATGTTTTAACTCAATATGTTTATAGCGACGGGTATCATTATTTCGTTTTCTGTTCAAGCATAATTATTTTACAACCCACGTCGCACATTATGCGAGATAAAATAGAATAAATAAATAATGGGTAATAACTAATAAGTAATGGCTGATAAAAATATAACCAAGGACCGTGGTACACCTTATTAGGTCTTTGGTTATCGAAACCCGTGTCACGTGAAAAATAATGCTTTAGATATCGAACAAAGGGTGCAGTTGACAGCCAGAAGACAGATACACTCTGATCGTTGAACAACCGTGAAAGAATGAAGTTTCAGAAACGACAAATTGTGAAATTCTTTTCGAAAGGACCATATGAATTATGTGCTTTTTTAATATCTAAAACCGTAATAATATATCGTAATAATCGTATTATGCCGTCTATAATCGGGTGTATGAGGGGGAGGGGAGTGGAGGGGAAGTGCTCCGACATGATAAATCAAGTTGAACGCTAATAAAAATTTTAAAAAAACGTGTACATAATATATATATTTTCTATTTTATAGTTTTCGACAGTCTTTGCGCCGATAAAGAAGTAGGTACTTACCAGAAAAGATAAGTAAATCCTGAAAAATCTACCGGAAGAATATTAAAATTTAAAAAAGATAAAATATATGGAAATACCTATACGTATACCTCGAAACGATTGGCGTACTGCTGAACGTATATTGATAATAGTAATATTATACCTAATATAAGCGCTTAGGTATATTATAGTGATTACATATAATACGGTCGACGGCGACGTAATAATTGAGTCTCAATACGAGCACTGCAAGTATTGTACGTCATAATGACTCGTCGCACGTATGCTATAAAGCCGTTTAATATACTTTATTAGCGGAAAACGTTAGGACATGACGAACAAATAAAATGAACCGTGAAAATCGGCGATGCCGACTATATCACGTGATAATAATATTATTATATACAGTACGGTTCATGATACGTCATCCAAGTCGTCGTTCTTTTGTGAAAAGCGTTGAGATATTATAAAAATAATCAAAGTAATAAACGTGCGAAAGTTTTCCCGCCGACGAGTTTCCCGTCAAAAACCACTGCTCGACGACGCCTGTCAGCCAGCGCTTATGAATATTATTATTATTATGATACGATTGCCCCATCCAAATGGGATCTTTACAATATTAGGTTATCTTTACTATATTATTATTATTGCTTAAAGATTTTAATACATGTAATATACAATATTATACAAAATTCCGCAAATTTCATATATTTTATAATATACAAACACAATAATTAGGTATGCATGATTTTTTATCGTAATACGTTGTGGCATTATTATACATTAATTTGTTTGCTTTCATTATTATTGATTTATAGATTATAATTTATAAAAATAATTCATATAAATGTATTGTACTTGTTGTAATTTAAAAGTAAAACTAGTAAAAGTACACTAAAAATCGTGAGAATCAGTGTCGAATATCTTTTATATATTATATAAATCTCGTGTCACCATGTTCGATCACGTAATCTCAGAAACACCTTAACAATATTAAAACATATTAATGACATTTTGTAAACGTTTCTTACTTGGTCCCACTTGAGAGATGATTGGAGATAGGATAGGAGATGGGAGTAGTTATATCGATAAGTTTTTCTTAATTTTTAATTGCAAATTAAAGAAAACTTGTTGACATTTACCTTTAAAATTGTTGTTTCTATCGTTTAAAATGTACGGATTATAATATTAATAGGACAAAATAGTACCTATATTCTGTTGTCATTTGTTATCCAGGCAGACCGCGGGCGAATGTCGATATCGGTCAAATTAGTTCACAAATCGAGGTAGGAAGACTTAAATTTTCCCTTGAACTGAGGTAGAGGTACCTACACCAAAACCAAAATACACCTATATAGCGCTTGTTTTATATTATTAAATTTTTCACGGGTGGAATCGAGTTATACTAAAAATGGATACTGGTTGAAGGTTAATAAACTCAAAAACTACTGAACCGTTTTCAATAAAAGCTATATCAAAAGAATCCTTGAGACTTGGAGGGTGTTTATAGCTTATTTTTCAACACCCGTATATAGCTAAAGGGTAGTTCACACATGATATTTTTTCAGCTTACGTTTATCTAAACGGTTGCCATTGGTTACATTTTATATTACTATTATAGTTAGAACAACTATTGCATATACATTTTTTTATAAATATATTTATTTTAAATACAAAACAATTACCTAATTATAAAAAAAAAATCTTAAATACTTATTTTCCCTATTACTATTATAATTTCTAACCTGTAACCAATAGCAATATTATTTATAAACAAAAAAAAATTATCGATTTCCATCTCAAAATGCTTGTTTAAGCACCTCTCCGGGGTTGGACCTAATGGTTCCAATTGTGAATCTAAAATTCTAAGCCATCCCAGGGACGCACTCAAACACCCAAACAATTTTATCAAAATCGATCCAGCCGTTTAATAGGAGTTCAAATAGGTACAGACGTACTGAAGAATTATATAGATATTAAGATAGCTAATTAAAATAATATTTGGAAATAGATAAAATATATTTGAAGTCATTCATATTACCTACATAAACTATAGCACAATGAGGTGTATTGTATTTTTATGATTTTTCTATTTTGAGGCCCCCAAACTACCCTTGCACACGGTCTTGAATTGTACATCAATATAATAATAAATGTATGTTTTATTTCTTCATGTTTTCTGTATGGCAACGTTTCAGCTTTTAAAACCATGCAAAATCGTATATTTAAAAATTTGATTTGCGGAATCGTGTATAAATTATAAAAATATATGTATGTATACTGTGTACAAAAGGTCTCTAAAAATCTATACAATTTCGTAATTTTGAGGAATCGTGTTGCATCCCATTAACTATAGTAAAATTTTAGTACTATGTTGTTAATATACAACGGCACCACAAAGTAAATATCGGTTCATCGTAAAAAAACTGAAAAATATTTTATTTAGAGTTTAGAATTTTGTAAATTTTATTTGCTGAAAGAATGTCATAAAACATTCATGAAATATTTAATTTAAGTGAAGAAAAAAAATGGTAATAATTCAAATTTAAAACTACCATATTGAGGAGCCACATTTATTTTATTTATTGATCATATTTTCGCTTTTTGCCCATTAGCGCTACATCCATTTACATTTTTATAATTTATATTTCTATATAAATTCAACATATTGTAGGTATATTATATAGGTACATTGTGCGTAAATAATACTTTTAAATTTGATTTTAGGAAATGTGTTTAAATATTTAAAATAACAGAGTAAAATTGATTTTTCTGAACGGAGAATGTTGCTATATTATGCGATATGTAGTAAGACGAAGAGAGCACCCCGCGGTCTTCATAATGAACTCATTTGAAAAACACATTTTTACACGTATTTACGAACAATATAATTGGTGTAAGTAAACTACAATGTTTAATTAAAAATACATTTTCCACCCGAAAGAAAATCAGTAAATTTCTAATTATAATATAGTTTATAACAGCGTAGCGATAAATTAATTATTACCCAGCGACATCATTTAATTTTTGAGCGATTTATGACGCGCACTGGTTTTTTAGGTACATCATCGAATATTATTGATATCGGGGTATCTAAATGTGATTTATATCTCTTAAGATTAAATTTTTTAGAGGGGGGTGTTTTAATTTAGTAGATCTATCAATTTATCTATAAGATAAATCTTATGTTTATAATGTTAATTTAGAGCTCCCTATTTCACGTATATATGTGTTCACGTGAAATTAAGGTTCAATTTATATAACCCGTTGCTTAAAATTTCACGTGTATTTACAATTTTATTCATGTGACTCCGTGAATTGGATAATCACGTTCATCTATGAGACATGTAGTATGAGTATTATGTTATGGACGTCTCCAAAACCGAGTTTGTTCGCTAATAAGAAATACGTGGTGTAGGAGTTATCACTAATACTTTATTAATATAATCAGTTGTACAGAATACTTAGATTTAAATAATTAGACTTAAAAGATTAACAGAGGTTCTGCTCGATGGTCTGACAGTACTACACTGACTCTAATACAGACAGCGAGACACGGTAGGGGCTCGCTCGGGCTCAAAACTGTCCACACAGCGAATTCCCTTAGCCCGTGTGACTCTGCCTGTTCACATATTAATATGCTTACACACTATTCTATATTATACTATTACTATATATTATCATACTGTGTATAGCATACAGACAGGGGTTCACAACAATTATGTGTAAACTAACTAGACGCTGGAGAATGGTTCTCAGAACAAAATAGATTAGTCACAATATAAAGTGGCTTAAGAAGACTTACTAGAATTTCTATTTTGAACCATTGTGATTCTGTAATTTCTAATTTCTGAGCAATATATAAAGAAATAACTGTTCTGTCTGTTAATACATTTAAAATTGAGGTTCTATTTTGTAAAAGGAGGTCTAGCATTAAGTACATTGAGTTCTAACGTGTCTTACAACATTGTATGAGTGACCGATGAGGAATTCCTAGCTGTTCTTGTTTTTTAAGTAATGATTGTTTAGCTACATTTGAGTGTTTGAAATGCCCAACTAAAGCACTGCATAGTTTTATTAATTTTGAAAATGTTTCATCTTTAAGTGCAGTACTAATGGCTAATTGTAGACTGTGAGCTGCACATGTCACATCCATGTTCTCATTGTCTATAGTAAGAGGTAGTAACTTGATAGAATTCACCACATTTTTTGCGTTATCTGTGATAACAGTTGAAACTTTACCATTGATTTCTTAGTCATCGAATATACATGTTAATTTTTGTGCTAGATTTACTGCTGTGTGTCTTTCTTTCATCTCTTGTGTGGTTAAAGTAAATGACTTTGATAACCATTGGTTATTTATTATATGAGCAGTTAATGATATATATGAGTTTTGTGCCATTGAAGACCAACCAACCACCAGTGGTACAAACTAAACTTTTCACATTTCTTAATTCGCTTTTTATTTTGTCCTCAACTTTTGATTTCGATGAAGCAGCCTTTTTTTCATTGCCTCATGTCTGCATATTTTATAATTAGGCTCAACAACAGCCATGAATTGACAATGCCCAGGACTCGAGCAAAAAGGTTTAGGCCTGGTGAATTTTTTCTGTTTTTTCATAATTACATTCTCAATTAACACCAGACCCACATTTTTTAGGAATACAACGACGTTTTTGAGATTTAGATTTTTCGATATTTTCAGGATTTGAAGCAGGTGGGTCTTATCATCATCTTCATTGGTAAAAGTTGCATTATTCAGTGCAGAATCTACTTCTTCTAAATCATTAGATACACGTTTCAACCCCAATTTCAATCTAAAAAATGTATTTATTTATATTATAAATATTAATATATTATGAAAATTTGACTCAAATAGAATATTATGCTAATGTGTACTAGGATGGTCCTTATTTTTTAAATTTTAAATTTTTGATGCAGGGCCCTCCCATTTTTTTTAAGAGTTATGAGAAAATAATTTGTGGTGGATTTGGTTAGGTAAGGTTAGGTTAGATACCTCCTTCCCGTGCCACAAGAGAGATGAACAATGATCAAACAGGATAGTTTCATGGTTTTTCCGATTTAACTCGAAAACTATTGACACATTTATGTAATATCATTGTATAAGAAAAACGATTCTGAGCGAAAATGGTCAGTCAGCCTATAATATTACTAAGTACCTATATTTTATGATATTATTGTGAATAAAATGATTTATATATAATCTATTTACATGGGACCTTGTTTTACATTTTAAATTCTTAGCTACAAAAGTTGAACATTTTATAAATTTTTAACTACAAAATAATTATTAAATTTAAAAATTTGATAAATTTTGTCAAAGTTCCAACTTTAAATGCTTAAAAAAAATTGTGCTCATGTATTTTTATTTTTTTTTTAACTGCTATTGTAATAATATATCAGGAGCCTTATATTAAAAAATCACGTTTTTTAACCAACAAATAAAATTGTATTGACAATAATTATAGAAAAAAAACCAAAATAATTGAATACTAACAATGCCCGTAAACAGATCAAAAAGAGTCAAAATATTTTCAAAATGTTATGGTGTATAGAAAAGAAAAATATAAATATTGAGTAAAATTTTCATGTATATAAAGTAATTCGTTTTTGCATTAAAACAAAAGAACAAAATCGCTATATGAGAAATCGAGTGAATATCCAATATTATAAAAATATGAACTTCAAACATTTATAAAAATTTAATTTGTTCGCTTGTGGATATTTTTTTTTTGATAAAGGTATGGAAACTTATAAGAAATCTTATATTAAATTTTCAAATCTTAGATTTAAAAATAAAAATTTTTATTCCCCCCACCCGGGGCACGGCAGAAACCTACGGGTGCCCCATTAGAAATTCTGCCAAAACACAACACACACGTGTACCAACCTACCCAATTTAAAAACCTACAGTGCCCTCCCCTAAGCCCAATGGCCTATGTTGCCGCGGGTTACCCAATAAAAAAAAAAAAGTTTTTATGAATTGTAACTCAAAATAATTCGCTAGATTTTGTGATTTTTTCGTATTTTTTCAAGATTTGAACTTTAATGCGTATAAAAAAAAAAATTGTGACTAAGGATTTTTAATATTTTTTAAATCTCATCGTAACAATATAGTATGAGCTTTGTATTAAATTTGCAAGCTTTTTTACCCAACAAATAAAGTTTTATTGACATTTATAGAAAAAATGACTAATAAAATTGGAAACTGAAAATATTCTTAAACAGTTGAAAACAAATAAAAATATTTTGAAAATGTTTCATGTATAGAAAAGGCTAATATAAACATGTCTCAACAGGATTTGATTATTTCATATTTGCATACATCGATGTCAATATTTAGGACATCAAGTATTTAAGAAAAATAACAATTATTTGGTTTGAATAAATAATTAAAAATATAATTTATTAATTACCTCTTTCCTATAGATTCTTCTGGTTGTTTAATACCATAAAAATTTTGTAAATGTCTTATTAAAGACCCTGTAGTGCCACCTACACAAGAATATTCATTATTACTTTCACTGTCACATAAATCGCAAAAGGCGCGATCACCTTCACGTTTGGCATAATCCCATACCCAACTTTTTCTTTTTACCATTTTGTCAAGAAAACTTTTATTTTTTAATGAATACGATCACTCGATGGTTGCATGCAAACTAAACGAGTCGTATACTCGTATACTACTTTAAGGTCTTATTATCATCAAGGTATCGATGAATTCGTTAGGTATATAACTTGTAGCGTTCAGTAAAAATTATGCTATCAGTGTGTGTGAGTTCTATTTTCGCAACCGGACACTGTTAATTATCACGAGCATATAAAGATGTCCCGACACACCACTAACTATCCCAACAACCAGATAAGATAAGACAAACTCAACGGGCACTACAGAGTACTACAACCCGTTTCACGTTTTCGTTTACATTGGTTAAATTCATAATAAAAGATCACGATTCATGAAGCTCATAAATAAAGTTATAAATACATTTGTTCGCCTGTTCACATGAATATACCAATTCACGTGTTCATTTGAATTTGATTCAGATACGTGTTCACGTGATTAAGCTTTCGTTGATTCACATGTATTAACCATACGTGATTTAATTTGTTTCATTCACGTGATCACGGTATACATGAAAACGTACATTCACGTACAAAAACGAAACCAAAACATTATGTTATTCTATACTTATGACTTTGAGAAAAAAATTATCTGACCGAACAACCGCATCATTTATAATATTATAGGTAACCGTGGAGTTGCGGTGAAAAAGTAATTATCGAACGGTCGAGACGATACAATAATATTATAATAAATTGGCGATGACGTGCGAAAAAATTCGATTTCGATGGGTTGTCGTTCATGGCGGTATGACGAGGGGAGGAGGGAAAGACGCGTTATTGTGTAATATAATCAAAAAGAAAGAATAATAAAAAAAAAAACAGATACTTGAAGTTTGACGAGCCGTCGGAGGCTTTATGCATAATAATAATATGTACATTGTGTATATTATAATATCACGAGGTGGGAAATGATAAATCGTCGCAGTTCTATCCGTGTTTGATTTTCCGTTTGAAGAAACGCGGTGATGAGTGCACGCGACGTAAATGGAGCAGCTGAGGCTTTTCGACCATTTCCGACCTCGTTTTTCGAATAAATATAACGATATAGGCACAGTCAACTCTCAGTAACTCGAATCTCGAGGCAAATAAAAGTAAATCCGCCTCATGTATTTTTCGAGTTATATACTTGAAACCAACACCTCTGTGAACATGGCAGCACAACATTAGCAGACATCGATCCAATCAATCCAACAAATTTGTTGGTGGATTGTTGGACACTGTTGGACAACTTTCAGAATTTGTTGGACATTATTTTCACCGGGGGGCCAATTTCCAATTTTGCGCTGCCAAGTTCACGACAGCAGCGCAACTCATTGTTGGTACATGTTTTTTGTGCTAGACTTGTTCGTCTCCATTTGTTGGACACTGTTGGACAACTTTCAGAATTTGTTGGACATTATTTTCACCGGGGGGCCAATTTCCAATTTTGCGCTGCCAAGTTCACGACAGCAGCGCAACTCATTGTTTGGACATGTTTTTTGTGCTAGACTTGTTCGTCTCCATTTGTTGGACACTTTTGGACAACTTTCAGAATTTGTTGGACATTATTTTCACCAGGGGGCCAATTTCCAATTTTGCACTGCCAGCTTCACGCCAGCAGCGCAACTCATTGTTGGGATATGATTTTTGTTCTACGAAAGTACATCCAAAAATGTACAGTGATAGGATTTCTACATTATGTTGTAAGTAATGTATTATTAAGAATGGTGAGTGTCTCAAGTGGGTGCGTATGAATTCATACTTTTTTCCGAGTGGAACTTTGTTAAGTATCTTTTCAGTTAGAACTATGTTACATAATTCTTATCAACATTTCTAATGTAGAATCACAAAAAAGAGTTGCGCATCTTATGTGTTCACGCAATGTATACGTTAAGTTCATTCACTTTCGAAATTTGATGAAATTAATTTTCCCGATATTGAGAATTTTAATTTCCGTGCTTAATATCTTTATAAGCTTAGGCTATTATTGTTTTTTTTTTCATTTTTTTTCTATTAAGAAAAGTATTGAAATAATTCTTTGAGTATATAATAAAAATTAAATAAAATTAAAATATTTATCAACTTTAAATATATTATAATAATAAATGTAATATTAGGAAATTATTTAAATAATTTTTTTAAATATAAAATTAAAAATTAAATAAAGTGGTGTTTAAATAACTGAGTATAAAATAAAAAAATTAAATAAAAGTAAAATATTTAAAAGACTGAGTATGTAATAAAAAATTTAACATATGGAAAATATATAAATATATATTGAGTATTCACCATTGCGAATAATGCAACACTCTTAAACTATAAAAATAATAATATCATAAAATACGCGTGACCCAATGTTCGAGTTGGTGGAGAGCAATTAATCATAGGTTATGAAGGAGATAAAGATCATATTATTGTCCTTTCAATCACACCATTCGGTGAATTTGTGCCAGGGCTTGAAACCGATTGAAATAATTTCGGTTTCGGTTTCGGTTTTAAATACCGGTTTCTAAATTTTTCGGTTTCAACTTAGCAATACCGGTTAGGTTAGATATACCTGTATCAAGAAATTTCGGTTTCGGTTTTGTTTACCGGTTTAAATTTTTATAAACGGATTTCCAAGCAAAGACTTGAAATTATAATTGAATGGTTTTATACTACTGCGTATTAATGGAATTCGAGTATTTAAAAACACGTCAATTGAAAAAAAAGTACAGTTTCCAATTTTTTTAGATGTCGGTTTTGAATTTAATACCGGTTTCCAATATTTTACGGTTTCGGTTTTAATTTTAATACCGGTATCCGATTTTTTTTTCTGTTTCGGTTTTAAATTATATATACCGGTATTCAATTTTTTCCGGTTTCGGTTTTGACTTTGATACCGGTATATAATTTTTTTCGGTTTCGTTATTGTTTACAGTTTCGGTTTCTGTTTTAAAACGATTTATACTGGTTTCTGAAATCGGTTTTGAAAACGGTTTCAAGCCCTGAATTTCGTGCTACTGAATGCATAAGAAAAAGAATACGAATTATTTTAATTTACATTGTATTATATATTTTTAAAAAGTTTTATTAATATTTTATTGTTTTTTATTAAAATAAAAATTACTATTTAAGATAAAATATGTCAATATTTTTTGAAAATGTGGTTACATAAAAATAATAATAGTTTTATTATAATATATTTAAAGTTCTTATTATTTATGTTAAACTCAGAGTTATTTAAAAACTTTTCTTTATACCATTTTTAGATTCTGAGTGGAACGATGAATGTATTTATTTTACAATGATGTATGTTTTTTTATTTTTTTATTTATTTTTTAATTTTTTATTTATTATTGTGCCTGTGTACACGATACGTAGTCGAAATAATGCTTCGATTTTCAACTTCAGTATCTTGTTCGATTCGAAAGTTAATATCATATTGGTGTATTGGGGAGGTAAAAATTCCCAATAGTTTTCACAAGCGCCGGGAAAAATTATACACACAAAATGAGCAACTTTTTTTTATGATTCTACAGTGGAAATTTTGATATGGATTATGTAACATTGTAACATAGTGCTAACTGAAAAGATACTTAACAAAATACCACGACCCTGAAAAAAGTATTAATTCATACTTGAGACGCACACCATTCCATAATACATTACTTACAACATAATGTAAAAATCCTAACATGATCCATTTTTGGATGTACCTTTGTAGAACCAAAAAACATGTCCCAACAATGAGTTGCACTTCTGGCGTGAAGCTGGCAGCGCAAAATTGGAAATTGGCCCCCCGGTGAAAATAATGTCCAACAAATTCTGAAAGTTGTCCAACAGTGTCCAACAAATGGAGACGAACAAGTCTAGCACAAAAAACACGTCCCAACAATGAGTTGCGCTGCTGGCGTGAAGTTGGCAGCGCAAAATTGGAAATTGGCCCCCTGATGAAAATAATGTCCAACAAATTCTGAAAGTTGTCCAACAATGTCCAACAAATGGAGACGAACAAGTCTAGCACAAAAAAACATGTCCCAACAATGAATTGCGCTGCTGGCGTGAAGTTGGCAGCGCAACTAGAATTTTTTATTCCGGTGAAAATAATATCCAACAAATTCTGAAAGTTGTCCAACAGTGTCCAACAAATGGAGACGAACAAGTCTAGCACAAAAAACATGTCCAAACAATGAGTTGCGCTGCTGTCGTGAACTTGGCAGCGCAAAATTGGAAATTGGCCCCCCGGTGAAAATAATGTCCAACAAATTCTGAAAGTTGTCCAACAGTGTCCAACAATCCACCAACAAATTTGTTGGATTGATTGGATCGATGTCTGCTAATGTTGTGCTGCCATGTTCACAGGGGTGAAACCAACGTAAAAACACTTCAAGGGGCAAGAAACAAATTCGAGTTATAAAGACTCGGCTGTATTCTGAACAGATCACGATCGCTATAATATGATAACAGTCAGCAGACGGAGATAAAAATAAAATCAACTGCATAATATTTGGGTCGTATATCGGAGTTAAAACGATTCAAAGCATAATGCAATCGGTTGAAAGTGCAGGCATTGCCGAAAATGCATTTCATACATGTCCGTAGAAATCAAAAATTTCAGTTGCAGTTTCATCTCGTTTTCATAAACTTTACTGGCATTTATATTTTCTTACCTATAATATTCAGATAAACATAACGATATAATAGGACATGATGAAATTTGCCGAATATTAAAATGAAAAATAATAATATTATGCGTGTAATATGTCTTATGGATGGATTACGATCGATATAATATCATGGTAACCGCGGTCGGAGATCAAAAACAAAATCAGCTGTTTGTTTAGTCGTACATCGGTGTATTGTGCCAACAAAGATCCATAATAATGCAGTCGGTCGTAAGTGCAGCTGGTATATCGACCATAATCGCGAATCGCCAAAAATACATTACATACATATATGATGCAGTTGCAGTTTCATCTCATTCTAATGCTTTTCATAAACTTTCCTGGTATTGGTTTCTTAACTTTAATATAATAATATGAGTATTGAAATAAAAGTCACGGTAAAATCCGCGAGAAGTCACAATTCGACACTATGGTCGCATTATCCCTATATTATAAAATATGAATTAAAAAGTAATTCTAGTATTTATTTTAATCAATCATTAGTCGTTTATAATAATAATATTTATTCTGTACAGTTTGATTATTTTTTCATGTGAAAATTTCAATTTTTAAATGTATTAATGCTTAAACGCACATACATAAATATTATGAACTGTATACAACACAGTTGTATTCATAATAATTTTTATAATATTATAATATTATTATTCCTACTCGATCAGTTGTCGATTTTTAGTTTACTAAAAAATACTCAATTTTTTTTTCATTTCATATGATTTCTTCATTGCTTGATAAGTACGTAAAATTAATGTACTCTTAATGACTTTACAATAGTCGTATCTACCTACTTAAAAAAATGTTCACTTTTGCAAATGTACTCAATATGAGAAATGCAATTATTCTTTTTTTTTCAATTCAGTACAATATATTAAATTTAATGAGTGTATCCAAAGGGCAAAGTACTAGTTTTTTTTATTGCTTATTTGTTCAGACATCTGCCATCGAAATCGAATAATTACAGTGTTTTATGTTCACGGTAGTGTAAATATATTCGCAATCAAATATTTGACATTTTCTTACGAAATATAATCGTCCAATGGTGTTACTACGTTTACACGCCATGACCGGGTTTTTTTTAATCGATTTCTTGTTTTATATTTAAATATTGTATTATATTATAGATTTAACACATAGGTACCTATATAATACACGTAATCTGTCAAATACCTGTCAAGCACGTCTTATCGTCGAGTCTTTCAGTAATTTAATAAATCAAACAGCAGACCGAAAATCCGATCATTTACTATCGCCGCAATTTCGATGTATTTGTATTTTTATTTTTATCGTTTAGGGTGTTACGTACGTGCTCAATTCAGAACGAATGCAATGTTTCTAACTTGCAATCTTTTGCATGCATTATTGTCTGCATCTCTAAACGTGCAAAAATTCGACTCTATCAATTCATCTCTCCTAAACATTCGAGATAAGGTTTTAGGCGTGTCACGTGCATCCGACAAATCGTTTCTTTTCTTGGCCATTGCGTTTTACAAACAGTTACCGGTATGCGCCATTTACTCCAATTGGTGGTATAAAAACAAAGCAGTGGTAATACTCTTATATTATATTACTTGAAAGAATACTATATGTACTTGTATAAATATGTTTGTGCGGTACATACGGCAGTGGAAATTAATTATGATTTTTTTTCTAAACTATGTTATAATATTGTTAATTTTTAACAATACTGTGATGGTGTGAGTTCGTACCGAGTCTGTACATAAATACATAGGTACCGTAAATATTAAACCAGAAATATTTTTACCGAGTGTGTTTAATCTCTTTCCGTTTTCGACATAAAACATTTCAACAATACGTTGACACGCAATTGACACTTCAAATCGGATAATCACGAAAAAGTTCGACGACGTGTTCAGCTTTATTGACTACGAAAATTGTTATTTTGGTGTCATAATGTTTTGTGGAGCTTACACACAATATTTTAAAATTATGAATCACTGTGAAATTTGAATGCATCTACCTACTTACCTACCCCCCCCCCCCCCTCTCCAAAAAAAAACGCAATGTGTTGGGAAAAAAATACAATCTAAAATAAATGGTGAAACGTGAATTGAATCTGCCGAGTAACAATAGGTGTGACAAACGATAAATCCGGGTGTATTATATACGACAGTGAGTTGGGGATAAAAATCGACGGGGAACTTAAAAAAAAACATTTGCGGAGAGCGTACAACGAAATTTCGGTCGATCGGATTTCGTCCGTCCGCCGCTACGGTCGTCGGCGGTTTTACGCGATAACTTAATCCGACATAACTCTTAGTCGTGTAATTTTATGCGATTGTTCTCATCAATCAAGTCCACGAATTATACGCGAAGAGATGAGTGGCAGTGGATGACGGCGAAGTTTCCGTGTGTACCCTATAATAATAATAATAATAATAATAATAATAATAATAATAATAATAATTGGCGTCCTAACCGCGTTTCGAGTTCATCGGTGTCTACTATATTATAAACGAGCTATTTTGCGTCGCATAGATCGCATCCATTAACCAAAATTATACAGTTTACATAACTAATTCACACGTGATCAAATTAGTTTCAGCCCCTCGGATTAATAACTAACGATGGTATGATTAAAAAAAATGTCTGCGCGACGTAAGTTAGAATAATTCATAATCCTATCGTGTTATACCATCGTAGATAATAGTAGGCACTTGTTACAATTATAGTTAATAGTAATTAGGTATTAACTTACTATTTTATTACTATAATACGTGTACAGTATTCTTCATAATAGTTTCCAGGTAGGTACAAATCTGTTTAGTTGTGAATAATTACCCATGTCTTTTTCTTTTTTATAATTTCGTTAATTAAGCTAAAACAATTATATCACTTCAATAGTATTGAAATTATTATAATATTATCGTAGGTATATACTATACCTATACTATGTACTATTGGAACACAAATAAAAACTTTATAAATTAATAAATGCAAATATAATTACGAACCCCGTTCTTGGTATTTATTAATACAATTTGAGCTACTGTATTGAATTCATCTCTTATTTTCAGTAATTATTTTCTACTCGTATATATATTTTTTATTTTTTTCATAAAATAATTGTATTAAAGTAGGTACTTGATAAGAAAAAAGATTTTAATGAGTTAAAAAAATCTACTAATTAATTAAGTTGTATATTATGGGTTCTTAATTAAAACTCGAAATTATATAATAATATTAAATTGCTTAAATAGCAGGTTAACATTTTTATTTATGTGTTTTAGTAGGTAACTTAAGCCATAAGTACCTATACTTATGTAAGGAAAAAAAGGTTTCTACGTAGGTACCTAACGGCAAGAAGTGTATTAATGAAAATGTTTACAGTCAATTTGGTTGTACATAAAACGTAAAGTTGTAAGAAAAGTAGGTACTTACAGTATTTTCTGTATTAATACACAATATAAAAATCGGTTCATTATTATTCTCATTATAATACTATAATAGTGTACTTTAGTGTTTATACCTATCTATGTATGAATTATAGTTAAAAGTGCATTGGTGTATTATTTTTTTATTTGTATTACATTACCGATACTCTCTAAGATACTGTTTAATGGTTTGTGATACATAACTTTATTTATAAATATTCTACCTTGAAATTCACAAAACAGTGCTATTACAAATTTGAGTGGTTTTTTTTCTATTATTTTAGAATAGTTACATACGATTTACTGGCATACACTTGTGAAATTACCATTTAAATGATATAGTTTGCAAGGAATAATGTTAAATTTAAAGGCTGATTAAAATGGATGGACTGATCATGGGTCACAATTTGATGATTAAGAGTCATTTAAATATTTAAGGATCCGCTTAACTCTAATGGGCGTTTGAACAACCCGAAATGAGTGTTTAAAATCAGTCTTGTACGATTCTATTGTAGCCATTATATCGTTTTAAAGAAAACTTCTAATAGTGTATTTTAAAATATGATAAACGAAATACCATACACATAAAATATAAAACGAAAAAAAAAACAATTATATGTTGTTTAATATTCGGTAGTTGTCTATTTTTGTTTGTTTTTTCACCAATAAATATGTTTAGTTATCAATGGCACCAATAAACACAATAAATTAAAACTTTTTTTTTTTTATTTAATTTATTTAAGCATATTTACAATCTATACAATTTGTACAATAAGTAAATTTGATAACATAGGTTATTAAAATGATTTGAATGTCTTGAGGGGGGAAAACCGTCCATCAACAGTACCTCCTATTTAATTTGATGGGTTCATATAATATGAAGACCGTTAGGCAAGAGCGTCTCTTGGCCATTTTTTTTTTAACCTCCTCGGAGAAAAAATTAAAATTAAAATTACTTTAACATTTTATTATTTATCAACATGGATATTATCTAGAATATTTTGTCATAACCAACATATAACTGTGCTTTTGAGTTATTTTTTTGTTTGTATTTATTGAAATGCAGACTATAAAATGTGTAGTTTTTGTTTCCAATTATCTAATAAACAAACAGTGTAATATTAGATGTGTGACTGATGTACGAATGACCTCAAAAGATGCTACAAATTTCACGTCAGTTTATTTTTATATTGTCTTAGTTTTCACTTAAATTACTTAAATTATTAACATAATATAATATAATAGTAAATATTAATAATTTTTATTTTATATAATTGTATTATATTACCTATCAACTCTATGTAAATGTATAAAACCAATACGTTATACATTTTAAATTGTATAGAACGTTAATGTTTGACGATATGAACGTTTAAAAATACAAATAAAGAAGATTTACGTTTAACGTGAAAATATAATATGTACTAGGTAACACAATATACAATTTTCATTTTAATTTCGTGATTAAATTTTCTTGCATTATAAAAAAAGTCTTTGAATAATTTGGATAGCTTCGATAGTCTTCTAAAACAAATTATTTAAAATATTATAAAAATGTATTTTGCTTTGTTTTAACATAAATTAATTGAATGCATATTTGGTTTGGTTTTAAGAATTTTAAACGGGATATTAGTAATTCTTTGGATTCATATTGTAAAATATTTCTACACATTAGTAATATTTCAAAATATTGGATTATTGTTAGACATTTTAATTATTGCAGGATCTAGTCTTTTATAAGTTATATGACTTTGAACTTTATTTATATTGAAATTATATTTTTGATTATTATTTTAGGTAAAATATTTGTAGATCAGTCATTAACAAAATATTGGATTATCGTTATAAATTTAAATTATTGCAGGATCTAGTATTTTATAAGTTATTGTGTCATAAGTCTTTCATTCTTGAAATGAAATTTTTGATTATTATTTTAGGTACGGTGTGTTTTTATTATAATATGCTCGTTTCAGAAAACTTATTGGACGACATATTGAACTAACAAGTTCTACACTTCTATGCATTCTGACATTCCCCTGCTGAAAATAATATGTGCGTTTATAAACATCTAAATAACGTTTTTGACTGAATAAGTCATGATATTTTTATTAAAAACTGTTTTATATTAGTATTTATGATCCATTATTCTCACGGTCTTTACTTATTTAAATGTTGTGACTCAAATAGCTGAAATTCTCGTGGTTTTTGGTCTGAATAAGTTAATAATATATATTTTTAATATTTGTATTTTATACGTATTATTATTATTATTATTATTATTATACATAGCACAAGGCAGTTGTCTTTGACGGTCTATAAAGTTGTCATATTTTAAGTTAACCATATCCGGTTTTCTATGACTCACTGAAATGTGGATAATTTGCTTACAAGTTAATATCGCACCTGTTTATTGCAGTTTATTAATAGGAAATGTCATAGATACAATTATAGTTGTGTAGTATTATATTTTTCTTTTCTAGAATATATGCTTCAATGGGATACTTCGTGATTTTTAAGAGAAATGTCAAAGATGTTATGGGATATGTATGTTATTCTGGGAAATACCAAGCCTTTAATATAATTTATGAGAAGTGTAAATGACTCTATTTTAAATGTCTTGGGTTTAATTAAAAATGCCAACTAAATAGGACGGGTCAACATTCAACATTTTATTAAATTTATATAGATTAATCCATTAGAGCGTGATACTTCGGTCTCGTTACATGCCGATCCCGGAAAAGGTACATTGAGTGTTGTTTATGTAATTACTGACCTTTCTAAGATTCATATGAATATTTATGGCAAATTTCAAATAAATAGAACGGGTTGTTCACGAGATTTTGCGTTTGAAAACGTGACATTTTGTTTTATTTATATAGAAAAAGATTATGTCTGTTTTGAGTTTTGTATTATGATTATTATAATAATGTAAAAAAAAATTTTTTCCACTCAAACATTTTACTACATACTATTAATTACTATACAGATAGCTGATTAATGCAAAATACGTGCAACGAGTCATAATATTATATTTATCATATTAATTATAAGGTTAACTTTAAAGTCATTATTGTTTTATCTAATTAAAATACTTCCAGTGTGCCTAGGGTTACGTACTTGAGTGATCTGTGTTTTGTTGATGTTAAAATATTATTACAACTTGGTTAACAAAGTCAAGTTGTAAGGACATTTATTGGTCAGTCATTTAGACTCAAACACTCCACTTGCAAATGGGTGGCCCAATTTAAATATTGTTTTACATTTAAATATTTAATATAGAATAATTAATATATCACACATATTATTATGAGAATGAGATACCGGAAAAAATGTCAAACTCACGACGGTGGTGTAGCTAAATTACCATTTCAGGACACAGTGCCATCATAATGTTTTACTGTATTATATTAAAACGCATAAAAATCATTAAATATTATATGTATACCTATAAGATAGGTAGGTATATAGCAAAAACGAACCAATACAAGATGAACATAGCTGAATAAAAAAAAGGGAGATACAGTGAAACTTTTATACTACGAAGTGCCATGGGTCATAAAAAAAAATTCGTACTACAGAGAATTTCTTAAAATAGAATTGAATAAATTTGGTTTGGTTCTCAAAATTTTCATTCTTACACCCATAGTACTTGCCAGAGGTGATTTAAGAAACAATATCGGTGTGCATAATATTATGTGGTCCGAGAAAAATCGTTTCCAAACATATTATATTTTCTTTACCTCTGCCACCATGTAATACGCGTCGTTAATATTATACGTTGATCATCGCAGCGTGGATTAAACGATGGGAAGTGTAAAAGTAGATTTTATTAGTATCCAATATGCTGCCGAGCTATTTCACCGTGAACAAACTAATTTGGTTTCTTAAAACTTGACCCGTATTTCCGTTACGGTGGAGAAAAATCTGTAAAAGTAAATACCTTACACGTGTAAGCAACACAATTCAAATTGGTATAATTTTAAAAATACACCAAAAAAATAAAATATTACGTCTTTATTTTATTACCATTGATTTTATAAATACTATTATCAATGCTATTACCTACCAAACGGCTTTATTTGTTACTTTGATCATTTCTTAAAAACCGATACAGTTAAATTATGGTCTTAACTCTTAACATAGAAATTGTATAGTATGCCATTATAAATAATAGTTATGGAGCGTTCTACGAGACGTCCCCAAGATCTGACCCATGTCGATCGACCCAACGAAAATTACACTAAAAATATTGGAATAACAAAATTATTGTAAAATCAGATAAATATATTTTCAATTGCACGTTTCAGCTTAATATTTTATGTACTTATTACCATTTAAATATTTTGTAAAACTACTATTGAGATAGCCTCAAAATATTCATGTAATATTTCTACACATCTCAGTGTAAAATATACTAATAGTTGTACGTTATTTTTGTTTTATTATTTGCACGATATTTTATGCGATTAAACGTTATTGGCAGAACAAATTATGATTTTTGTTATTCCGTGGTGGTTAGTGTAAATGTATAATTTAGTTCAATATTACTGAGCTTACATATTATAATAAATAGGTAGTTTAAAACTGATAAAAAAAATGATACATTGCCGGTTTACAAAACTATGTTGACTAAAAACTAAACAACGGCCTTCGAATACAGTGAAATTAAATGTTGAAAATTAAATTCATGAAGACACAACAGCATGTTCAAAAATAGAAATTAGTAGAACATTTTATTTTACATTCGTCAAAAAAAAAAAAATCAAAACAATACACTAAATATCACATTGGACTGGAATGTATGAATGACTTTAGATGTTATTCTATCTCGCTATGGAAGCTATGACATGTACGATCTTCGGAAAATTTACTATTTATGCACCATATGGTTCTAAATGTTCCAATATAAGACGTTAAGCAGCCAAAAATCAAACATTATTATATCCTGTCATTTAAGGAAATGTGCGTTTTAGCTGCGTTTTTGTTATTTATGTTTTATATGATTTATATTCCCAACTCTATTTACTATACACTCGTAATTTTATATACAGGATGATTCATCAAGCATTTCTAGTGACCAAAATGTTTGCTTTTTTAATAATCCAATTATTTAAATTCTGAATTATGGAACTATCAAATATACTTAATGACTATCTTTCTGAATATTTGAGATTTTCTATCGCATACAAGTAATGTAAGACGTATAGTAAGGGATATGATAATTTAGAAATTATAGTCATTAATTATGATATGATATGGGTTAATACCTATCAAAGATTTATAATTTTGTAAAAATTGTCTGAGTACATTACATATTTGATTCAATTTTTGTTTCAATATTAAATCATTTTATATTTTTTAAGGACTATTATCCTATATTGGAATATACATTTTAATAACTTAGAAGCTATTCGTTCGAATTTAAATTTAGAAATACCTACATAAACATTTAAAAAAAATATATATAGGTAGTAAAAATATCGACAGTAAAAAGAGATCGATTTAAATGCGGATAAAAAAGGGGTTCGTATGACCACTGGAAGCACCGGTCTAAGAAGTGGTAAAGAAAATCTCAGGCATTCTTAAAAATGGTAAGTATTTTAAGTATTTAAAAATTCCAAGATTTTGAATAGCTGCGTTACCAGATAAAAGAGAAGGTGGGCGCGCTTGCGGTGAAACATCACCCTGTATATATATTTTTAAGTAAAATATATTATACCGTTCATTTTTTTTTTTCCTAAACCGTATACCGGATTCAATGCAGTCTTGATGTTTAATTGTTATTTACGACGATGAAAACGTCAGCGGCGTTCGCGTTGAGAAACCGTACACACACCTACGTCTTGTACACGTTGCAACTAATCGTGGCCTAAAAATAATGCGAGATATAAATCACGAGCAACGCGGACTTTCGGTGCGCGCAATGAATTTCGATCTCGCCGGGGCTTTTGCGAGCATTAGCAATTCCGAGAGAGAATTATTCAGCTACTCGCATTACGCCGCTGGAACAAAACAATAAAACAAAACAAAAAAAAGTGTCTCGTAATAATAAGTCCGCAGATAACTGATGGAAAATATCTAAGATACTATTATTATTATAATCATCATCATCACCATTTATAAAGAGAGATGTGGGGCGAGAGAGTGAGACTTGGACTTTATTCGTGGTGCAAAAAAAAGAAAGATAATATATTACCGCTGCAGAAGGTCAGACACGTATAATATCGTTTGTCAAGTTTGAAGTAGGTATAACTATTACGGCAGACCTACGAACTATTAATATCATTTTAAAATCAGTACGTCAGTATTAGGTACTTATATAATAAATAATAAGGTATATTGCGAAAAAAAATGTTTAATATTCGCGAATAATGTTCATGATATACCTAGGTATATTATGCACTCGTATATTATAATACGTATAATGTATAAATATTATAATATCATTAGAGAGCGGAAAATATTTAATTTTCAGAAAAATATTTTTCCACAAAAATGTTAATGTGAAAATCATTTGAAATTACTCGAGATTTTTAGCAAATATATTTTATATTAACATTTTCTAGATACGAGCTATAATTTTTAAAATATTTGGGAGGTTTCTGTGCTATATATACCTTATATACATTTGACATTTTAAACTCTGGATACTATTATTTTTATTTACGTTGATTAAATTTTTGATTGTTAGACAAAAAAAATTAAAATTTGTTACAACATTTCCTATAAAAAGTTGTTAAAGCAATTAGAAATATAAAAAATACGTTATCGCAATTTTTCATAAGCGATTTCAACTAAAATATTCACGTTATTTAAACGTAAAATAAACATTTTATGGTTAAATAATTTTGTTTTAACTCAAAAAATACAAATCAAAACAACTCCAATTAATCATTTTGAATAATTTTAAGATATTATAAGTGTTTGACATTTTTGATTTTTGAAGTGTTTCTTTTTTTTTTTTTAAATAAATATTAATTAAAATGTTCGGTCAAAAAACTTCAAAATTTAATACAATATACTAGGTTCCTCATAAAGTTTTTAAATGGCAATTTAAAAATACTGAGGTGATATTATAATTTATTATAACAAAATACATTATTATTTATTACATGGTCACAATTGTTTTTTAAGTGGGAACGTTGACAACATTCGTTAAAAAACGAACATTAGAAAATTATTTGGCAGTTAAAAATGTATACTATTTCCAATTTTAATAGTGAAAGATAATGTAATACAATGTTTCTCTTATGATGTTTTAATTTCTTACCAAAATCTTAAGGTAGTATGGAATAGTTGATCAGATTTAAACTATTCACTGTATTGATGTATGAAATACTATTAAAAATTTAAGAACCTAATGCCTATACCTAAATTATGCCTAGTGTAACATCATGTATAATATCATCAACTTTTATTCAATTGTACTTATGAAAGTTAAAATTCAGTACCCAGCACATATATTATTATTAAAAGTTTCTATACTTTTATGTTATCGATTACATGTATGAGTATCAATTAAACGTACATCTTTTCAATTTCTTTACGAAAGCATTTTACAGTGAAAGATGTTTCACAATCGTATCAAATCTATATACTGTCATCGCCTACAGAAATTACCGTCGTCGATTGCACGCGTTTTTCTGAGGAGTGTGTAGGTATATTACCTCTACTATATCGACTTTACGATCTTTGGTTGAAAACTATACGCACTACTGGGAAATCAACGTGTACGGTGATGGGCTGAAAACCGATCGATATAGGTTACAGCAGGGTTAGGGCCAAAAAAAAAAAAAGAAAAGGAAAATAGAGAAAAGAGAAAAAATTACAGTGCGTTGTCCGTTACTGCACCGTCCGGTAAAACCAATGGCCGTCGTGTGTATAGTTCGCGTGTTCGTGCAATGAGTATAAAACGTGCTTCGCTCTTCGTCGTCATTGTTGTTGACGTTTTTGTTGTTGTTGTTGTTGTTTTTGTTTTTGTTAAGCGGACAGTCCCGCCACTGCCGGTGCCAAAAAAAAAAAAAAGAAAAAAAAAAGAATATAATATACGAAACAACCTCCGCCAGACACACGCGAATCGCAAAGATCGGAACTTTTTCGAAAACGGCTCCTTTTTAAAACCATATATTAGACGTACGGCCGTTCGTATTATACGTATGCTCACACACGAGCCCACACGTCTTACAATCGTTCGATAATAATTTAAGGAGCGCACACATATTGTACGTATATATATCTTTATTCGCGGCCGTAGCGCCGGTCATAGATATATTATATTGTCTGCTATATAACGGCACAGACGGCGTAAATAATCGTTATCGCTCCTCCTTTTTGCCGATCATTTCGTATAATTATACGCGGACCGTCGATAAATCCGCCAACGAATCGTATACAGTCGAACGTGCGCGGTCGACGACGTACAATAAACTATTGTGTTATACGGAAACGAATGATACTCATATCATTCTCGAGGAGATTTTTTTTTTTTAGCAGAGTAAACGTTATTTAGGTGCGTTTTCTCGTGTCCAAAATACATAAATATATAGTGTTTTTGTTCGTATAGCGCGAGTGGGCTGATGCATACTAGTAAATCATAATAGGTAGTCTATATTTCCACATTTGTCCCCCGATAGCGGTATTAGATTTATATTTCATTCGATGATAATAAAGTAGTGCCTACCTAAGTATAATATAGCTGCTACTAACTCAAATTTTTCAAATTTTTCAAAGATATTATATCTATAATGGTTATATAATTACTATAAAACTATCGTACATTACATTATATTATTATGTAAGAACTTAACATTCCGAGAACTGAATTGGACCTTTTAAGACCAAACCACGTTGTTACCTCAAAAAGATAAGTTGTGTATTCGTTTTCGAGCCCAATAATATACTAAACTAAGCATTTTATTTATATTTTTGTTATATTTTCTAATAATTTAGATGTAATTTTTCTAACTCTAGAACGCTTACCGTTTGTTGAATCGTCGAACACTGATAATTTTTATCATTGACACCAATTATTTTCAACGCGTCTATCGAACACTCTTTTAAACTTTACCATATATGATACATCTCTCATGAATATTGTCAAGTATTTCTAATGATAAAGAACAACATCCTATTGCTATCAGTTAAACAATGATCGTTCATTTGGCAAATATACTGCGTTGTTTCGATTATTGGTGAATAATATATGAAAAAGCAACTAAATATAACCAGCTAATCTATATCGTATATTCATCTATTTGAAAAAAACACGGTAAGCGACAAGCGAAAAAGCCAATAAAGGAACATGTGTTCTAGGGATTTTCGTATGCATATGCCTACGAATAAAAAATATGTTAAGCTATCAAACAGCTTCTCCGATAATAATGTATATAACTAACTGTATCACAGGCGGTCCAAACTGTATAGGTTCCGATTGATTCCCAGTAATTTGTAATAACTGAGAAGTGATAGGTGATAAGTTTTTTGACCCACTCCATAAATTAAAACGGTGAACTTTCAAGGCCTTTAGTAGGTAACTGTGAACAAATCCCAATGATGACTTACAATTTTCCTTTTTTAAGAACTGCACAGGGAGTTGAGAGCAATCTCACTTTTGTGATGACGTGTAATTATCTCTAATTTCGGAAAACATTTTTCTTTAATCATTGCTTGGGTCTTATAATACTGAATGTATTTGATAAAATCGGAAAAACAATACAACTTGTGGTGTCTAAATAATATTGATAATGGGGGACGGAGTGACCGAGCGGACTAAGGCGTCGGTTGCGACGCGCACGGTTGCCGGTTCGAACCTCGGTCTCGGGCGGCACTTCTCTTCGAACAGTCATGGCGTCTGGAGAAAGAGGTCGCCATCCCCCACCCTAGCATGGCAGATACCTACGGGTGCCCACTTGAAAATTCTGCCAAACTAAAACACACGTGTTTATAAAAACCTACAGTACCCTCTCCCACAGTTAAAAACCACCCAATGGCCTAAGTTGCCGCGGGTTAATTAATAAAAAAAAATAATAATAATATACAAGCAAGTTCCATTTGGTTTTGATTACAATGAACAGTATTTTTGCGGTAACTTTTCTCAACATTTTTTTATTATTAATGTTGCTACTGCATGAACAATTATTGTTTTGAGATTCAAGGACTCTCGCACACATTATATCTAAACCATTATTATCACTTATCCTCATGCATATCGCTTTCTTGGTTCTTTGTCGCTTTGATCATACTATCAAATGCAGCTTGCCAAGCTCTTCCCAACGCCTCCGCCCACGCACTTTATAATAATATATAATTTTAAATTGGACACGTCGTCGTGATATGACTAATTCTTGAAGCGGAATTTTCGAATCGATGATTCCTCCGAGTGGTTTCAAAACATACATGTTGAGTAGGTAACTAATTAGATATTGCAGACTGTAGTACACTTACTATGCAATAACCCAGCCAAAGTGTTTCTGGATTTAATTATTCTAATAATTTATACTATTTTCTTCTCCTAACAACAACCTTTAAATATGATCATTCAGATGTTACGTAGATTAATAATAATAATAATAATAATAACATAATATTTATCAAACTTGCGTTTGTTATTTATAATTAATTGAGACATTGGGCGATGCTTATTAAAATTTAAAATTAATTCCAATTCATACAAAAATGGTTAGAATAAATGATGTTAGGTATGGAAGTGTCCCTCAAGGATGTGTTCTGAGCCCTATTTTGTTTATATTATATACTAATTTGTTTAGTGATTTAAATGTTGATGGACTAGTTGTTTCATATGCTGATAATACCAGCTGCTTGCTTTTCACTGATAAATCGTGTAGATGAGCTCATTATAAAGCCACAGTTGGTGTGAACAAAGTTTATTAACGCCTATGTGACAGGAATTGGACATTAAATTAAGATAAAACAATGTTTAGGACTTTTTCTATAAATAACACTTTTTCTAATTTTAATTAAATTACAATACATAGATGTATAGGTTATAGTTGTAGTTATTTAAATATATGTATCAAAGAAGTGCCTAATAAGAATTTGATACTTAGGTATCGTATTAGATATGGAATCTGCATACACATCATTTAATTGGTAAGTTCGAATATCGTAAGATTATTTCTCTATAAGTAGTATCAAATAATTCATTACACGAAATAAATATATTTTATAGACAAATACAAAATAATAACATTTTATTCGTTTCAAGTTATTGTAAAACACGCGAATAATATTTTATTGGACGACATTCAGCTTTATTTTTACACTTAATTATTTTGGCAAAACGCATTTTTACATAATATGTTTATATTTAAACGCAGCACGTTTAATTTTGTGGCAAATTAATAAGAAAAAATATACGTAGGTATCTGTAGTGGTTTTTATGTTTTTATAGATAATTTAACTTTAAATAAAGTACCTATAGTTTTTTAAATTACTTTAGTGTTAATAATATGAACTATACAGTATTTACACTAAACGCATGAAATACTAAAAAAGTGAGAAAAATGCAAAAAAGGTTTTTCCTATCTTCAGATTTTTTTTAAATTTGAAGTCAGCGCGTGTTAGGTTGTAATGAGCGCAGATTTTATTTCAGTGGTCTCAGGGTTTTTTTTTTTGAGAAGTTCACCTCTAGATGGTATTAAATAACTTTTAATTAATTTACAACACGCGATAATTTCGATGACGACCGCTAACAATGATAAGATAATCGCGTGATCTGGTCAAAAAATTTTAAAGGATTAATTTTCTGAAATTAATTAATTAATTTTACTATTTTGAATAATAGTCCTTTGATTTTATTTTTACAAAGTTAAGTTTCAGAACCGAGACCCTATTGAATTATTGTATTTATTATTTTATTTTCAGAAAATATGTTTCTTCGCCACCAAATATATTGGAGTTTTATGAACACATTTGAAAGTTAGACTGCTTGTACATTTTATTTTTTAAATAAGGTTACCTTTGCACAACTGTAAAAAAAACCGTAATAAACCGAGAACAGTGTTAAAGCTCGTTATAATTCTGATAGTCGAATTTATAATTTATAATTTATTTGACAGAGTCTTACACATTGAATATCACGGTGAAACGGCTAACACTGCAATAATTATTGAAAAAGAAAATCCACAAAGAGTGATTTTAAATGATAGGGCATTTATATTTTGAATGACTTGTTAAATTATTATTCCGATCATAAATTAATTAATTCTCTATCTTAATACCTTACATGTTTTAAAAAGTACTTACTAACAACCTATTTTAATGATATTTTTAATTTTACAATAATAAAATGTATAATATTATGTTATACCAATTAAATATTGAATTATATATTTAATTAAATTGTTTCACAGTAATATTGAGAGTCACAATGTAAAGTTGACTTCTATAGAATATATTTTTAATATAACATTATAATTTTTTTATCGTTATTACTAGTAATTAGTTTGAGATTTATCTCAAAACAATTTTACTATTGAAATACAATAGAATGGAATGTACAATTAGTATAATTGATACTTAAAAATACAAAAATAATATAATCTTTTTATACGTTATACACTCTACCGTAAAATGATTTTTGCTCTTGTAATATAGACGTATTTTGTATTACTCTTTCACTCTTGTTTCTAAAATGTGTAGTGAGTATATTATGAAATCCATATTAAATGTGAAGAAGGAACAATATTATTCCCTTGTTTAGGCTTAAAGGGACATTGTTAATGAGAATCACAAATGGCGTCTGCGTCGTTTCTTAGTTTAAGTGAAATCATCACGAATTTTGTAATCTAAAGTAATCAAATGCAATTTTAAATGTTGTACTTGCGTTTTGATAATTTGGAAAGTAATTTTAATTATTACATAATAATTGTAAATATTTTTTTAAATGGATAATATAGAATATGTCGGGGCATAAATAACAAACTAATTTTATCAAAGTGAATAAATCATTAGATTTACATTACCTGTAATAGTAATGGATCATTAATTATGTATATAGAAATATAATTTCCTTGAACATTGAGTCCCTAAAATACTTATACACTATTCTATCCGTCGATAAAGCACAATGCATTAATGTATAATATTTAAACGAAGAAGGAGAGTTTAATATGGTTAATTAGTATGATTCTGACTATAGATTTTCGTATCAAACTTTTCAAGTCCCGAAAACAATTTAATTTATTTCTATGTTGTTCCTATCATCGTATTATCTAATTTCATTCATGTTATTCGAATATACATTATTTTTCTAAACTTGTTTGATCGAAAATATGAAACAACGATAACCAGAATTCTGTATAACCAGAATAACTGTTAATTTACGATTCTATACCATGTTTCAAGTCTCATTAGGTAGGTAACTCATACCAACACAGGTAAAACTAATTAATAATTATTTAATTTGTATTCGTATCAAAATATGAGCACAAATGTTTCACTAGATGTCATATTTATTAATTATTTCATTCTTGTTAAAATACAATCCTTGGAAGTTGATATATTATAGCCAAACCAAATTACATAATTAGTTTAACAGCGTAACACCTATTTCGTATAACGCTTTAATAATAATTGAGAAACAGTATTTAAATTTAGAATTTAAACTCCTCTCAAAGTCTAGAATTTATCTTAAAAGTATTCATTTTTTTTATAATTAAGTTGGTCATAATAATTTTGCTCTTTAATAATTTACTTGAAATGTTATTTTAATTAACCGAGAGTTCACACTTTGTGAACTTAGAATAAAATAGTTCAATTTCATATTTTCATGTAAGTTTCTGGATGCCAATTTTATGGTTTTCTAAACAAAATAATTAAAATTGGTTTATAACGATTATTCCAATGTAAGTAGATTATTATGAAGGTTTAATTAATAATAAATAATAATAAATAAAAGTGGATGTCGCTCTAATGTACAGTATGTTACAAGTGTGAAGTGGGTCAATGTATAATGGATTGTATTAAACTTGAATTTAATGATATAATATCCTTGTATAAGAAAAACGATTCTGAACGGTTTGTTAGTCTGGATATTTTATATTGTTATTATTTATTATATCCTGTAAGTTGAATTAATATTATAATATTATTATTTGTATTCGTTTCTATAGTGATAATGATAAACGAAGCATTAGAAATTAAAATACAATTTTTAGCGGTTTTTCTTAATTTGTCGGTGGTTTTTCCCGTGAAATAAAATAACTTTTGAGAAAATTGAAAAATGACCTTTCTAAAGTAATATTTTGATCCAATTTTCTAAAAGATAAGGTACTATATATTGAAATCGAAGCACTCTTTTTGTTAGAAATTTTGTATACAGGACCAAAAAAATAAAAATAATAAACACCATTGGAAAACCACTAGCTCCCTCGCTCCGCTCAGAATCTAAAAATAACAATACAAAACGTTTATAATATTTTGTGACCCACAATAATTTTGATACCATCAATAATGATATTCTGTATGGTTTATACATATTTTGGGCATGTTTTATTTGAGACGTAAGAATTTACGTTATAGCTTTTACGAAATGTTATCGAATACCCCAAGAAATGGTTTGAACTTTAATGGTACTATTGTAGGTTAGTTATATTTTACTAATATTCGCCTGGATAGTTTATCTTTCGAAGTATACCTTCTAAAGCTACCTACACTAATAAATCCGATGTGCCCATTTCACATGCACTATCTCGCAACAGAGTATTAAATACCGTTAATGGCAATATGCGTTCTTATTGATACATGTTATTTTATGTATTCCGATGACCATACAAAAGTGAAAAAACGTCCAAAATCGTTAATTTAGAAATGGTAGATATATTATAATGAATCATTCTTAAAGGTAAACAAAATGAAAATAAATCGTTATATTCTACCTTTATCCCCTTTTCCACTGTAATATAAGTAGGTATAACACCTAATTTAAGTCACTTTTGAAAATAAGTTGATTCCAACTAAACTCTAAGTCAACGATCTCATTTGTTAAGTACACATTAGACAACTTGTCGAATTAAATGCATCAGAGGACGTGATGCCCGCATTTGTTGTATCCGTCTTGCAAATGCGTACCATCTCAGTATATACCATAGCAAATGTTCGTTCAGCCAAATCAATTTGGTGTCGTTATTTTTAGTATTACTGTCAATTTAAAACTGTCGACATAAAATTAATTCTGATGAACGAAAATTTTGTATGTTGTACGTTCCTAAGACGAAGGCTACTCAAATCCAGGTATCACGTCCTATTCACTCAAGCTATAAGTATAGGTAATTAATACTGTAGGTACATATTAATTATTTATCTCCCAGAAACCTCAAGTGAATAACTTCAGTGTTCAACTGACTCGATTGACTCGTGAGACTTGTGTGAGACGGGTTCTCAGAGAAACTGAGACGTAACAATTTTAACACTATAAATGTCTACAATATTTTACAAGCTATTTATATTATTAGAATAAATCTAAAAGTTAAATCCATGGAAGTCGCTCTGCAGTGTAGATGTTTTGAGTGTAATTAATTCTTCTTTGAGTAGGTCACTGCATTGGGTCAAAACCTAAAAAAAATCTATAAATACACATTTCGATACTTTTCTTTTTACTTTCCATTTTTGATTGTATAATATTATGTACTTACAAAATACAAAATTCAAAACCTAGTTTTAGAAACTCAATTTGGATTCAATAGTAAACAATTATTATTGTATCAAGTCTACGGGATAGATGGTGTCCGTACATTTCTTGTAAATAAATAGTACTTCATAAGTACATGACGTGTCTTTCAAGACATTGGTCATGCGTTCAATCGTGTTATTTGTTTGTGATCTCTTCATAAAATCCAATTCCTCATTGATACCTTATTTTTAGAATAATAATAATAATAAAAAAGTTTAATAGGGAACTTTCAAAATATATATTTCACTTAACAAAATTAATTCTCGAACATAAAAATAAAATAATATTATAATAAATAATGAAATAATATATTCAATAAACAACATATAAAAAATCATAATACAAAATAAATTATAATATAGTAGCACGTAGCTTAGTGTGTTTCCTTGAAATTTAGATATTCCATCGGCCGGACGTTTCATCTCGCGTTCGAATGAGGTAATGTAACAGTGCCTATACCTAATATACATATTTAATATTATATATATATATATATATTGTATGTATATTAATAATAATTTACTAACTGCTAATGTAATGTTTGTTATGCTGTCGTTAGCAATTCGTAGTATATATTATCATCGTATATATGGACATGATTTGTGGTCGGCGGCTGTCGACCGAACGAGTATAGATAATGTCGAAACAGAGAGACATACACGCACTGTGTTTGGTATCGTATGGATAATAATAATATTGTTGCAATAGGTTCCAATGTTTATTTTTTTCTCTTCTGACTGATTGGAAATTTTATTTTTATTTTTTACCTTATGCGAGTTGTGAATTGTGACACACTGCGTCCCTATCTGTGTTCTAATCATCGCCCAAAGGACGATTCTATTTTAACAATGAATATATTATTGGGAATAATAATATTATGTGGGTATGTAGTGTACGATGTCATGTACCTAACTATTAAATGCTGCAGCTGGTCTGCAGCCAGTCAAATTTTTAAAGCTGATCTCTGCAAAATAAATTCCTAGTAATTTATAAACGGCTAGTATAAAAACTGAAACATGTAGGTTCTTTATCGTGTATTTAATTTTAAGTTTTGTAATATTTGTAGGTATACATTAATGCATCTAACGCCTATTATATAATATACACAGATAAGACGTGTAGGTTCCTCGCAAAAAAATCTTACAAACACATAAAAATCGTTAGTTGTTTTAACTTCAAATGTAGTTAATATTGAATACATTTGAACGTCGATTTGCCTTGGGGTTGGGACTCAATAAATGTTAATTTTACTACTATTCATCATTATTAAAATGCGTTCAAATTTATTGTTCAGACAGATACAAAAAGTGATATTTTAGGATATATTATAACGGTGTAAGATTAACTTTCATAATATTGTAAATTTAATTTTTTTTATTGGTTTCAAATTGAAACTACATTGTGGAAATGGCTAAAAAAATTGACATTTTTAAATGGTATTCTATAGAGACTTCGATGTGGTTAAAACAACCTCAAGATCCAGACCAACGGTAATTACTTATATATTTTTATACTTATTAATAAGTAAGTATAAAAAATATAAAAACTGGGATCTCCAAGGAATCGAAACCGTAGCCTATGGTAAACCTCTTATTACCTTTCCGACTCATTAACGTACCTCCCTACAGGATACTGTGTTTGAATTGGGATAAAATATACCAATTAGGAAAAGGAATGTTGAAAACTAACGTTACTACATATTGCTTTTGTGAAAAAATTAAAACTTGCTTACATTTTGAGTACTATACCTAATACGGTCAGGCTCAGTTGCATACGTATTAGGTAGTTTAATAGTACGTAATAGTTTTTTTTTGTGGGGGGAGAGAGGGGCAAAATAATTATTATTTTTTCAAATACTTAAAAATCTTGTGGCTTGAAATTAATTTAATACAATTAAAAACAAATTTGAAAAACTTTTGAATAATAAATTACATTTTAGTTTTAAGGCTAGGTGCATATGCAATGAAATACTGAAAAAAACCCTCCGAATGAGTAATTAATTAAATTAAACATTATTTTAGAGTCGAAACAACAACAAATTGAATTGTTAATGAATTGGGCTAATGTTTTAAAACAACAAAGTCAATTAAACTACCGGTGTTATATTATATTGAATATCTACAACTTCTTAAATTTAACTTATTTTGGATATTATTATGAATGTTAACTCATTATAGATACTGGACATCGTAGTGTGAAGTTAAATGAACAACTGTATTTTTAAGGATGTGAGTTTTTTTTTATTACTATACACCCCGAAGTCGGTTAACCCCTTGTCCCCTCCCATCAAATATATTTTCTAATAAATACAATCATGACCATCGTTTTATATTATTGATTACACATTTACTGCAACATTATATAATATATCATGGTATAGGCACTTCATACAACGATGCTATTTTTTCTTAAAGTACCCATCGTCTAAAATAACATAATATCTAATATTTTTAGATAGAATATTATACATTTTATAACCTGTTCCTTAATACCGTCATAATAATATACTTACTCAGTGTTTTTTTCGCTAACTTGTTTATTGTAATGGAAAAGTCACGTGATCCTACATTGATGCAAGTACTCAAGTTCAGACTTTCCACACTACAAGCTGTTTATTATATCCTATACAAATTTGACATTTGAGATCACCCATTCATCAGTTTGTTCTCTGACACTGACATTAACTATAATAATGTATCGGCCTTTTAACTTTTAGACTTCAGTTTCGCTTAAATTGAAATTTACAAATTTGAATTTTAAACATCGTTCTACGGACCGCGCTCTTGTTGCCAACAGACGTAAAAAAAATACACTTCTGTCTATTTTAACTTCCACGTTTTTTATTCAGTATGGCTTTTGGCGCAGTGTGTGGTCTAGAACTTTAAAACATGTCGCACATTATCTAAATTATTAATTAAGTAGTTTGTATCATCAGAAGATCTTATTTTAAAATTATTTTCATACCTATTAGCCAATGTTTCGCAGTGGGTTCGGTAGGGAGTAGTAGTTTCATAAAACGAACCATTATAATTCATTAAGAAGATTTATTTTTATGTGTTGCATACATTCGTAGCAAATATACATTTTATATATTTCGTTTATAAACTCGAACAATCTGCAGTTTTTTATTTATTACTTGTTTTAATTAATAACGAAATGCATTAAATTATAATAAACGTTTTAGATGACGTTCACCTATAAGTTTTTTCAAGCTTAAATTAATTATTTTAATTATTCATGTATGTAAATACAATAATATTATTCCATTAATTTTCAAGTAACAATAATAATAATATCCTAGTATATGTAGTGGGTTAGTTTAGGTTATGATTATTTCCCTATTACGGTCATAGTATTATGTTATTTCAAACTCGTGAATGTTATTTATCTAATGTCAGTATCCAAACTGTATATAATACATTGTACTGTCAATAAATGGCGTACAATCTAAAGCTCGTCCAAGATAGGGGAGATCGATTGTAAATGTTCAATACAATTCTATTATATTTGTGGGTGATGCATGCCGTTTTTTTTTTTTTTTTGATATTGTGTATTTTATACTTGGATAGTTAGACGTGTATAATATAGGTACAAATAGTTATTTTTATATGTCATGTGTTTAATTTTTCAACACTTCAAGTCGTCATGTAGTAGTCATTCGAGTAGTCAAACACATCAACAGACAGTTGACAGTTTTGCTTTTTTCTCGAACCGCGTTTGCACTTTTATCCGTTCCACAATTATTATTATAGTTGCCTATACGTCTCGCTCTAATAACAACGCACTGCGCGTATTTGATTCTAATAAGACGTTATCGTGTTAAATAATTCTATCTTGAATATGTAATCTTCAAACATAATATCCGATTTACGATTATTACAATCACACTATACTCAATAACGACACGCATAAAATAATAATAATATTATGGTAAACATGTCTTACGACGCACCCGGGTTATGATACGTGATGTTTCGTCCAACGCGTGTCATAAATTAATATTATTTACACTCGTTTCCGTGTGTTTGGGCCCGATGTATATTTAAAACCCGAACGCTACACGCGCTAACGCAGCCGTCCTAAATACAATGATTTTAGTTTTTTTTTTTTTTGTCCACTGTTGACCGTATGAAGTTAGCCCCCCCCCCCCCCCACACACACACACACACACACACACTTTGGCCGACTTACTTCAAACCAACACCAATATTTAGCCGAATATCGCCTAAAATCGTTCCGGTACTCCATTTCAATAATATAATATTTAGACTCGCGTAGTGGTTATAATATATTTGAATTAGTTAATCACGCTGTATAAGCAACGCAGATATATACATATATCTGTGTCGCGGTTATCGTACTTTGTGGGTATCTACCCACGCCGAAAGTCGCTATTTCTTCGATTGCGACTATCTTTGCTCGCTCCTCGACGGTTATTGATTTGTGTAAATATGGAGGACGGTTAAATTAAGTAATGTGCTGCAGAGTTCTACCGGAAAGCTTTCAAAGAGTTTGAACGGGTTGATTCCGTATTTACGCGCGTCTTCCAAATAAGTCTTTAACGTAATTAATACGATTGCGAATAATATAATATTTATTCTCTGAATAATATTGTACCCGCAATGCTGCAGAATAATTACAGCATTATTCATCACATTACGATCTAGTAATCTTCATTTTAGGAAATTAATTTAATATAATTCACCTAGACACTTTAATGCTGCAGTTTATTCAAGTAGGTACCCATTATGTTTTTATTATCATTATATTATTATAATATTTATAAATGTACTTTGCTTTGGGTAAACTTTATTTTTATTTTAGATAATTTGCTTTTAATTATTAAAACATTTTAAAACTGGAATTGGTACAAAATTGTTTTATAAAATGGTGTTAAAGTTTTTTTTTTGTGTTAGATTTAAATCTGTTTAATAGTATTTAAATTAAGTATATCGATGAAAAAAAGAAAAGTAAACATTATATTTAAACATATTATTAAACATTAAAAACTCCCAAAACAGAATAGAATTTTTTTACCAAAACAGGGCGAAATCACTTCGAGTACTTTGGTTTACATTAAGGTTTAAACGAAGCATAGTTAGTACATGTAAATAAGATTTTTTTTTTAGGTACGTATATTTTATAATGAGATCGTTTTCGAATACATAATTTTATTTTTATTTCAAAACTTGTTCATTTTTTTTAACCGCTTTATAATCGATCAACATTGTCATATTATGACCTATCTAAAACGTATTATTTTGGTAACTTCTATCGGTAGTAGTTTCTCTATAAAATAACTCGATTTGTCATATAGCACTTTCCCTCCATATTCTTAGGCGAGAACACTAAATTTTTTTTTTATTATTAATTAACCAGCGGCAACCTAGGCCATTGGGTGGTTTTTAACTGTGGGGGGGGGGGGGGTACTGTAGGTTTTAGACACGTGTGTTTGTTAATTTGGCAGATTTTTTAGTGGGCACCCGTAGGTATCTGCCATGCCTGGGGGGGGGGGGGGGGCACTTCTCTCCGGACACCATGACTTGCCCGAAGAAAAATGCCACCCGCGGCCGAGGTTTTGAACCGGCGTATGTGCGCGTCGCAACCGACGCCTTGGTCCGCTCGGCCATTTTGTCCCCAATAAATATATTAATCAACTATTTACAATAATTGGACATTATTTCAGCGAATAGTATATTGAGCAGCGGTTAACACGTTTTTACGACGAAAACTTATTATTCTCAATTCAAGCGGTTTTTTTTCATTATATTTTATTTTTCAATTAAAATTTGTGATACATATACAAACATTTTGTGCAAAACATAATGTAGAAATTAGAATTTCATTCGTTTTTATATTATTTGAATGGCTTATTAAATACGTGTATATTATTATATTTTTATTGAATAAATACCGTGAGTGATTAAACACATTTTCGTATAGTAATTTTCCAGAACAATAAAATGGTTAACGAAAATGATCTGAATAATATTACCACCATAATAATAGCTTACACAGTCGCCCTCTTATTTGTGGTAAAATCGGCTCCTGCGTACACCTGGACACGAGGGTTACCTCTGGTGCGTAATAATTTGCAGTGTGTGTCTTTCAAAAGTTTCATAATCAAATAAAATTCATATAATTTACGAGCAATAGAAACTTTTTCTCCCTTGGAATGGTACCATTATAATCTAATAATATATATGCCTACAATTTATCGTTTGTATATTATTATATTAGCTTATGACGATAAAACTGTAACCCATCGTAATTTCTTATTGTCAAATCCAGGCCGAAAACACCATAATACCTACCGATACCCAATATTTAAAAATAAATTCTGTTTGTGATAGTAATTATTATCATTATAATTATATAAGTCCTGTGATACGAATAATTTATTGTTATATTATGTGGTAGCCGATAGGTTGTATTACGTTATGACAAAAATATGAATTTTTTTGTAATTTCTGGAGGTAATTATACTTAATAGTCTTAAATTAAATGTATTAACCACTATCAGTTAGCACTAAAATTAAAAAATAAAAGATGTTTATTCTTCACAAATATTATTACTATAGACTATAGTAATAAATTAATTACTAATAATACGTGGTAAGAAAAAGACCTAAAGACGTTATATGTTGCCTCTTCCTGAAATGTCCTATAAATCAATATTTTAATTTAAGTATAAAAAACTGAAAATTAAGTAACTTAACAATTTGAAGTTCTGCTATCCTACAGTAAAAATACATGTCAGGCGTGTTGTATTTCAGGTCGCCTATCAAACCTGCCTATTATTTTGAAATTATCAAAGCAATATTTTTTATCAAATTTGCTATCATTTGTTGATAGCTATTGTCCATCAAAAACTATGATGTACTTTAAATATTTCATACACAAAGTTTAAAGATATCGAGTTTGTTTATGAAATATATATTTTTTTTTTTTAGACTAGCTACTTTGTTCCTGCTCTCAAACCTCCTGCGAAGTTTTATCTAAAATGCTTTCTATAATACTTCAAATACTTCAAAAAGTACTTGTACTTTTTTTTTTTTTTTGGTTGTTGCAATCGTAAGACACTAAAATATTTTAAAACTTTTTAAATATTACGGACATATTTTAGATTTTTGTAGGTAAAGTTTTTTTTATTAGAATTTTAATTTGATTTTTTAAATATTTTTCTATAATGGTAAAAAATGTATTGTTATTTTTCAGCAAACTTATATGTTTATATATAAACTCTAGATTATGTCATCTATATTGCAGATGCAAATATTTATCTATTATTTACAGTATTGAAAAGTTTATATTATTCAATACATATAGTTTAAATATTGGGAAAATATTACATTAACATGGTTTGATATTTTCTAGAACTATTTTTTTTAATCCGAATTAGCTATATAATAATATATACATGTTACATTGCTTAACTTTCCACTTAACTGATCATTAAAATAATATTGTTTTATATACTATATGTATAACAAAAAAAAAAATACTAACACTAAAAACAAAATAATTATTATTCTAAAATGGGAAAAAATAAATATAATAATAAACTTAATTAATAATTTAAACTGCCATGTATATAAAATGTATTATTTCACGTTTTTATATAACCTAATACATCATCCTTTTTTAATAATTTATGTTAGTTAAAAAATATGATTGATCTAATGGCATCGTCTATAGTAATTTATTCGTTTCATTGAGAAATAAGTAGGCACATAATGTACTAAATTACTTTATGTGACGACAAAAACATAATTTATGATTAGTTCAGTGATAAATTGTACCTATGCATGAGCCACATTCGTATTTTCTAATTTAATAATCAATATGGGCAATTATCAATAAATTTATGACTTTATTTTAATTGTTACCCATTAATTTATAAATTTATATTATTAAAAACAGATGATAGGTATCGGAGTTTAAAATAATTTGGATAAACCAAATTTTTGTTTCGTTATTGTGACTTATCTAGGTAGTATTATTTAGATTTGATAAATTCAATAGACATAAAAACGCTAAAAAATATATTAAAAATTAATTAGTTAACATTACTTTCATTCCTGTACATAAACAATGTTTTCCGAACGGATAAAACTATAAACTTACAATATTATATATTATATTGCAAACATACGTGGAATTGTGCGTTTATTGGCCATTTAATTTTCTCAAAACAAGCAAAATTATTAAAACAACATAACATAAAATACATGGATGTTGTATATGTGTATATGTTGATTCAGCCATTCGGGGTAAACAAAGTTTATAGTTCGATTTGATCGAAAATGCAGTATTCTGTGCATTTAAGGATTCGTTTTAAATAAATATTGTAATGAAATATTACTCGTTCGATGTCTACGTCTATTATATAGGTCTCTCCTAAACATAAAACATTTTTATAATATTATGGTACAAGTAGCGTATTGGTATATTATATTTTAATAATAATATTTTAGAAAATATGAAGTACCTACTCACAGTTTTATCATCACATTATACTTTATAATATTATATACTGTTACCGGATAGGTATAATTAGCTATAATAAATTACCGTTAAGAGTTTGAAGTATATATGGTGCCCGTGAAGTGCCAACTGAAATATAATATATAAATATGTTTTGAAATTATTCACCGTAAATGTACGTAAACGACGTGTGGATATTATTAATCTTAAAACGTGAATCCGATTTCCTATTAACGCGTGTAAATTATGTGTATTGTATTAATTATTATTTTTAATCGGCACGAAATATACGCCACATTGTGTCATACATATTGTGTTGTAAATATGACGTTTAATATGTTTTTCAGTGCGTACACAGTGTAATACGTATAACATTATGTAATGTAGCTGAAGTCAATAATATTTCGGTATTATTCGTATGATTAATAAATTGATACTTACCTTCTTATTTCATTAACAAACATTTATAAATATATACAACTTCGCGTATTATCTCAAGTAGGTACTACGGCTCGCTCTTAGTTTATTTAAGGATCCTCATCAAACTTTAATAATTTTAAATAAACATTATGTAGGTTCTATTAGTATTGATTAGTGAATCGTGTGGTAAAGCAATTTACTAAGTGATCAATCAGCTTAACTTAATTTACTAAAATAAAGTTGTTTATAAACATTACGTTAATATTATATTTGTAATTTGTTAACAGTTATGACATTAAAAGCACAGTATTATTATTAAATTGACTTCAAATACCTACTCGTGTCTCATCATCTGAAGTAGAACATCTCACATAGCCAGCTGGACTGCTCACTCGGTTGTCGGTTCTAATCTACAATACAAGAATATTATATTACGTGTAGGCAATTAATGTCTTAAAGCAAACCGATCTAATGAACCAAACGTAAAAAAGTGTAGTGTTATGTCCACGAATTATTATAATATAATGTATTAATGTAAAACACACATGAAACGTAAGAAAAAAAATAAATATCAAAATCATTATTATTATTATTTTTTGTTTTAATCAAATAAATACCATACGAGAGTACATTTCCGGATTTGTGTCGGAAAAACGAATCGCGTTGATCCTAAAAACCTTAGGTTTAAGTCATAATAATTGTTATGCGTGACAACGCACGCACACTGGGATGCGACTTGGACAAGTCTCGCGAGGCTTTCGACGGGCACGGGAGATTGGTCGCACAACCCTTAAAACATATACGTAAATAACGGCGGATTTACCTGCTGAACAAATCCCGTCGCACGGTAACTATAATATACATATAAATACAACACATTGTACGGCACTCCTGCCGTCGCTGATTCTACACCACCACCGCCACAGCCGTCTCCTCCCGTCCGTTTCCCAAGTCCCGCACGTGATATTTTCATTACCATATGTTTTATTGCCCCCCGCGCACTCTTGCCGAACAATGGCGAATTTACATATTATTCGAAACGTCATTTCTCCCTGCTCTCGGCCCGTGCAAGCTGCAGCACACCGACTGACGTCCCGAGTTGTCGTATAATAATGGCGAATCTGAGTAAAAGCCAACTCGGGATTTGAGCGAACTCCGGGTGCACGCAGCAAAGACAATACGTGAAATATTGGCAAAAACCGGAGTAACGGAACCCACGACGAAGTTTGCGCCGACTGATGCGGCAGAAGGAGAGAAAAGGAGTAAAAAGAAACACACACACACGAGAACAGAAAATATAATACTATATAATATACAATAATGTGCCCATTGCCCACAAATTATACGTAACTAGTTGAGTACCCACGTGTGACTGTATATTGGCAGTATGCAAAATGATTATTATTTACTAGTTTCTACTCCTCCGGTACATTATATTATTGTCATCACAACTCTCGGCCGTTTTTCCTCCAATAATCATATTATCACCGGGTCTCCGCGTGTTATGTCTATATTGACAAAGATATAAGGTCCTCGTTATACTATAGAAGAGCATATAAAACAACGAGTGGAAAAAAAAAACAAGTACGTAGCTACCTATATATTATTATAATCATATTATATAGGTACACTTATATATCATGCACGCAATAATATAATATGATTTACCATAAGTATACCCCGGTGGGACTTAAAACCAATTAAAATATGCGCAGATGGTCATATTTCAATGTCGATATCATTATTAATATATCGGTGCAATGAAAAAATCGTAAATCGTTTAATAATGTTTTACTATATATATATATATATATATAGGTATAGGTAGATAATGTGTTTATAAACCGTTATAGACGTTAACCTTACTACAGACTATATTATGCACTTGGATTTTTATTTGGGTGTACAAATTGGCAAAATTAAATTTGATGAGCAGATCAAACGGTTCGTACAATGCCATTCTGTTCAACCGGTATCATTCAATTTACCAGTTATTTGGATTCACCTGCACGTATTAAATTCAACGCGTCCAACGAATTAAATAAAACGATAAGACACACAGAATATCGACCATTGTTGGTTAAACAATTTTCACTATGCGATAATGGCATCATCAAAAATTACTGTACAGGTATCTTAAATATGAACGCCGATCAATAAGTTAAAATCAGCTCATGTTTTATGTAATCACGTGGGTTTTTAAACACCGAATCAATTGCATTGCAGGGGAATCATATTATTTTGTTGTAATTAAAAATAAAATAGTATGGGTACATTTTTTAATAGTCATTGTTTTTAATTAATAAAAAATTTAATAATTTTTAATACATTTTATAATTATTATCATATCTATTAACCCCACAATAGTTCGTATGTATTCTATAAGACCTTGCAAAACTGTTGACTAGCTATATCAGTTAGAATAATCAATTATGTGCTGCAGCAAACATTATCAAGATACAATTATCATGTTAAACGTGTGACCAATTCTCAGATGGTTCACGATATGGACGTTTAACAACACTGTTACCTCCCACACATGTGTTTACGAAATAAAAAAATAATAATTTCATTTTAATACGAAGTGTACAACAGTGACAACAAATGTGTGTAAAATTTCTTTCTAAAAATAATGTCAGTAAATTTATAATTATATTCGTCAATTATACCGTAAGTAAACAATTTCTCTAGATTTAAATAATAATATGCTTACCTGGTCCTCTCATATTTTAGGGATGATTTCTAGAAGTTGAAGTGCAGACTTCACACGTCTGATTAGGCCAACTCCTACGTTCAAACTTCCATTATCCCTTATAAACTCGTATTATATTATGTAATAAGAATAATACTCTTCTAGAACCAGTATAGGCGTAAGGAATAATATTTTCACCTGGGGTCCTTTTTTAGTAACCCTTCCCGTCTGACTCAAACGAAACTGTTTCTGTGACCTCTAACATTTTACTAATATAAAATAATCTCAGGTTTCTTCACTGTGAGACTTCCGTCAGTGGGTTTTTTTTTCACGATATTAATAATTCATTGTAATTAAATTGCTTGTTGTACTAATTATATAATATTGTACGTCGTATTTTAATTTCTCCTGAATAAAGCTAATGTTTAAAACGAAAAAATAAAAATACAATGTGCTTACATAATAATGAGTACCTATGACTTGATATGAGATTAAATTTTATTTTATAAAATAATATTTTAAGTTATAAATTATATTATAAGAGAATGTATTTGACACATACAATATATTCGTTTTAATTTGTTGTTAAAGGGATGACGTTTTATATACGCTTCGCCTCCAAAATATGAATTAATTTATTTTATCATAGATTTATAACTTCATGCTACTTGTAATTATTATTTTAATTATACCGTATTTTTTGCTTAGTTTTTGTTCACGACTTATTTATATTATGACAAAATGGGACGAAAGCATCACAAAATTACAAAAAAATAAAAAAACTTTAAACGCAAATTTGTAATATTATAAATTTGGCCGTCAAAAAATGTATCTTATATTATCAGTAAAATATTATTTAGATAGATTGTATGCATCCTACTTGTGCAAGTTTTACAATACACTTTATATGATTTTCATCTATATCTATGAAAATAGTACAGAATACCAAGGTAACAATATAATATTACCTGAAGTACAATAGCCATACTTTCGATCCCGAAGATTGTGTGGTCCCAAAAATGTATTCAGAAATATTATTATGATAAATGAAAAAAAAAAACTAAAATATACTATAGGTCGAATGCCACTGAGATATTGAAGTTAAATAATAAAATCACCTCGACTTGGAGTCTTATTGGAACACAGTTTGAACGGCACACGCGTGACACTTATACTGCAGTAGAAATATTTTATTATTTATGAATAAAACTATTCACATCACGTATAATACATGTATTGTTTTATTTCAAATCGTTAGTTCAAGAGAATAATATTGTTGACATGAAATAACTATATATTCTATATTATGAGTTTGACTAATGGAAAAATATTTAATTGAAAAAAAAATGTTATCGTCATTCTCGGGAAAATGCTTTTTTTCTAAAATTACTCAACATACAGTCAGCGAGAATTTCGTTCATTTTTTTGGTAACTCCGATATGAACAAATAAAATATGTATTTTAAATGACCGTTCGTTGATCACTTTATATGGAATTTGACGTAGGTATGTCTGGAATTCTTATAAGAATTTTTTACTCGGTGCGGTGTCAAGTACTAAACGTCTTATGCTAAGTATTTAATATAAGGGGTTTTTTAACGATTTTTCTGGTGACATTATATTATTATCTATTTGTACATTTTTTTCGGAAATAAAACTATAAACATGTTATCATTTGTAGTAATTAAAATAATGAAGATTAAATGTATATCATTTTAGTGCTTAACATGATACTTTTTAGAGTAAATTACACTTTTTAATTAAAACTTATTAATATTTGTTTATTTATAAACATTATAATATTATAATTTTATATTTTTATTAACATAAAAAAAATTCAAATATACATTCAGAACACAATATACTTTTAAGTAAATAATAATTATTGCTGAATTTAAAATCGTATTCAAAGTTATTAAAATATTATTAAATCGCTAGAATTATAAGGGTGTAAAAAATATTTTAATTTAAAACGCTTCAAAATTATTCATTCCTATGAATATATATTATGTTTAATGTTTATAATGTTTAGGTACCTAGCTAATACAATGTAAAAAAATTCCTTTTCTTTTAGCGTTTATTTAATAAAATTAATATTCCATTACATTAGCATGGTAAAATAAATATGTTAATTCAACTACAAATTGATAATATGCATAAACATGGATTATATTGATTCTATCTTTATAATAATATTATTAACCTATAGTAAAAGTACTTGGTTTTTTTGTTTTATTATTATTATAATTATTATTAATTTAGATTAGCTCGAGTCTAACATTGTTTACTAAGGAATTGCTGTTGATAAACCATAATTAAATTGACTATTTAATTTATTTAATTTAAGATTTTAATTTGAATTAAGATCTAAGTCAGCACATAATTATTACATGTGGCCAAAAAAAAAAAACGATCATAATCACACTTATTACCCAAAAACGTTGTTTTCCGATACATTTAACACTCCAGTATAATAAAGCCATTCTAATAGAATGTTTATATAAATTAATATTTATGTTTTAAAATGGTTTCAACTATTCAATAGTTTTTAGACTACATAAGTTAAAAATAAGAAAAAAAAGAAGGAGCTCCTTCTCTTTTAGCTCAAAATCTATTTAGTTACATGTATATAAAGTATTTAATGGATACAAAGAGAAAACCATCAAAGTATTTACATCACTATTCCATATTATTATCGAATACCATTTAACTAAATATACATATTAATTATTAATATTATTGTTATCATTATTAAATAATTCTGCAAAAGTACGACAAACAACTTAAATTGATTACGTAAGGATACTGTGATCTACAGGTATCTGTATAATTTTATCTACTCGTGTAATCTGCTGAATATATATATATATATATATATATATATATATATTATATAGTATCATTAGTGTAATTTTGTGCTGGGTGTGAGTAGTGTTGGTGCAAACAATGGCAGATCCTAATGAAAGGGTTCAAATTGATTAATCTCTCTTGAGAGGTAAATGAGAATATAATCGAGACATATGCAGCAAGGAGTTCTTTAGATTTTGTTACTTACAAAAAAAAGTTAATTTTCATCTCTTTTAGCCTTCAAAGGGGGAATTATCGCCTCGAGAGATTAAACTGGTCCTTTAATCTTCGTAATGAACTAATAATATATAAAAATAAAACATTATAAAATATTATAAGCAAATGACTTATCACCTTAGTACGTGGTATAATAATTATAATTATAATTATAATACTATAAATAATGAATACTGTACCAATCAAATTAATATTGGTCATACTATATTATAACGTTGTTATATAATTGTTCAACTTATTAATATATAATTTTTTTTTTTTTACAAGCAATATACAATGTGTATCATTGGACACAACAAGAATATAGGCAATATATTATTTAAAAATTAAAACAGGCTATACCTACTATTACTACAAAACAAAAAAATAAAAACCACTTTTTAGTTACTTATTATTATTAATACTATGGGAAACAAGTAGGTAATAATTCATTTCATATAACATTAAAACGACTGAACAAAAAATTAAAAATTCATATTAAAACTGTTCTGTGTTTAATGTTTAAAATGGTTTGGTTATATGAAATGTTCTAATTTAATTGGTTTTATATCGTTCATTAACGATAATTTTGCAATTTAATATTACAAACACAACAATAAAAATATGCTCCATAATTTATATTTTTGTCTCGTAAAAACGATAAAATATAATAATGCAACAAACAAATGCACAGTTTTTTTTTACATCAAACAATATAATATTTATTAATCTATTTATGAGCTTAAATTATTTCAATTTATATCGCACGCTCGTGTATCCATTTATATAGGTACGCCATAAAACCGTCCGAAATTCCGTCTGCTGTTGTGGGCGTAACCGTTTTCCACCAAAAAAACCCTCGCCCGTTATCACCATGGCCGTTTTCCGCCAAAAAATAGTATTTAAGATATTTTTTGAGAACCCCTGAACAGAATTTGATGTATGGACTAACCTTGTATCACACATATTGATCATAAACTATTATCTGTATGACTATATCTTATCTTGCTATTATTATTCACCTCTTATATAGGTACACCCAATGTATTTCCAAACGTATACGCTTTTATAATATACAATAAAATTAAAACGATACATATAGTATATATTATACGATATATTGTCGTCCAAATAATACATTACTATAAAAATTAAAATTAAAACAAATTGTGTGTTAAGACAGTATAAGTATAAAATATTTTTGATTATTAACATAATTTTGAATATTTACTGTACGAAAAAGAGACTTTTTTGACAAACTCGAACTTAGTTAAATGCCCATATATGTATTTTTTAATGTATTTTTCATTTTTTAATTGTCTTAACTGAATTATTTTTCGTGGAGTTGATTCGCGCTTGACATTTTACAATATACACTGGTCTGTACCTCATCAATCAAATTCTGAACCCACGTAAATATTGAAGGTGAGTTTTTATATAACGATTGATTGAAGTCGGAATGAAATGATTCATACGCATTCGTGGTTCTTGTTCATGAAGAAGTTGCTTCCGCCAGTAACTTGGGGGGGGGGACGTACTTGTATTTGAGATGTAATTGTTCAATAAATATTGTGAAAACGCTAGAACACGATTATCAGATGGACACTGTGGCATAAAATCTTCCATAAAACAACTCATTACTTCACTGGGACTAAAAAATAATAAACCAAAGGTATGCCTTCGGCACATACCAATATTACACATATTTGTAACTAGACGTCTAGACCTAGAGATTGAATTTATCGATACCATGCTTGGGTCAAGTGAAATCGACAACCAACTACATTCATCCCAGGCCAAACTTCATCAATTGCATTTAGTATAGCTTTTTCGAGATCACAAGTTATATTAGTTGGTAAAAAAAGACGACCCATGTTATCACACAACTCCGATATTTTATTTAATATATAAATGTAAGTGTCTGTTTTCTTGTCATGCAGCAAAAAAAAAATATGAGTGGTACATAGTGCCCATTTTTGTACCCATGAATTGTATACATTTGAGTAAAAAATCTAGCACTGTATTGGAAAGTGCCATCCATATATAATAGTTTGGACATCACATAAAAAATTTAAATTTTTTGCACATGAAAAAATCAAAACATTTTTAGAATCATTGTTTAATAATAAAAACGGTTCACCTTGCATCGCCAAAATGTTCATTTCTCGTAATGAGTCGTGTACAATTGTATAGAATTTGGATTAGCTGGAAGAACTTTTCGTCGGCTTTCGTACATATTTTTTCGTACACGATCTACGTCATTAACGGAAATAGTAGTACATGAACTTTGTCCAATTTCCCGTTAAATAATTTTTTTGGGTCTCATGCTTACATCTTCTACCGCTTTACGCTTACAGGCTGAATTAATAATTTGTCAATTAGACGTCTATCGATAGCACTATGATCTGGTGTATGACTACATTCAAATTTCACCAGTACGTAATTATAATTATTATTTTTTGTAAAAATTTTAGCATTACACTGTTTCTCGTAGCACCTCCACCGAGTAATAGCGTCTTTTGACGTGTATGCATGTGTAAATTTAAAATGTTTGTATACTAGCATAATAATATGACTGCGGTTACTAGTTATCACTTCAATTTTCTCGGACATTTTTTCTTTGACACCGTGGTTTCAACTGACAGGTGCAGACTGACAGCGAACGGCTGATAGCGAATAGCGCTGAGATGAAATAATAATAATATCGTAATCATTACTATTTGATGAATTTAGTTCAGAGGTTCTCAAAAAAATATCTTAAATACTTTAATAATATTTTTTGGCGGAAATCGGAATATAACCTTTGGCGGAAAACGGCCATGGTGATAACGGGCGAGGGTCATTTTAGCGGAAAACGGAAACCCCCGCTGTTGTATACTTACAACGTGTAGTAAGTAGTACTGTGTATATTTATGTATTATATTACTCGAAAAAGTCTTTAACCGTAGATTATACGAGTATTTTCTGGTTACTGATGTAAGTACGCGCCAATAATACTCGTGCCATAATTATCGTAAATACATTTTATTCACTTCGCACTCTAAATTAGAGTTGAGCAAATGCGTCGTTACAATAATAATAACCCTTCAACAACTTTAACTACAAACAATAAAACAAAATTTAATTATAACAGAATTTCAAATCCACTAAGACGAAATACACGATAACTTTACTGAGACCGGACACCCAAGTATAAAAAACAATAACTACTAAAACAAAACTCGGAGGATTTTATTCATATTATTATTTTTAAGTAAGTTATGATCATTGTCATAAGAGTTTTATAATTTACAGAATAAAATATATTATTTTGAACGTAAAATTTGCCGTGTTGGTACGTTTCTAAGACTGAGATAACTGGACATGCGGGTGTGGCGTCCCCTTAAGTAGAAATCAAAAAAATAATTCTAAACTCATTCTAATTATATTAAATATTATAAATTCAAAACATAAATAAAAGTGGAGAAGTCACTCTGCTGTATAGTAGGTTTTGAGATGACCTCGTAATTGATAAGATTTTGCTAAGGTCACTGCAACGAATGTGTTAAATTCAAATGCTAAGATCGTTATCATAACGAAAAGAAACGCCTTATCCCGTGTCTCTTTCGACACCCGCGAGATCGTGTCTACCAACTGGTCTGCTGGTGCGTCAGCTACCATTGACTGAATGACACAAAATAATGAATGTCGTATTTAAAATTGTTTATTTACTAATTTACGATAGATAACTAAATACTTTTCAACATAAACGTACGTTATATTACTATAAGACCACTCAATACCAACCATATCATATTTATAATTATATTTGGTAATACATAAACAAAATAATGATTTTTTATTGGATTATACATTTTTTTTTAAACAGAACGGCAATAATATAATATATTAATCTATTGATAAACACAATTTAAAGAATTACATTTTTTACAAACACAATTTTCTATTAGTATACCTATATACATAAATATTTCTACCGTATATGGCTGGAAATATCCGAGAGAATTCCCCAGCTCACCATTGCAGGCGAACCTGAACAATAACCTACTAAAACAAAACGACTACTATTATATGAACGAATTAGTAACCAAACACGAATCTCAAATGCATTGCAGCTCTTTTAGTAATATATTTAATAACCACGATATTTAGTTAAGCGGGTACAAATGTGACACGCCATAGGCAGTTGCTAGACGGGGCTAGTTGTGGATGCTTACTGATTAGAGTTAGTACACTCAAATTTGTTGTCAGCACCCCCAAAAACTTCATTAGTTATGTACATCTTAAACTGTAGTGTATTAATTTATATAATGCAATGAATACAAAATTGGCTACGGAATATCAATATATCATGGCACAAGATCGATTTGCAAACATATCACTGTCAGATATTGAAAAAGATCTAACAAATCAATCAAAAAAAAAAAAAAAAAAAACTGAAGATATAATATTATAACAAATAAATTTGCAACTGAATACAGGAGAATATATTCCTTAAATTCAAATACCTAGTTATTTATTATTAATATTTTATTTAAATGACTGATAACATTATTATTATTATTATTATTATTATTATCAAAAATATTGCGAACAAATGAATATAAAGTAATTATTAGTAAATTGTATACAACTTTAACACCCCTCAACATGTATAACGTCTATATTATAGTTGCACGTCGAAAGGCTCGAGGTGATTATAATGTATAATAACAATTTAGCTGCAGCAGTGAGAGCGTTAATAATAATAATATCGATTGACATCGTTTTGATACTACGGGGACGCGATAAAGTGGATGACTATTACTACGGGTCCCACTGCCGTGTTAATATATAATAATAATAATAATAATAATAATAATAATAATAATAATAATAATAGCAATAATAATAATAATAATAATAATAATAATAAGGCAGTTGGACGGGGGTAAAACTAAAACACAATGTATCGCAAATGCGACACGGTCGTAATTAAACTACGTTGCACGTGCGAACGGCGGCGGTGGGCTAAAGTGTAGGCCACCAATTACGCAGAAAACGCCGTTATTGGTGCCCGCGAATGTGTATGAAATTGCGCGGCGGACGAAAGTGGGACGCGTGCGCCGAATATGACGTTTCAAGTGGCGATGAGCAATGTTTTCGACTAGTTATGGCCGTGTTCGGTTTGACACCGTAATAATAATGATAACAATAATAATGACAACAATAATAACAATAATAATATAACGACAATAATTTGATATTCCGTATAATTATACAATTTCCCGCGCTCTTTAAGATGTTGTTCAAACGTTGGGGTGGGTTCGTCATAATACGCTTGTTATGACATAATATTATTATTATATTGGCGAAAAACCTGTCGTTAAATATTAATAATTTATTGTAAGGGGACAAAAATGTCTTACACGTTTGGATGCGTTATGCGCACTGCTAATGTATCAGAAGTCCAAAGTATGTGCAAGTCTGTTTTGAGCGCATGTTGGGTCCAGGGGGCAAGGTCCTGGGGTCAATATTTATCCCCAAAATATTAATTTTTTTTAATGCATTCAAAACCGTTTTAAAAAAATCAAATAATTTTAGTAAGTAATATTTATAAAATAAAATACCACAAAAAATTACTAAATGATAATAAATATAATACTGATATTCTAATAATTGATAACCATATGATGAAGTTTATAAAATAGAAGTTATAGTCTTAAAAATATAGTGATACAATTTTTCTGAAGTTAAAGTTGAAAGGGGCCCACTAAGTGTATAGGTGGTGTCTCGGGGCCCAAATGACCCATAATCCGGGCTTGATTATGCGGTATGATTGTCGTTTATCATTTCTGGCGATCTTTTGACGTTAATTACCGAAAAAATGAGTTGGGTATTTTTATATTTTTATTAGTAGGAAACCATGAGCAATGCACGATCGTTTGTATGGGTACAATTTATTAAATATTATATATAATATATTATTTGAATTTATTTTTTCAAAATGAAAAACAGATAATTGTTAGTAGCGTTGTTTACGAGTGTATCAGTTAATCATTTGGACAGTGTCACGACACTTATGACAAAATGTTCGCGGTTAAAATGTATGTTGTTATAAGTTTCTGCAGTGTTTGTTCTCATTACAAATACCATTGTATAATACACTACATTATGCAATGGTCGCCGTTTCTTAACGGTCGGTCACGATTCCAAAATTGTCAAAATAGGGAGATAAGTGCCAATTATTATCCATCAGTTCCCATCCACGTCATTTCAACGTAACCATTCACGGTAATCGTTTACTCTGGTTCTAAGACCTATTAACATTTTCGAACGGCGAAATTATAATTGTATTAAATTATAACATAATTTCATATTTGAAAGCGTATCAACGTATATACCGACCAGGCGGCAGCGATAGTCTTGTACAAGTCGGTCAAGCCTTAGGGCAAACGGATAATTTAGGTAGATATACACATCATAATATATATTTTCTGCGATATTTACGCTTTTCAAACGGTCTCCCGACCGCCGCCGCCGCCGGTCATTTGTCTTTTGGGTCGCGTCGTGGAGCTATTTTTGAATGCTACGCTACTACGGTGTTGGCACTGTTTCGTTACGATTCGCGTGCGCAAGATCCGAAAAGAAAAGAAAAAAAAATAATAATAACAATAAATAAACAAATAAAAAGTAAACGCAAAAACGTCATAAATATATATACTATATACGAATGATATATAATATGGCTGATTTACGGCAGTGATACTTATCATGCCGACTGCAGCAGTGTACAATGTTTATATATATAATATTGTCTAAGTCGTACTATATGATTTCGACCGAGTCGGCGGACGTGGAGCAACTAGGTAGCAGTAGGAATAATATTTGGAAATGCGTTTTATCGGGTAGACTAAATCGGTCTACTAAAGCAGTCCCGAGGGACCTTTGGTACGCGCTCCCGGGCTAGCTCATTTTCTGGGAGTGTTAAATTGTGCATTTGGATATTATTCGCGGTATCCTGCAAAGGGAAGTGGTGCGCAGTTGTTACCATACGAGAAGGGACTACTACACTATAATTAAATCGAGGATTGCGAAAACGTCACGATCCATATTTCCGAATCGTAAGCTTGATAGCCAAATAATATAATAATATAAGTCTTGCGCATTGCCTCTTTCGCGTAACGTAATATGTAATTTTGTTTTTTTTTCAAACTATTTATGCGTAATGTTTTATTTTTTTGCTTAAAATTCTTATGATAAAATGTATCGACTATTCCTCGTGGTAATTTTTGTACTTGAATTTATTTTCAACTAATAATAAACATAGCAACTATTTAGCCATCCACATCAAAAAATATATCATACACTTCTAACTCGTGTTTTCCACATTAGTAAAAACTAATGTCAAACAAACAACCAAATTGTATAGACACCGACGAGTGCTATCGGAAAATACCTGCACATTGTTAGTCTAGCTGAAATCGATCGCGATATTCTATTATAGTAGAGGTATAATATAAGCACCGGTCAATTGACGGAGTCAATTCTCAATATAAATAATTTGTATAGTTAATATTATATTATTACATCATTTAGCATAGTATAGCGTTGCGTATTCCATTTAAGGGATAACGGAAAAATATATTTTAAGTCCGCACCTGTTTGGCGCAATAATATGATTTTCAATCGATGTTTGCCAAAGAAAAATGTCTCAACACCCCCGAGACATATCGATACTGTATGCGTTTTCCGATATCGATATTGTATTGGACTTGACTACATTTATTATTGTTTGATTACGTGTATTATAATATTATATATATAAAACAGTCGGCGATTTAGATTTTTGGCATTGTCCCGCGTTAAACACGCGTCGTCTGTATTGGCACGGGTCCCTCGTATATTATTATTTTTTCTTGATACGCGTTTCGTAATCGTCAAAATGAATACGCCCGACATCAATAAAAAAAACCACAGTGGTCGACGCCGTCACATCGTCACTGTGTCATTATAACCGACGTTCTATTCAGCACCATGGGACCCGTTTACTGTACGATTACAGCTTTTATTCTGATATGTAGGTATGATATAATATAGTATATTACATTAATACGACGAAGTCTAGAAACGACACTTTGTCCATCAGCTCACGACGACAACAGAAAAACACGGTGTTATAATTATTTGCAGTGAACTATAATATTATAGTGTTTATATTATATATCTATTTATGATGATTTTTTCGTTTTTAAAATTTTTCAAAATAATAAATAATAATAATGGTATATAATCGGTAGTCCGACTTTACTGAGGTCGCCCTCGCTGTTATAATAATACCATTAATATTTATAAATACACCGAAGTGTCTTAATTCGCCAGTGGTCGTGAATGTTCCAGTGATATTCACAAGTCACCCCTTCCCACTAGTGAAATCCAATTTTACCAACTGTGCTCGCTCAAGTTGCTCTAATTCTGTAGTAGAAGTCTCCTTGAAAATATTTCTTCTAATTAGCTAGTAGATTTGTAAGTTATCGTATGTCAGTCGCTCACAAATGTTACAATTATAGTACCTATAATTAGTAAATAATACTTAGCCATTGTTGTGTTACACTTACATTTCACACACCCACTGTGAGCCATGTCGAAATGTATATTAAACTAATTGATGCACTTTAATTAATACATATTGATCGTATATAAAATATACTGTTATATTTGATCTTCAGGGAATCCTGCACTAAATGAAGAAAGTATTCGAAGACTCCACCGTCACTCACCCCGTTTGCCCTAGATCGAAATTTTCTCAGCATTCAGTTTGGCTGTTGAAATTTCCTGAATTTTCCGCACCTTGACAAAGGTAATAAGTGTTATTATTAACTTTGCACACGAGTTTGTTCAAAACTAACAAACTTTATTGTAAGACGAATTCACTCAAAATATATTATAACTAAATTAAATGGTTTTTTCTGACTTTTAATTACTTCATCTGTTGTATGACTACATGACGGTTAGGTAGATGCTAATTGTATTATTGTTCACACTGAAATAACAGTAGTCAAATCATGTTGAGTAGGTACCATAATTATTATTGAAAACCTAAAACAATGCACCCACAATAAATGAGCAAATTGTGGATAAATATAACATAATATGTTTTGTTCAAAACTATTATTCAACAACTACTCACTAAAGAAGTAAAAATAAATATTTTGATGCTGATGACTGCAAGTGCTCCCCCCCCCCCCCCATTTTACCCCAAGACACGCCACTTGTCTGGGTCTACTGGTGACCTTTATCTTGACGAATTGACAGCAATAGTATGTGAATTATATAATAGTATAGCCGTTTGTCTACAATACTTTATGATTAGAAATCCATATTATCCTCATTTATTGTCGAATTGGCCACGGACATTTTTTTACGTAAAGATATCTATACCTAGGTAGGTTAGATAGGTACTTACTATGAAATCCGACTGGTTACATACGTGAAGTTTTCTGTTTTCTTTCGCAACTAATTTCAACATAACTCTCTTCCTCTCATAATTTGTACTTACTTATTTCCACGTATTATCAGTGCAGATTGTCAAAATCTTTTCTAAAAAAAAAAAAAACGTGTCATGAAAATATAACATATTTTGTCCATATTATAATGGCTCAACGCGTTATGAATTTTTTTTAACAATATAACTATTATATTTACTTCAATATTGGATAGTTAATCTTTCAACCGACGATACGTAAAATCACGTTTACATAATATGCGCATTTTTAGTAAAACCTGTGTCAGGCCTACAGTTTCAGAATAAAAGACTCTCATTAAGTATAATAATATACTATTAGCCATTTCTAAACACATCATTATAAATGCACACTGAAAAATCGATACGTTACGGCCTCACAAAAAATAAATGTAAAAATGTTAATGGTAGCACCTAAATAATATTTAATTTTAAATCGTTATTGAAAAAAATCAATAAAAACTATTATAGTAAAATAACTGGCGAAAATCGGAAAATATTATTTCAATTAATATATTTTGACAGATGTAATATTTTTGTTCATATTTACTTTGGTTTTAATAAAATATAAATATAATAATATAATACATAAAAGAAAGTGTAATTTAAATTAGGTATATATTATTTTTGGGGGACGGAGTGGCCGAGCGGTCTAAGGCGTCGGTTGCGACGCAGCCGGCGCCGGTTCGATTCCTTGGTCACGGGTGGCATTTTTCTTCTGGCATGTCACGGTGTCCGGAGAACAAGTACCACCATCCCCCAACCGGGCATGACAGATACCTACGGGAGCCCAATCAAAAATTCTGCCAAACACAAACACTCACGTGTAAAAACCCACCACTTCAAAACCCTACCACCACCACAATACAACTCTACTAACAGCTAATGGCCATAGATGCAGAGCTTAAGGATCAATAAAAAAAAAATATTATTTTATTCTAAATATAACATATAATATGTAATAATAGTCTTCTGATCAGTTGCGTTTCAGACTTTAGATGAATTCATTCCGTTAATTAAGAATTATTGTTATATTAACGGAACGTTTTAAATGTAAACATAAAATATCAAACATTTAAAAGCAGAAATAAACTGAAAAATTTTATATCAAATTTAAAAAAAAATTTATATTTTATGATTACATGAATATTTATGCAATAATAATTTCTATTAGGTAAAAATTATTATTATTCAGGTTAAATAAATATACATATTCAATATACATAATTTATATTATTATAGATATTAGGTAGGGTATCTATATATATAATAATATTATAACATAATATTATAAACGATACAATTAATATATTCTGTATCCAATACCATCAATAATAATATGCATTGTACAATAAACAATAATAGTACATATAATTTTATTTAGTATGGTTTTCAAGATATACATATTTTCAACGATATTTATTTAAATTTTAAGTGTTCCATCAGTTTTTAACATTGATTTAAGTTTCGTCAAAGTTGGGAACTACCTGTGTGAACAAAGTGTGCCATCATTTCGGAAACAATATTTAAAAACATGACTGATTGACGGATGAGGTTTGGAGAATATCGACAAAAAATATTATATACCCATAAGTATAACTTTTGTCTTTCGTTTTTTTGTTTAGTCGAGGGCTGAATAAAAAAAACCACAACCCATCAAATCACGTTTTTACTAACAAGAACTTTAAAACCAGAATATTTGTATACAAATAACTGTTTTTAGTTGTTTACATTATTTTAAATTAAAATATATAACAAACTTCACGTAAATTAACCAAATGATTTGTGCGCTGTGTCGCATAAATAAATAGTATCGTGTACCTAAATGTAATTATACGAATATAACTAAAATAATAAACAATATTTAAAATCTGAAAATCTGAAAATGGAAAAGGGAAATCGTTTTGCCGATTTTCTGCCAAAAGATTTTGATCGAAAAATACAAAGAAATTGGTTGTTCTACAAAATAACTACCTATTAGAATATGTTCGTGGCAAAGAGTGGTTTAGTCAGCAATGAGCTGTAGGTACAATGTACCTGGTACATAATACACAAAATAATAAGTGGCCTAATCTATTTGTGTCTGTGTGTATGCATGTGTAAATAATGACCATAATTATTATTATTTGTTATACAATACACGTAAACAACGGACGAAAATTACGCTCGAAATATTCCAGAAATCAAACAGTGTAGCTATACCTAGTTACTATAGTTAAACGTTGGGATTTGGGAAATGTAGGGAAACAATGAAGGAAGTCAGCCTTGCATGCAGGATTGTATATTACAACATGTAGAACTCAAAAGTTGAAATGTACCTACAGAATCCTAAAAAAATAATTTTCAATCCCTAAAATCCATTTATAAATGGCTAATTCAATAGTACTATAATGTTTTCTTTATTTGCATCTTTTAGCGGAATACTTATACAACGTATACCTACTTTATGATCATAATATGAATAAGTGCAATTGTTAAAAAAAGATGTTTTAATGCAACGGTTTGTACACGCACTCTGTACACTGTTTGCATACGTATCTATCTAAAATTGTGAATAAAAGCTTGAAAACTATATATGGTTATACTTTTTTGTCCACTACATTAACACGAGATGAGAGTCGTGAGCAGTATAACAACATTTTGTTTTCGTAAATTTCAAAAAAAATTATATCCTCAAAATAAGGTGATTATTTTGAGGATAAATTTTTTTCTGCTAAGCATTGTATTGCAAAATACACCCATAGGCCACGACTAGGTCAAGTGAAATTTCCAAAATTTTTAATCCTAATAATATACATAGAATTTTTGTTTTATAATAATTGGTATACCTACTGTAATGTTGATCATTATGGTTTTATTCCAAGTGCTGAACATTCATCGCCTTATATTAAAAAGGTTTTACTAAAGACATAATATTTATTGGTTATACGGTTGATGTATTTAATTGATTTTCCGAGAGAAATATAGAAATTGATATCACTATAAGTCTCGAATGTTAGCTCATGAATGGTGTAGTTTCGCGTCGCGGTGCGTTGACTACTACAGTTGGCATTTATCAGTGGACAATGCCTAAACCATTATATTATAGGGTATTATGATAAACCATGTACACTAGATATATATTCTAATAAAATTATCAATATTATTACGAGAGATGACGCAGCTGCCAAGAGAGTTTCTTACTACGAAACCGTAATTGTTGTAATTTATTGTGCGCAGCCATTTTGAGGACGTATAAACAAATTCGATTAACTAGTGCGCGAAGCCTTTTCGAATGGAAGAACATGATCGTTATGTTAATTCTTTGAAATAAATTGTAAAACAATAGTACAATAGGTAAATTGTATTATGTTAAATGTTGATGTTATGGATGTCTCCGACTAAATTAAAGGCGGAGGCATTCAGCTACAAGCCCGTAATTACACGGATTGCATTAACCACAATCTATGGAGATTAATTTAATCCATCTACAACCCGATTGCAGCCCTGTCGCTTACGTAACTGTATAGTGCGACTAGTTCGTTTGGTACTCTGAAGTTAGAAAATATGGGAACTCCAAGGCGTAATGCACACATACGTACGTCATATTTTAAATAATACAAAAGGTTATGACTTAAGACCTATATTTTAAGGCCATACTATATTAATTTATAGTACATAATTTGATATATTATATTTTCGCTGTAATTAATCGATATTTACTGTATGTAATTAAACGGATACGTTAAACCAATCAAAACATTTAAACAGCACGTCATATAGAACACCGGTGTAGTTAATATTTTTCGTACAAAATGGCCGTGGAAAAATGTGAAAAATATTTAAATATTTACTCGCATAATAATAAAATTTTATATAATAAATAAAATAAATTTTCATTTAGTAAACAAATGGTAATCGCGGGAGCATGGAGGAGAAAAAGACGTATATTCACCCACCTCCCTCCACATCGACTACTCCTGAATATCCGTATATACATATTATTATAATTTAGACGCGGAAAAAAAGCTAAATGCGCATTTGAGTGTGAGCAGTGGTCCGGAATGAAATAATAATAATAATATTATGAAAACAAAAATAATAAAAACGAGCTAACATCTGCAGTCGAACAGACGAGTAAAATATGAAACGTAAATACCACTTCGCGTTCGGCACTGTGTAATCGGACGTGGTTGTGGGGGGAGGGGGTGGACACGGGCTACGCGGGAGCAGCTCAAAACACAAAAAACCAGAGGAATTTCTTTGCTGTAAAGTATGTTTCGATTGTACCTTGTCCATGAGTAGGACAAGTATTACGTCATGGACGTATTGAATTCGAGTTTAATGATAAATGCTATTACTGTACACGAAAACTGATTCTAAGCGGAGACCGTGGTTCGGCCTCTATTCCTGACGATATTTTATAATTTAATTATATAGATTTCATTATTTTTAAATGTGCTTTTATTTTAAGAAAAAAACATTATAGCTCAAACAATTATCATGGTAACAGAGAAAATATAAGATAATAAAATATACTAGGTAGGAACAATGAAGTAGAATTAACAATATGTTAGGTTAGGTTATGTAGGTATATGGTACTTATGTAGATTTTTTACGGTGATTAAGTTGTCAAGTGAGTTATGATCATTTTTAATTTAAACTATATTATATACACAAATCTTGTTAAATAATTTAAGTATCGTAAAAACCTACATAAAACACAGATAATGTTTTTACCATCAAGTTCCATAATTGGTCGATTCATTCTAATTTGTAAACTAAAGAAACTAATCATGATCTGCTGAGCGTTAATTTGGTATGTGAAGCACTCGTTTTGTAAGGCGGAGACAATAAATTCCAGTGTTGCAGTCTTCTTAACAAAATTTTCCATTTAACAAAATATTTTTGAGAAGCAAACAAAATTATAACCACATTTGTATTTAACGAATTGCTCTATAATATAGATTTGTTTTGTTGCCCATAAAACTTCGTAATATCGAAGATTCATTGTTTCGATATAGACGTTTATGTTCTCGCACATTACCTATTACCATAATAAGTAGTAAGTAGTACTATCACAGATTATATTATTTAATCTGTGGTACAATCTAATATGAATTGTCTGTAAACCGCAGTACTTATTTATGTTTTTATATACATCCTACTTTGAATATAATATTAATAACCGGAAGTCATCATGGTAGGTAGG